>NC_041371.1:20594558-21194558 GCF_900634415.1 Cottoperca gobio
TGAATGACTTATTTTCAAGTAAACGCAATTTTACAGATCTGTCAAATCAGCAAATAGATTAGTCGTCATAATTGCATGAATGTTAGTCGACTAACAATTTCTTTAGTCCAGGACAGCCGTAATGCTGCCCATTTACCAGAGCATGGCATACGAGGTTGCATTGATTCTCCTCTTTCCAGGCAGCCTCTTGAAGCAGTTTATTCCAGGACTGTCAAAACTTGAAGTCTTCTTGAGATAGGCGATTCATTGCAAGGAACACATAAAAAGACAAAATGCATCTTCCAAGACAGTGTAAAGCCAGTTAGAAGTTGGACTGAGAAGCTAGACATCATAGAAATTTGTAGAATTGCATGTATATTATCAATTATATTATACAGATTATTTGGTATTAGAGATCAGTAGGTGGTGGTGCCATTTGTTGGTTTGCCAACTGCCAAAGGAAAGTTTTCTTCTACAGTTTCAAACTAGGCAGGCACAATGATATCGGCACGTCATCGATATTAATTGAAATTAAGAAGAACAAATATGTGCGTATATCGTTATTGGCATAGCCAACATGGGAAATATTGTCATATCGGATCTCTGCTGAAACCCAATATTGTGAATTCCTATTTCAAACTATCAAATTCTAACTAAAATAAATGTCAAAACAACAACACAGAAAATACAATATTGTTCTTAAAGGTAGCACACAGATACATGTTGAGGTGTACATTCAAACATGGAGAGTATCTGAGCAGATGTGTCCTGGACCAAACTTGGTTGTGTAGCTCAACCCACCTCTCTATCACTGCCAACGGAGGCATGGTGTTGTTAAGCAGGCAGTGTTGCAGAGGTAGGTGTGTTAAGAATTATTGCACCTATGCACAACTGACAATCAGCATCAATAACTGACAGCTTGTCTGTTTTAGGAATTTACAAAAACTGTGGGACCAGACCAAGTGTTCTGAAGCAGTGACAGAAGGGACTGTCTCGAGACGTCTTCCCACGCTGGATGTTCAGATATTAGTTTGAAACTCCTTCATCAGAGATTTGGGAGTCCGCTGCTGAGAGTGACCTTCATGAGCTTTTCAGGAGCCCAAACCTAGAGGACAAGCACTCATAGTGCTGAACTTTAAGGTCCATTCTTGACCAAAATAATAGTTTAGACTTAAAATGATTCTTAAATCAAGGTCAACTTGCAACATTTCTTCTGGAGCTTTCCATCACATCTGGTAGCCTTCATCTGAGCAATCGGTTTGCTCAGTTGTGAAACTCCATCCACTGATGAAGGCCACCAGATGCAGCTGAAAGCTCCGGAATAAATTTTACAACAGTAACCAGATTTCTTCTGGAGCTTTCTGCTAATGAAGACTACAAGATGTGACTGAGAGAAATCTAGTAAGTGGCCCTTGAGTTAGGATTTTGTCTCAAGGCACGCACATTACAGGCATTACAGAAGTTGTAACACTGTAGAAGAGTGTTTTTCAATTAATGTTTCATGACGTTTGAGTTTTTAACATTCACCTAAAGACTACTTAAAGTTTAGAGTGTCGAGATGAATTTCACAGTGAAATGGACGGAAGAATATTAGGGCCAGGCAGGGGGGAAATGAGAGGAGGAATAAAGTCGAGATGTCTGTATATGGTCTAACGCTAGTTATTGTTTACTCTCAACATTTTGCTTTTATTCTTGAAATGCAGAAAAAACAATCTTCCTCTTCTGATTTTTTATTTTTACGACACTAATACTAAAGGTTTGACCTTATTATTGACATGCAAAATGCAATGCAAAGCATTTGCCTGGCCCTTTACTCTTTGGTAAAAATGGCTGCTAAAATTTGGGAATTGCTAAAAGCATGAGAATATGCATTTGAAACCTTATTTTGAAAGTCGAATGATGCAGCTATCCTAAAGAAAGAAAAGGCATCACGTTATTCTGTACTGATGCACTCTGCAGTAATGTAAGGTAAATGCCATTTGTAGTTAGCAGGGTAACATGTGAAATCATCACTATGGACCGAGCAAAAGATTTCGCCAAAATATGTCCAGACATCTTGTTTCTGAGAATAAGCACAAAGAAGAAGACCCAAACTATATTTACAACTTATATCTTTAACTACACTGTTTATTTATTTAGTCAATGGCTTACACAAGTTGCCTGTTCTCCCTCAGTATGTATAATATAGTTCAGCAAGTTTGTCACATATTAATGTCAGGATTGATTCTCTATTTGTTTTACTCCTTATCACACCAGACACGTGCAGGTTAGGAGTGGACAGAAGGCTCGATGTTCAGAGCTGTCTGCACTGATAAAGAGCCGTGATGCAGGAGTAATCTGTGCTATTGAGCAGCCCAGCTCGCTCCTAATACATCACAGGCCCTGACATGTCCTTCAGTACACCGGAGAGCTTCGTCCCAAGTGAATGGTACTGAGCACCAGTCTTCACATTTATAGGTTTCATCATCTTATTATCAGGATTTAATGTGAGCGTGTGATGACTCAATATTTATTTTGAAGTCAAAGTCAGTTTCATTTCCTTTTCCTCTCAACAGACTGTTCTAAACACAAAAAGCAGTTTAGGACTCTATATTGAAAACATTCAAATAAAATAAATGAGCAGTCAACCAGGCGTGTTCCTGTTTTTAACAGCCCACAAATGACAAAAAGAGAAGATTAACTAAGAACACAAACTGAGCTGAATAGCACAAAATGTTCATCCACACAACTGTCCATCACACGTGTCCCTGATGCTCTTGTATGGATGTGAGAATCAACTGTGCTCTCTTGTCTTCTAAAACACTGTTATGCAAACCTGTCACTTGTGTCTTTTGGGAAAAACTGGCACACCACAGCCGATACAGAAAAAAAGATTCTACTCATTTCTTTTGACATTAGAGGATTTAGCTGTTGGTCAGTGTATAAATAATAAGGTAAACTCTTTCTTTTATCACAGGTGTCCTGCAGGTACATGTTGAATACAACCAAATTACTTTTACATCTTCAACCTGATGAAAGCAGGAGTATTGTCAATATTAATGCATTAAGCTTCATTTGGTCTTTGGCTTGTCCTTGTGTCTGTTGTCAGTGCATGTGCAGAGCAGCACAAACCAACACAAATTGCCTCAATTTAACAGAGAAGTTGACAAATCTGTGTTTGCTTTTCAATCATTAAAATCAAATGCTAATCATTTTCAAACTTTAGCTACGCTAGCAGCATGGCTCTATGGATGGAAATATGGAAATGCAAAACTACATCACTCTATGTTCTAACTATTTATTTATAATCGCTCCTCTCTGTCCTGCTGTTATTACAAACATGTGTGAGGTGAACCATGAGCCCTCGACTCACCTACAGACTCTCCTCTTTTGCTGAGCCATGACGATTAGCCCCTAAAGGCTTATAGGAAATGGCTCCCTGTTTCACGTGTTTCTGCGCTTGTGTTTTTAAATTTCTTTATACATTGTACATTGCAGTTTTTTCAGTGTCTTTCTTAAGACGTTTTCTCGTATGAACTCCGGAAAAATCGGTAGGATCAGGTCCACCCTTTGTCGGGGGATTTCCTTTCACACGCAACACAACAGGAGATGGTCCGTGTCAGACGCGTTCTCACTTACTTGAAATACTCCGTTGACGAGATTACACCACAGTCAAGTAGCCGGTTTGTAATTTGCTCACAAACAACTGAGTCTCTTGCTGTTCTTTGCATTTTGTATGACGGTATCGGTGTCAGCCCATACAGACAGAAATCTCCGAATCGCTCCAGTCGTTGCCGTCTTCCTGTAATTGACATCTCTTGGTCACCTTTGGATGTTTGTTTGCTTCTGGTTTCACACCAGCAGCGATAGAAACATCATCAACACGCCCACTCGCTCGCCATGAATTCTCTGCACAATGACGATGACGTTACAAGGACTTTGTACTCGCGAGCTGGCAGGATAAAGTCTGTTTAATGTTCAGACGTTTGCGTTGTCACAAACGGCTCCTCCGGGTAATGTGTAGATTGCAGTGCATGTGTGAAAGGGGCCATACTGTTAGTCAGTGACACCACAAACCAGAAATGAAAACCCAGATGAAGCGTTACACTATAATTCCACCTAGCAATACTTACTTCTGCAGAAACCTTTAGGCGTTGCACACATTGAATGAGGTTCTTTTTGTCTGTTGTCCCAGTCGCCCTGATTGGAGCGCTGCATGGTGCCAACCGTCAGTGCTGCAGGGGTCTTGGCACTCAGTTTGGCTGACAACTGCTGCCGTAGTACATCTTTCCCCTACTCCCCCTCGAATCTCGCTAATGAAGTGGACACATTGATCAACCTTTGCTCGTGTTTTCTTTCCATTTTATTTAGTCAGGGAGGGGACACTTTAGGGGATTGCGTCTGCGCTGCTTCATTTTATGTGGAGGCTTCCTCCAGATGGCAGGATGTTTGTGTTCCGAATCGATACATTAATTTATATCAACTTACTGTGGTTTCCTGTGTACCCAACAGGACAGGTTCATCCTCAAGTTACTCTACATCAGCCTGTTACCCTTTTGTGTTATTTGCTTTTAAGTGCATTTTAATGACAAGACAGTTAACTTTATATGAGACTCTAAAGCATGAAATTAATTCTCCATGATGTTGTTCTCCCTCTCTCTCGCTCTAGGACTGAAAAACAGAACCAGAAGAGCCCTGGGCTTACGAAAGAGAGACAAGGATGCAGATGCAACGTGAGTCTGCTCACATGTAACACAATTAATATGCCCAGTTTTACAACCACCCAACTCTGAAAACAGAACGTGAATGAATAGGACTGGGCATCACAGTCGTATGGTACTGACCCGGATTGATTCTCTAACATAGTGACTCTCAAAAACTGTCAAATATTGAATGTTTCTTCAGATTCTTTACCTTTTTTTAAAGCTCATTCTCTGATGAGATAGTTCCTGATTGCATTCATAAGTTTGTAGATTTTAGATATTATTTTGAAATATCTATTTTAATTAGGCAATGTTCTTGTACTGTTGTTTGTGTTTTGACAACATTTCACATTTGAGCATTTTGACTTCTTTTGTTAAATGAAAGAAGAAAGTGGTTTATATTTGTCAAAGTAAGATTGAATCAGTACCAATCCTCTCAATATTGTATTGGCACTAGTCTTATGATATCGTTTTTTCTTCTTCCTTGTTACTTCACACAGGAGTTCACCTGACAAAGAAGGAACTGGAAGCGGAAAGAAACGAAATGTATGTACATTTTACATTTTCAGTGAAGGATTTGTGAAGTTTTCTCTCTGTTGCTCTCTTTGTGAAGATCTAGTGCTGTTTCATGAAGGAAAAGTTTCAAATACAGAAGTGATAAAGTGTTGATTCATAATTTGGACATTGTTACAAACCATTGCTATCGATTCACAGTGTGTCACACTGCATTTAAAGGATAACTCCTGTTTATTACAACTTGGTTGATGGAGGTCTGGCAATTATGATAACTTTGTAATCACAGTAACTTCTTACATCTGGAAACGCGACGATGTCACAACAACAAAGTCGATGCAAGAAAAGTGAGAAGTCAGACAATCTGACAACATTTGATCTAAACCACTTCATTTGGAGGTAAAAAAAAAA
The DNA here is from genome assembly GCF_900634415.1 of Cottoperca gobio. Classification (NCBI taxonomy): domain Eukaryota; kingdom Metazoa; phylum Chordata; class Actinopteri; order Perciformes; family Bovichtidae; genus Cottoperca; species Cottoperca gobio. The sequence continues at coordinate 20,600,144 of NC_041371.1, forward strand.
AAAAGTTAGCCTATCTGGAATGTCGGTGCTAAATAATTTAGCATAACACAGGCTTTTAAGCAAAAGAGTCTATTCATCTGACTGCTCATATTTCTTGCCCTGTTTCACTTCTTTTTTAGAAATGTTGCCACAATTTATTTAGTGTCTGCAACCTTATTTATTATATTTTTTCTTTTTCAAAAGTCAGATATTTTTTCCTCATTTATTTGCACAAATTGATCATTTGTTGTCGTTTGTCGTAGGCATTACGATCCTTTTATTATTTTGTAATTTCTCAATTGTTTTCGCTAGAAAAAGGCCAATGGAGCACCAAATGGTTTCTATGGGGAGATTGACTGGGACAGATATGTAAGTATGCGCAGCCTACTCCTGGTTTTACTTGCTACTCGTCCTTTTCCATATTTCTGAACAAGGATACTCGAAATCAGTGTCACATAACGTTAGGTTTAAAATTACTGAGTAAACGGTGCAAATAGAGTGCTAGCTCCATATTCTGTGAGTCAGCAGAAGCTTCAGCGAGGAAGCTGACCGTCTCAGGGAAGACATCTGTGAAATCTGATGCTCATTTATATGCAGAGCTGTTCACAGGGAAGAGTTTAGCGACGCCTCTGTTACTGTACAGTGTGTGACAGACTGCAACTGACTGTCAACTTTCTTCTCTCTCTTTCCCAGGCCTCTCCTGACGTGGACGAGGAGGGCTTCAGCCTCCGGCCCGGTGACGAGGGCGATGATATCCTTTCAGTGAAGAGAGGAAGCAGTCTTGGGACTCTTCTCCTGCAAAAATATTGACCTGTTTGGCTGAGTGACTCATTGGATGAGTGCTTCTCCGCATTAAATAGGCCAAATCAATAGTCCCTCCCTCTCTTGCCACATTACATATGTACGTCAATGCAGCTGCAAAAAAAGAAGAAGAAGGAAGGAGCAGGAGCCGGACTAGAGCTTTGATTCTCTGGCCGAACCCGATTAGGGCTGACCCAACGTGTCGGGTCCGGGTCAGGCTTTAGTTTCTCAAAATTCTCCAGGGCTTGAATTGGGTCAGGTTTGCTTCAATTTTCTTTCTTTATTTTTTAGTTATATTATATTATTACATTACATTACAGTTCATTTAGCTGACGCTTTTGTCCAAAACGACTTACAATAAGTGCAAACGATCATGAGGATACAACTTCGAACAGCAAGAATCTTGCAAGTTCATTAACTTCAAATAGGTGAAATCCTTTAAGTGCAGAACAATAGCTTTAAATAAGCTAAACAAAAGTGGAACATAAAGAAACAATAGAATACAAATTCAACCATTAGCTACAAATAAGCCAAACCAATGCAAGAATTTCTTATTTTTTCGTCGAGGTGCAGTCGAAACAGATGAGTTGGGGTGTGTGGTTTAACCATGGCCTGGATGTAGGAAGGGGCTGATCCATTCACAGCACGGTAGGCCAGCACCAGAGTCTTGAAGCAGATTCGGGCCGCCACTGGTAGTCAGTGAAGGGAGCGGAGGAGCGGTGTAGTGTGGGAGAACTTGGGGAGGCTGAAGACCAGTCAGGCTGCTGCATTCTGGATGAGCTGTAGAGGTCAGATGGCACATGTAGGCAGTCCAGCGAGGAGGCAGTTGCAGTAGTCAAGGCGTGAGATGACAAGAGCTGGGACAAAACCTGTGCTGCCTTCTGGGTCAGTCTGAGACGTATCCTCCTGATGTTGTACAGAGTGTGTCTACAGGAGCGGGTTGTTGCAGCGATGTTGGCACTGAAGGACAGTTGGTCGTCCAGTGTCACCCAGATTCCTTGCAGTCCGAGTTGGGGAAACAACAGAAGGTGCCGATGTTGATGGTAAGGTCTTGGATGGGAGAACCCTTCCCCAGAAGGAAAAGGAGCTTGGTCTTATCAAGGTTGAGTTTCAAGTGATGTGCAGCCATCCACCGAGAGATATCAGCCAGACAAGCTGAGATCCGTGCCTCCACCTGGGTTTCAGATCTGAGAAAAGACAGAATCAGTTGAGTGTCATCTGCGTAGCTGTGGTAGTAGAAGCCATGACAGTGAATGCCAATTGGTGTACAGAGAAAAGTGGAGGGGACCCAGGACAGAGCCCTGAGGTACCCCAGTGGTGAGTTGAAAAGGGTCCGACAGAGACCCTCTCCAAGTTATCCTGTAGGTGCGGTCCTTTTAGGTAGGATTCGAGCAGGGAGAGAGCAGAGCCTGAGACTTCTAGTTCTTGGAGGGTGTAGAAGAGGATCTGGTGGTTCACTGTGTCAAACGCAGCAGAAAGGTCCAGAAGGATGACAACAGAGGAGAGGGAGGCTGCTCTAGCAGCGTGAAGTTCCTCAGTGACAGCGAGGGGGCAGTCTCAGTTGAGTGGCCTGCCTTGAAACCAAATTGGTGCGGATCGAGAAGGTTGTTCTGGTGAAGGTAAGACGAGAGTTGATTAAAGACTGCACGCTCAAGTGTTTTGGAAAGAAATGAAAGAAGAGAGACAGGTCTGTAGTTGTTCACTTCAGAAGGGTCGAGAGAGGGTTTATCTTGCCTCCTTAAGATTGTTAGGAAAGCAACCAGTTGTCAAGGAAGTGTTGATGAAATTATGTTTTACAATCTCTATTTAATATATATGTCAATGGCATATGACAGTTTTTGGGCTATGCTGGACATCGGTAAGAAAATGGAACTTGTCTGAGATTGTATAACAAATATCTGCACTGATATACAGTATATATATATTTATTATATTATTATGTTTTTATAAGGAAAATTCAGGATTTTAATCAGGCTCGGGCCCCAAACTCTAAAGCTCTGGCGTTTTAAGTTTTAGCCTTATCAATGATTTATAAGTCAGCGGCTATAAATTTGAATGGATTCATAGAGTGCTGGTTTTATGGAGACTTACCCCGAGCAGGATGATTTAGCTGAGACGGAGCAGGACTGTCAGTTACAGCAGGTGTAATGTAGTTAACTGGGACACACAGTGTACATCTCACTCTCTTTTAAAAAAAGATGTTATCTTTAAATGCTGTAGAAGATTGCATTGGCATCCATCTTTTACATTATTGAACTTTGTCCTTAACACATATTCACTAGCTTCCAAAGGAAAGCACTTTTTCTCCTCCAGCGACTCTGAGGAAGACGAGGAAAGCAAGAAGAAGTTCAAAATTAAGATCAAGCCGCTGGTGGCGGACAGTGCCAAGTGTGTCCCTTCGTCTATGGACGAGCTGAAAGCCTCGGTGGGAGGCCTGGCACTCTCTCCATCTCTGGTGAGCACTGCTGATCAGCACTCTTGTTCTGCTACACAGTACTGAAGGTTAATATCCTGTAACAGCTGTTGAATTCTGTCTTACACCTGCTCTGTTTGTCTTCTCTTCTCACTTATCTGCTGTCATCTTGTAGAAGAGAAGTCCGGTAAGCCTGTCATTCATTTTCACACACGTATCGTCAGCGACAGGGATCGCACGGCATGAATTCACTTGGCATTTGGCATGCAGTTTCTGTCTCACCCTCAGTGTCCTTTCTGCCCTTTCTAGGCCGTAAAAGACCTCACTTCTTTTTGTTGACATCGTTTCTGTTTAGCTACAGCTTTACTTGAACCTGTATGGCAAAGTGTCTTTGTTACAATGCAAAGTATGTGATGCCGGTATTGTCCTCACAATCTCAGTGGTGTTATGGCTCATGTTGCATTATTAAGGCTTTGCGGTGCAAGTAAAGAGGTGCGATGTGTGTGTGTGTGTGTGTGTGTGCAGTTTTAGTTTGTGTCCATTTGACTGATTTGTCACTCACTCTCTGACCCAGGTCTGTTCTCTCTTCCTTTTTGCTGGTCTCAGAGACGCAGCCCGGTGAGTTTCTTACACCATCTGCTGGCTGTTTCAAAGCCGACAGTGTGAAACAAAGTGTTCTGATCTCCTGATCTGTTTGAAATGTGTAGTGCAGAAAGTAAAATGATAGCAAAATGAGAATAATCCATCTAAGTCAATCATGATTCAGGGTATCTTCAGTATTTTTCAACCTGGACCCTATTTTCCCATGTTTTCGTGTCTAAATGACAGAAGGGAACAACCATTTTAGAAACTGGTCCAGTATTGAGGGAGAGCTAAAGGGGCTGTGTGTTTTACCACTGACAGGCTCAGATTGATAATATAAGTATCTGACAACATTATGGGAAGGACTCTACAGTGAAATAAAATGTTTTTCTTTTCCTTTCACTTGATCCGCATTTTGTTATTGTGTCTAACCAAGTCTCGCTCAAGGAGAAGTCTCGTTCTAAAAAGTTCCCGTCGCATCCACATTGTTGAAATCAGCTAAATATTGAGCCATGAAATCTATTCGACAACACTAAGCTATGCTTTCTGTACTCCAACATAACAAACTGAGACAACACCTGCAGTCCTGTCTCCATCTCACGTCCAACTTCTTCCGGCAACAAGTCACATGACACAATAACAAACAGCGGATAAATTATTTCTCTGTAGGGTCCTTTTCATAATATTGTCAGATACTTATAATATAAATCTGAGCTGTCAGTGGCAAAAACAAGCACTTTTAATGGACGCACATTGTGTGTAATTGTCCCGAGCGATTACACTGCAGCCTGTTTAGCGGCTGCAACTTCTCGCTCAGTACTGGACCAAAAGCTGTTACTCATCAGTCACTTTGACTCATAAACATGGGACAATAGAGTCCAGGTTGAAAAATACCAAAGTTACCTTTTAAGTCTCACAATTTTAATTGTTTGAACATTTATATTGTCTGTATCCTTATTTTATTTTGTTTTTGGATTCTATATTTCACAGGGGCAGATAAAGAGGAATTTGTCCTGTAAGTACACCTGTTGCTAACAAAGAATGTCTGAATGGGGGGGGGGGGGGATATAACACATTTAGCATTTTCCTTTAGCGTGTTAGCATGCTAACATTTGCTAAAATAAAAATGTGTTAATCAGATATTATCTTAATAGAACAATGGAAAACATCACAGCATTCAGTTTCAAATAATTCTAATTTAGTTTACAAATTAATTAATATAGTGTGCAAAGTTTCCTTTTTATAATATAAGTTCTAATAAGTCTCTCCAAAGCTAGACAGGCTGCCAGTTCTTTTACAGCATTTGCTAATTAGCATTAACCACAAAGTACAGCTGAGGCTGATGTCAATGCCAGATTTGCATGTGTTGGTCATCAACCAAAGTATTCCACACAAACATAAATGTTGACCAGATGATGGCTATATAAAAAAGTTAAGGGATCACCAAGTGAAATTCACTTGAAGGGAACATGAATGTCTGTATCACATTTTGTGGCAATCCATCCAATAGTTATTTCAGTCTGGACCAAAGTGGTGGACCGACTGACATTGCCACCTCTAGAGCCACGCCACTATAGGCTACAAATACACTTTTTGTGAAAGTGCAATAGAGCAACAGGTGACTTTTTGTTATGTTTCTCACAGGTGAAGAGATTGCCAGACCCAGACGCTCCACCCCCACACCCAGTCCTGCCCCTGAGACACCAAGGTCTGTCATTCTTTTAGCAATACTGACCACTGACAGAAATAAAAACCTCTTATTCAATCTGTATGTGTTTGGTACTCCTAAAAGTAGAAATAGTGTTTGTGTGTCTTGTCTTGCAGTGACAGGCTATCGCAGAACGTTCCTGCCTTTTTTGGGCTGCCTTCAGAGACCAAATATGCCAGATATGACGGTCTGTCCCCTATGTCCATATTACATCACATGAATTGATACTGAGCACGTCATGTATCAGGTGGCGTATACAAAGGTGACATTTGTCGTTTCTTTTTCATCAAATCACAGTCGTCCCTACTGACGTGTGGGGAGAATCGAGACCGCGCTCAGAATCACCGCTGAGCAGAAGTTTCCCAACAGGAGGTGAGCTGGCATCAATGAACCTCTGTAACTATAATGCACTATAAACATACTTATAATGCATTATAATCTGCTTATAGCACTGTTTACTTATAGTTATAAGCACTCACTGACATAAGAGTTAATGATATTTTCTCACTTTATTTTAAGCAAACAATGAGCTCTTATAGTGACTTATATTTACAAGAAAGTGCATTATAACCGTGATTATAATACATTATAAAAATATTATAATGTGTTACAATTATGGGAATTACAATACACTGATCCTTGTGAAAAAGATGCTCCATAATGTGTTAGGATCATTGTTATAAAGCATTATGAATATTTCTGAGTGCTTATAACTAGAACTATACAGTGTTATAAGCAGCTTATACCTCATTATAGACATGGGCGTCATAGAAAGTGCAACCACCATCAGTACATGTTTGCTATCAGTACTGTGATGCTGAACTGGCCTGAACTGTCATCTTTGTTGCAGCTCCTCCTCCGCTTCCTCCAAAAAACATTCCATCAAGAAGTCGTTACGACTATTCTTCGGACTCTGCCGGTACATTCACAGCTTTGTAATCAATCATACGGATGGTCCCTTGAGTGCTTTGATCTAAATGCTACCTTAAACTCTTTGCAGCTGATCTACCCAATGGAAGGACAGCTTGCAGGTCTGCCCCCATCTACCTGAACGTCCTGTCCCCCGCATCTTACGGGGGCTCCCCGGCCCCTGACCTGGACGACGTGTTCGGCCCCCTGGACGGCACCCACACCAGTGAGGAAGCAATGTCTCCCAGATGGGTTACTTTCACCAGCGACAGACCCCCGCCGCCTGATGAGCCTGCTCCCCCTCCGCCGCCAGACTCTCCTCCTCCAGACACGCCCTCGTCCACCCCCTCCACCCCCTGCCTCTCTCCAGGGCCGCCGCCAAACGAGCCCCCGCCTTCACCTCCGTCTCTCTCTCCCGGTTCTCCTCCTCCTTTCACGCCGCCAGAATCCCCCCCCTGCATCATGCTCAGACCTCCTCCTCCAGATGAACCAGCCCCTCCCCTGCCTCCCGATTTCTCCCCCTCTAACTCGCCTCCTATATGCTTCGACAACGATGCGATCGACGAGGAGGTGCTGCAGTTTGCAGAGTACTGTTCGTCCCCCGCCCCAACCAGCCCCGTGCCCCCTCTGCCAGCAGAGCGGAGGTCTCCTCGAACGGGAGTCACATCTCCCCTGGTCCTGGGGGGCGTGGGAGGAAAGAGGACTCCAGAGGGAGCATACCTGAGAGATGATATCCCAGACTTTGTGGGTTCACCCAGAGAGCTGACGCCGAGCTTCAGAGGCACGCCACCTCCTCTCCCTCCAACCACCTACAGGTCTATCATGTCTTCCCCGGGGCCCTCCTCAGGCAGCAGTGAGTACTCTACAATGTTTACAGTGGTTCATTATGCTGCCTGCACATTGAGTAGGATTGGAGCATCAGTGTATTTAATCTTTGGAGTGTCCTTAAACTTGGATTGTGAGTGAAAGATGAGAATGACGCTGCCAACAGTGCTACAGGAGTATCGAGGCCAAATGAACTCACGACAACGATGTCTTTAACTCTGTTTATTGTGCGTTTTGTCTCTTTTGTAATCTGTACCAGCTACAGCTCATCACCATCTCATGAACAGTAGTCACTTTTATGTTTGCCATTTGTTTTCCAGTAAATATATGGTTTAATATAGGCTTAATGTTTCCAGGTTGTGATTACTTTTTTGACAGACATGGATGTAAACTGAAATTGAACTGGGTTGGCGGACGCATAAAACCGTAAGGCGGTAATTCTAGTTTGGTATTTTCACTAAATTTAATAGTTTTTTATGGAGGAAGCTTTTTTTCAAAGCCTCAAAGTTTGACAAGCAACTGATACAGTGACTAAATGAGTTAAATCCTAATATAATATAGCACGATGACTTGATTCTGAGTGCTTATTTTAGCAACAATATGAAAATAAGTAAACATGATAGTGTCATGTTCTAATGTGTAAATGGCTTTCTTACTGACATCTAGTGTTATGATTATAAGGTAACAGTCTCTGTGTTCTTAATCCTTAGCAATGTCATTCTGTAAGTATTACATACTTCTTTAATATAACATAATATAAGTAACTTGCATATTCCAAGGCGACCACTGACAAAGAAGCTCCAGTTCATCAACAATAAGTGATTATTATAGGAAGCAGACGTCCCATATCAGACCTTTATTAAATAATAGTTGGACATTCAGTGACCACCGATGTTACATGTCAAGAGTGTGTGGTGAGCATGTCAATGGACTTATCACGTGGGAATATTTTCGCCACACACTTTTGGATGAATTCGACCCACAACACCTCCAAAAGGCTCCAGAAGGGATTTTGTGGCATCCAATAAGCAGACAGACCGCTGCTGAAAAGAGTTAGAAGTTTTTTTGTAGAAGTGATATCTGGTAAAATATCACAGAAAGCTTCTTGGTCACATGTTAGGGGCGGTCCACACCAAGAACAATTACTATAAAGATAACAAAAACATCCTTATAACTCAAGTGGATAGCTGAGTCACAACTATAACAGCAGCGGTATCTGTTGGATCACTTTCACTTTTGAATGAACGATAGAAACACTGACAGCCAATCAAAATCTAATTACAGGGCTCTGCGTTCAACATGGCAGATGACATCCACTGTCTCCTCTTAATGATCAATAATCAATTAATGATCTTTACTGTCTCGAGCACGTTCCGGTGAGGCCGTACAGCACTCTCTCTGTGAAAGTGACATGAGTGGAAATGTTGGAGCTGGTGTTGAATGATAATCTCTCTCACTGTGATCTGAAGGCAGTGCTAACCACAGACACTGGTATGTGCCGCAGGCCCCTCGTCCCCAGCTCGTCCCGTCACGCCTCAGTCCAGAGGCAGTCCAGTCCCTCCGCCTCCTCCTCCTCGACCGTCCTCGCGACCAAAGCTGCCCCCTGGGAAACCAATCACAGACCTGGTACATGTGAAGTGTCCTTCATTTCTCTAACTCTCTGTTTGCCTTCCTCCACTTTGATGATGTATTCTGTTAAAACAGGTAACAACTGATTATTAATTCAATTGTTGTTGTGTGCTGTCTCCAGACTCGGCCCTTCAGTCCGCCAGTTTCAGGCAGCCCCCCGCCTTTCGCCCCCCTGGCACGAGCAGAGAGCTCTTCCTCCATCTCCTCCATCAACCTACACAGCGCAGCGTCCACTCCAACCTTAGGAAGGGACCTTAACTTGTCCGCCGCAGGTACACCACAAACAAGTCATCGTGCTCTTCCCGTTTTTCTTCAGCCTCACATCTCAGTGTGTCCATGTTGTCTGTCGCTCATCATCGTGTCCTTGCCTCACAGTCTTGTCCCTCTCCATGATTCTCTCCTCCTCATGTCTCTGCTCACTCAGAGGCCTCACAGCCTCTGGTATGGTTTGACCACGGCAGGTTTTATTTAGCTTTTGAAGGTGAGTCGAGCCAGAACGCTAATGTAGTCCCACCAGTGCATGGGCTGCCCTCCTTCTACCTGCAGTTCTCTCCACGTTCATGTTCACTGAGCCACAATATTGCTGCCCATCCCATGTCCTGCTCAATCATGAGAATCTGCTTTCTAAATGGATTGTTCAGTTTTGCTTTTTTTTGGTATATCGGGGTACCTGCAGGGTCTTAAAAAAGCATTGAATTTTGTTTACAAAGGTCTTAAATGTCTTTCATTTCATAGGAATAAATAAATACCGTAACATCATATTTAACTGTCAAAACGTCTCGCACCTTGCTACTATCAACATTAGCTCGTCGCCTCAGAATGGACAAGTGATGTTTTAACATTAAACCTGAACGATCAGATTGCGGACTATAGGCTGTTGTGTCTGGTGACGATCACTGACGCACACTATTAAAAAGGTTTTAAAAGTAACTTGGGAGAACCCTGGGGGTACCCTGTTTATACTCCTCCCCTATCCTTTGCGTCTAACCCACAGCTGAATATTTGAACCAAGAGAATGGACATAGTCTGAGTGTATTTCAGGTGTGTTTCGTGTGCTGTGTGTGTGTTTTCATCAGGATGCTCCAGAGGACCCAGTCCGCTCACCATGGGACCCCAGGACACTCTGCCAGTGGCAGCCGCCTTCACAGAAACCATCAATGCCTACTTCAAAGGCGCAGACCCCAGCAAGTAGGCCAACATTTTCCTACTTTGGACAGTGTGACCATTACCCATCTAATCAGTATGCATTGCTGAAATTAAGAAATGATGGAACTCATTCCTGTCAACGCACTTTGCACTGGAGTTTCAGCACTAACGGGGTTGTGGGAGTGTGTTTTTTTTTTTCTTCTGTTCAGCTTGACCTCTGAGCTCTGCTTCTCACTCCCTCTGTTCCAGATGTGTTGTGAAGATCACAGGAGAGATGGTGCTGTCCTTCCCCGCAGGCATCACCAGGCATTTTGCCAGCCACCCAACTCAGCCCATCCTCACCTTTTGCATCAGCAACTACAGCCGACTGGAGCAGGTCCTTCCTAACCCACAGCTGTTGTGCTGGTAAGATTAACATTACAGGCAAACACACAGACAGTAGTATCACTGGTCTTTGTTTCTATAATACATACATGTAGGGCTGGACGATATGGCTCTTAGTAAAATCTCAAGATTTTTAAGCTATGCCACGATATAGGATATGTATCTCGATATTTTCTCTAAAATAACACACCAGTTTGATTTAACCCTTTGATGCATATGATCATTACCAGCATGATCATTCCAGTAAACACTCTGAGCTGGTGTTCAGATTGGTCTTTGGAAATGTATTCTTAATTATTAAGTCTTGACACTATTGAAATGATTTTCTTCTCTGAAATACAGTTAGCAGGCAGTAAATTTATTTTTATTTTTATTATCAATCATTTTATTTTATTATTTAATATTAATTAAATTAAATGATATTATATTATATATAATATTTATTTATTTATGTATTTATTATTGGCTGACTGACTTATTGAATGAATGTGAAATTGCCTATCACGTTCACCAGAGGGTCACTTTTATGTATAAACCCGTTACTACAATACCTAGTGTATACACACGTTTTTCAAAGTGGAGGCTGGCATCTTCCATTACCGTTTCTCACCTCAACGTATAAACTCTCTTTCCCTCCAGTTATAGACGCCCCATACATACATCACACACACCAAGGAGAGTTTGTGTGGTGACAGAAGCTGAACACCAAAGCCAGTCTCATGCTGGAAGCTTAAAAATGGTTTTATTCATAGTGACAATTAACATTTGTACTCAATTTTTGCGATATAGTCATTTACTATATCCCATGTATTACAAGCCGCATACTCCAAGTATATTCCATATATCGCCCACCCCTACATACATGATATAAGTATCTAATCATGGTGCTCACATGATTGTTGGAGTAGATTGTCTGAACTAATACGTGCCTCTCATCCCTCAGTGATTCCACAACAGACGGTGTAGACACAAAGGAGTTCTGGGTGAATATGCCAAACCTGATGAGCCATCTGAAGAAAGTGGCTGAACAGAAGCCTCAGGCGACATACTACAACGTGGACATGATCAAATACCAGGTATCAAATATTCATTTGTCTCTGCATCTAGTCAACCTAACTATAGTGTCTATCCATCCATATTATCTCACCGCCTTGTGTTTCCGTGTGTCTCAGGTGTCGGCAGAGGGGATCCAGTCCTCTCCTCTGAACCTGGCGGTGAGCTGGCGAGGCGATGCCACCAACACGGACCTTAGAATAGACTACAAATACAACACAGAGGCCATGGCCGCCCCCGTGCCACTACACAACATCCAGTTCCTGGTTCCTGTGGATGGAGGCATTGCCAAACTCCAGGCCATGATCCCCCCCGCCACCTGGTAAGGACTCCTTGCGTTAAGGATCGGCTCTAGGGCGAATTACAGAACAAAATCTTAAATAATGTATCGTGTGCACGGTGGTGCTAAGTTAGCCCCATTTTCTACACTTCTGCCAAAATGATGGGTTGTTTAAATACTAGGTTGTTATTTTGAAATGTACGTTTTTCTATCAAAAAAACGCCACAGTGGACAACTTCTAACGTGTAAACAGTAACTTAAAGTTTTCCCGTATTAATTTACTTTGGCCGATATTATTAGCTATGGCTTAAAGAAATACTTTATACCACATAATTAATATAATGTATATCAATTACTCATGTTCCCTTGAATTCTTGAAGAAAACTTTGTTTTCCTGGTATTCCTGAACAAAGAGTAGAAAACGGAGAAAATTGTATCATGAATTAAAACCTTATGATTTAAAACACTTCCACATAAGTCTCACACTTGTGCAGGCGTGCTACTTGTGCAGGCGTGCTACTCGTCCATGCGAGCACTGTTTATGCTGTTTAAAATAATGCAGTTTAGTGAAAATGCATGTGTTTGTGAAGTAGTGGGCATACTGAGTTTTGGATTATTCTGCACGAGTTGTGTGAGAGTTTGGAAACAGATGTTTTGATGTAGTTTTGCTGTTGTTAAACACGACCCCCATTTCTTTCTGTTTTTTGATTCTTCATTCACCGTGGAGGCATGTGAGAAAAACAAAGTTTTCAAGAATTCAAGGTAACACAGGGTGAGTAATTGATATACAAATAGTAATTTTGTGGTTGAGGTGTTCCTTTAATGCATGTCCGACATCAAACATGTCCTCTGTAATGTGGAATTACTTTCTCATGAAGGAATCCAGAGCAACAGACGATACAGTGGAAAATCCCCAGTCTCTCTCATAGATCTGAAAATGGAGGTAAATGCATTTTTGTGCATTTTACATAATCTTCTTGTTAAAGATCCCCCTCTTTAAAATAATGTGTTTTTCTTATGTTAATGTCCCCTAAGATGTCTGACCTTGACTGTCTTGTATTTGTGCAAAATTTGTCACCAGAGAGATGTTTTAACATTCCTGCCCACGCACTTCCCCTAAAATCTCAGATTCAAATTGACCCCGGGGAAACTAAACTCTTATTAATACTGTATGTGTGCTCTACAGGAGTTGGGGCTCTTCTGGGCCGGTTCCAGATGACAGAAGGTCCCTGTAAACCCTCACAGCTGGAAGTCCAGTTCAGCAGTGAGGGCTGCACTCTGTCAGGGTGCGACATCCAGCTGGTTGGGACGGGCTACCGGCTCTCGCTGATCAAGAAGAGATTTGCTGCAGGTCAGTTTGAGAATCAGATATGTGTGTGACCTCTTTGGTGAAGTGTTCACACCTGGTATTAACATGTGATCCGATCACAAGAGGCTGTGAAGGCCCCCAAGACGCATTGAAGAAACATTGAGATCTAATCGCTCAGACCAAATTCGGAGGTGGTCTGGGCCGAATATGGCCACATTGATTTAGCAATGTGTACGTGTGTGTTCCACAAGGTAATCCAGTCACCTGGTTAATATGAGACCTGAGCTGAATAGTTAAATGGCATTTGATCTACTACAATATTTAAATCACATTCTTGTTATTTAAAGGTTCAATGTATAAGATATACCAGAATTCAAACTTAAAATATTAAAACAATAAACTAACATTATCAACAGAGTGTGAAGAGGTAACAGTGTTGACGTTTTGTCAAAGAAGTTAGCATGCTAACTGACTAGCGCCGCTCTGTCTAGGCTGTAATACCACTTGTTCCTCTAGAGGTGATAGTGAGTCACTGTACCGCCAGTCTGCCTCAGTACAGAGAGAAGAAGTACAGCTGCCTGACTTGCTTATAAATATTACAGCCATGTTCCGTGTCTGTTTTATAGTTTGTTTATTGGATTACATTCAAAGTGGCAGAAACGAGAAAACTACCAGCATCACCTTCGGCCGAACTCTCTCCTCCACGACCTTCTCTCCTCCCCGACCTTCTCTCCTCCCCAACCTTCTCTCCTCCACAACCTCTCTCCTCCCCAACGTCTCTCCTCCCCGACCTCTCTCCTCCCCGACCTTCTCTCCTCCCCGACCTTCTCTCCTCCACAACCTCTCTCCTCCCCGACCTCTCTCCTCCACGACCTTCTCTCCTCCCCGACCTTCTCTCCTCCCCGACCTTCTCTCCTCCACAACCTCTCTCCTCCCCGACGTCTCTCCTCCCCGACCTCTCTCCTCCCCGACCTTCTCTCCTCCCCGACCTTCTCTCCTCCACAACCTCTCTCCTCCCCGACCTCTCTCCTCCCCGACCTTCTCTCCTCCCCGACCTTCTCTCCTCCACAACCTCTCTCCCTCCCCGACCTTCTCTCCTCCCCGACCTTCTCTCCTCCACAACCTCTCTCCTCCCCAACGTCTCTCCTCCCCGACCTCTCTCCTCCCCGACCTTCTCTCCTCCCCGACCTTCTCTCCTCCACAACCTCTCTCCTCCCCGACCTCTCTCCTCCACGACCTTCTCTCCTCCACGACCTTCTCTCCTCCCTACAACCTCTCTCCTCCCCGACGTCTCTCCTCCACAACCTCTCTCCTCCCCGACGTCTCTCCTCCCCGACCTCTCTCCTCCCCGACGTCTCTCCTCCACAACCTCTCTCCTCCCCGACGTCTCTCCTCCCCGACCTCTCTCCTCCCCGACCTCTCTCCTCCCCGACCTCTCTCCTCCCCGACCTTCTCTCCTCCACAACCTCTCTCCTCCCCGACCTTCTCTCCTCCACAACCTCTCTCCTCCCCGACGTCTCTCCTCCCCGACCTCTCTCCTCCCCGACCTCTCTCCTCCCCGACCTTCTCTCCTCCACAACCTCTCTCCTCCCCGACCTTCTCTCCTCCCCGACCTCTCTCCTCCCCGACGTCTCTCCTCCCCGACCTCTCTCCTCACCGACCTTCTCTCCTCCCCGACCTCTCTCCTCCCCGACCTTCTCTCCTCCACAACCTCTCTCCTCCCTGACCATCTCTCCTCCACAACGTCTCTCCTCCCCGACGTCTCTCCTCCCCGACCTCTCTCCTCCCCGACCTTCTCTCCTCCACAACCTCTCTCCTCCCCGACCTTCTCTCCTGGATGAAATGAATGCGAGGAAGTGAGATCCGATCACAAGCGGTCACTTGAGACGCATGTGGAGACCCACGTTAATGGTGTGAAGAGGGCCTAAATGCACACATACACTCCTGGCTGAACCTCGCCACTTCTCTGACATGTTTTGTTTTTACTTCACAGGGAAATATTTGGCGGATAACTAGTGGACCTTCTTGTGAAACGGAACCAAAAGAATCAATGGCTTTTGAATATCTTGTTATTTACAGCACCGTTGGGGCAAGCCAGTCAAAACAAAAGGAAAACATCTGATGGGGTGTTTCTGACTCCAAAGTAATTCTAAATAAATCCAGACTGAAGGGACAGTGCATGACAGAGAGAGATGATTTGTTCCATTTGCTACGGCAGGCTCTCCATCAGCTGAGTGTGTATCTCCTGAAAGCTCGGCCTCTGCTTGGCGTTCCTCCTCCAGCAGCTCAGCATGAGATCATTGTAGACACCGTCCGGACAACGGGGAGGCTTGGGCAGATACACCTGGCGGCAAGAGACAAAATATTAATGTAGGATTAATGTGGGCAGGCACTACAGGTGGATAGGGTAAACATGTTAACCAATATATATCAGCATGAAACTTCACCAGTTGATTACTAACATTAAGACAATTATCTTTTGTATTACAGGTTTTCTGAAATGTTGTGTTTAAATATGCAAATGAGGCATTATCTTATTAAATATGTGTTAATTCACATACAGTTCCGGAACAGGAATCTGATCATTGATAAAGCCAGGTTCAACATTCTTCTTTCATTTTGTTGACATATTAAAGTCAAAGGTTTTACACAGGGAAGTTTGGATATTTCTTTGTATCACTCCATAAATCAAAAAATACTGTCAACAGCCATAAGAAAATAATTTATGGTTCTATAAATCAGGCTATGAATGATACAAGAACAAATCCCTCTGTAAAAAACTATAACAACTATAACAATATAGAGAGGAATGAAACTGGACAGTTTGGTGTATGTTTGTTTTGAATGACAAGTTTTCTGAAATTGTATGTATTTAAATGAGGCATTACCTAATGGTAAAGTTTGGTGACCAGTGAAAAGTGTTTTGTTGTAGTGTCTCGCCTTAAAAGGGCTGTGAGTAGTATTGCTATATGAAAATATGAAAGCAAATGTTGGTACTGCGAGATACAGGTGATTAATACAAACAAAACTGGGATTGAAACTGAGAGCATAGCCAGATTGTACTGCGGAGGATGGGTACCATTAAAATGTGTGATGCTCACCTGCTTGCCCTGGTCCCTGAAGAACTCGCCTGTGTTTTCAATGACCTGCTCGTCAGAGAGCTGGGAGTACGGCTGCTTCTTACACAGAGTCAGAATCTCCCACAGAGTCACACCGAAGGCCCACACGTCACTGGCCATGGTGAACTTTCCCTGAGAGAACAGACAACAAATACCATCGAGCGTAGACTTAATGTGGACGCTGGTTTGGAATAATCATCACAGCTGCAATATTATCATGTGGACCGTTAAACAGTATTTCTCAGGGAAGCCTTATTGACCTCTCTTTATATTACACTCTGCTTGAGTTAAAAGTCACAATATTACATTAAGATCTACTTTAATTTCCCTACAAAATATTCATTAAGTTTTTTGATTATGAATAAAAATCAGGCAAAAAAAGTCTGAGATAAATATAGAAAATAAATATAACAAATAAAATAATATATATATAATAAAGCTCTCAGTCAAAATAATATGTTGTGTTTGGGGGAGGGAGATAAAGCTCATAGTCAATATCATCAATACCAGTATATTGTGACACCCCTAATTAAAAGTCCCATAAAAAGATTTATACAGTACTTTATACAGCCAGTACTTTAAAACAAACAACTATTTTACAAGACTTAAAAGCACAGCTGGACGAACAGGCTACGTGTGTGTTATCCACACGTCCCCGGCCGCGCACAGCTCTCACCAGTAGGATGCTCTCCCAGGACATCCAGCGGATGGGCAGCACGGCCCGGCCCTGGATCCTGTAGTAGTCCCCTCTGTACAGGTTCCGACTCATGCCGAAATCAGCGATCTTTATGGTGTAGTTCTTCCCCACCAGGCAATTGCGGGTCGCCAGATCACGGTGGACAAAGTTGAGAGAGGACAGGTACTTCATACCAGATGCAATCTGCACGGCCATGCCAATTAGTTTACTGTAGCTGAAGAGGAGAGGCCACAGAGAAGGAGAATACAAGTCATAAGTACGGTATAGATAGAGTACTTATGCGCAGTGTTGGGGAGTAGCAGCGTCATTTAACAAGCAGTTTAATATTTTGCAGTAGCTTGCTTGTAGTTCAACTACATTCTGATTTGCAGTGATTCAAGTCGTAAAAGTATTTATTTGCCATATTTCATACTACAAACAATGCTGGGCCATAAAAGGAAAGGAATGATTTTTAATTTTAATTGTACTATTGCTTCTTTAGTGTAATTAAACATCTTCGATTCTGCTCTGAGATGTAATAAGATATGTCCATTGTTTTCCTTCAAACTGAATAAAAAGGTGCAAGTTGAAGATTGTTGAGATTGTACAAGTCACATAATACAAGACTGACGAGTAAAACAGGCTTTTTTCTTCTACCAGTGCTCCAGGAGGTGAAACGGTCAGTTTAATGTTTGATTTTTGGTTTATGTGTGACCTGGCTGAGGCATTTGACTTTTGTATTATATTTTGTTATAACTTTGTATCACTGAACATTGTCAATTTGATTTTCCTTTTTGAAAAGAACATTTTCTAAGTAGCTTTAGTTAACTAAACTAGATTTCTCCCTCGGGTGGCTTTGCTGTAGTTCAACTTCTATCAGTATGAAGTCATTGGTTTCTTTTTAAATTAGCTTCACAACACTGGTTATACGTAATGTTGTCTAGTTGGCTCTATATCACCTCCTTGATAATCAATTTACAGTCGACGTATGAGCCTACCTGACCATACTCTCCCCCTCTTTTTCCTCCGGCTCTGTCTTGTCTTCATCAGCAGCCTCTTTCAGTCTGAGCATGCAGAGGAACTGGTTCAGGTCTCCATTCTCCATGTACTCAGTGATCATACACAGCGGGTCTGTGTCCACACACACCGCCAGCAGACGCACAATGTTGGGGTCCCTCAGGCGAGACATGATCCGGATCTCCTTCAGGAAGTCATTCCTGCAGCACAGCGGGGACAAACAATTGTAATTTACCGATTTGTTGAGTAAGGTTGTCACGACACCAGTTTTAACTCGATACCTCTTTCGATACCTCTGTAAAAAGTCTAAGGCAGACAACATAGGATTTAACATTATTATTACTATTCTTAAATGTTTGCCCAACCCTCGTTATGTTAGAGATGCATGTTTGCAATTGTCTTTATTCTGACCTGCACATTCCGAAGAACTATAATTGACATCATACAAAAAACATTTTTGTAACTTTTCTTTCATGGAAAATTTAAATTCAATTGTATGTTCATAATCAAACATTGACTGTTTTTTAAAACTGCACCAAGTTACAGGACAAATGTCAAAATAAAAGTGCTCCTGGTTTTAGACCGGTCTCTGATCTGTTGTTTTTTTATAGCTGTGTTACTTACGATCCTCTCAAATGTAAAATAATATCACAGAAAACGTATCATTTTCAACACATGGTGTCGAAAAAGTATCAAAGTATTGATACTTTTGACGACCTTATCGTTGACTGATTGAATAATAACAACCAGCTGGAGACTGTTCTGTATACTTTTGTCTTTTTATACCTCGCATTCTTGTTGGCATCTTCCCGCAGTGTTTTCACAGCGACCAGCAGAGGCGACTCGTTGTTTCCCTCTATAGACAAATCCTCATCCAAAAAGTCCTGCATGCCCTCGGCCTCACACAAGTGCACCTGTTTTAAAAAGCACTTTGTTAGTCCATCACCCACCTGGCACCACTTGAAACCATCTGTTTAACTCTGTTTAATATCACTAAGTGTTGCCTATTTGTCAGCATGTACTGTGTATTCATTGCATGCTTTTACCACACAGCAATAACTATCCTTCAATCATTAAAATGAGCGCTATAAAGATACATCAACATAACTTTGGTTACAGGGAGAGAGCGTCCTGATGAATCTAATATATTTAAACGACCAAATCAATTCCAACAAACATTAGAGCTACGAAAGTGAAAGTACTTCTCCAAACTGGCCCTCTCCCAGTTTCTCCTTGAAGGTGAGCTTGTGTCTGGGGAACTCTCTCATGGATGAATCGGTGCCAGCGAAGAGATTCATGTTGACGGCTGTGATGGAGTAGCTGTCCGAAGACTCCTGGAGGCTGATGATGTCTGCCTCCGCATAGTGGGGGGCCCCGTCCGCCCCGCTGCTGGCAAGGGCTCTGCAGGAGGTGCTCAGTCCTGATGTGGTGCACACGCAAACACACACACTACAGCAGCTACAGCCACAGACGACCTCGGCAGTATTTAGGCATTATGTTAGATCTTACCGAGGTGTTCGGTGGACTGAGCAAACTCTGGGAGTTTCCGGATAAGGCGGGAAGGCTCCTGGTAGTCGGAGCAGAGCGGGAAGATTCTCTCATAGGTGGAGTTGGTGGTGGAGTCGCTCTCGCTGGACAGAGAGGAGTGGAGGGAGGAGAAAGCCTGTGTCTGCACCGCAAGACGAGCTGTGAGTTCATTATCCAGCAGGCGACGGGAGGCCTGTGGAGGTGAGAGAGAGTCCAGGTCTGTTGTTAGGGGACATCAGTGTTGGACATTCTTGGATATGAGAATTGACTGTGACTGACAGGGTTCCCACACCTTGTTAACCTCTTAGAGTGTGCACAGCATCAAATTCAAAGACTTTTCAAGGACTTTCCAGGACCAATTCCCTCAAATTCAATGACCCAACACTGCATCACTAACGTTAGCTTTCTCGCTTGCTCTCCCTTGCTTAAGCTGACTTCAATCATGCAAGCGCGTGACTGTTACACTTCCTCGAGGCAGGAGACACATGCAGTCGGCAGAAAGTGGCTTATTTACTTATGTCAAGTAAAAAGAAACATAACAAATAAATTCTATTCTTGCACAATATAGAATTTCAAGCATTTCTAAGACCCATGCCTAACTGTGTCTTTTTTCAAAAACTTTTAAGGCCTTGATGTTTTTCCCACAAATTCACAAACTTTCAAGGATTTAAAGGACCCGTGGGAACCATAAACGGAGGTAAAGGAGAGGTTGTCAGCACACCATGTTTCGAGCTAAAAGGTCCTCATCCAACCACGTATCCATAAATATACATTTAGTTGGGCATGTGGGATATAATGTGTGCAAGAACCAAAGTGAACTAGTCGGGTCCGTAAAAACCCTAATTTGGGGGCCCTGGCACATTCGAATGTCACTCTCCCATCATATACACTGATCTCAATTTAGCTGGCTACTTCATCAGGCAAACTGGTGAACATAAAGCAGTCATATAGGCTGAGATCACATGATCCAAAAATAACTATATACTGTGCACATAAAAAACACATAATCTCATACAGGGTTTTATGTGGAATTCTTATTTAAACCATGGGGTGACAGTGTTTAATCCATAAATACAAAAATGTTTAATTTTGAGACTTTTAATACCAAGTCTGTTGATGGCATTGCCCGCCTGCTTTATATGGACTGCCCTGGGACTGCAGTCTATTCCAGCTCATAAAGCTGTCGTATAAAAACAATGAAAAACAAAACCTAGACCACTTACTGACTTGTTTCGTACAAACGGATTAAAAAAAACTTCTCACCTTCTCAAGCATCTTTTGCCAGACCTGCCTCCACAGGATGATGACGATGATAACCAATAAGATGGCGATGATAGCCACCAAGCAGCCAATCAGGATCCTGGTGTTGCTGTCGTCCACTTTATGAGTAGGATCCTCTCCTAACAAACCAGGTGAGGTTGTGAGTTCAAGTGGATTTGAATTAATCTTATTACCAGTATATCCTATAATAATTATATTCTCATTGTATAATCTGCTTCATGTTTAATCACAACTATAGTAACAGAAGTGACATGTATTGCTATGATCAGTCATTCCTCAGCAGGGGGCACTGTTTAACCAGAAAACATTTAGTTCTCCTTAAAAGAGACAATCACCCACACTTCTAGACTGAAATAAATCACTATAAACCATAGTAAGATGTATGACACCAAGCCAAGCTTGATTTAGCAAAATCATAAATGATCGTCTAAATATATACAGTACAAATGTTTTTATTATTTTTGTTTGACTGAAGATTATTCTCAACCCGTGTTTTGTTTACCACCACATCCCTTCCCAGCAGTCGTATATCAAACTAGCCTGCACTCCCTCTTGCCAACATTTTTCTCCACGGCCTGAAAGTCACTTCACTAAAACTAAAACCACTACTTATAGGAAAAGATAATCATAAAGGGTTTAGCTACTGACCTGGCAGTGTGTTTGTGGGGTGTCCATGTTTCCGAGGAGTCAGAGATGTGTTATACACGGCTGAGCCTGTGTGAGAAAGAAAAAGAAGGAAAGCTGAAGGATGTAAGGTCGGACAGGAGGTACGGTGGTAGGTTAATGCTCAATATGTCATTTGCTGCCACTAAGGGTCTCTCAATCAAAACAATAACAAAAGATGGAGCTTGGTGGCGTCCCTTGCTGTCATGGCAGTCTGCTTCTCCCTGTTAGGATTCCTTTATTGTTCATCGTTCAGGAAGATTTTACTAGATCATCCCCAGAGGTCTCCTCCTCTCCAAAACAAACAGACCTGCTGATTAAAACCGATAAAAACACTAAATAAAGCAGTTTCACGTTAAAAATAATTGTTTCTCTGATGCTGCTCTGCAGACAATGTCCCGTAGGTCAAGTTACCCCCAAATTTTGCTCAGCTTGTTTCTCTGTTAACGTAAGATCCAGATGTTTAGGAGATTTCCTCCTTTCCAAAACAAATGGTCCGGGTCATTAAAACCTTTAAAAACATTAAATAAAGCAGTTTCACGTTAAAAAATAAGTGTTTCTCTGACGCTGTTCTTCTGCCGTTAATGTTAGCTGATTCTCTGAACTTAGAATCCTTAATTCAGTTACAAATATAGTTAAAAACAACCAACATCTAAAAAGTCTAGCATTAAAATGTGGCTTAAAACTGGAAGAAAAGTACATTTATGACAGCTTCTGGCAGACAAAGACAACACTGATACAACAGACATTGATTAATTTCTCCAGGTTAACATTTGGGATTATGTAAATACACAATTTAATTTATTTTTTTGGGCTTTTCATGCCTTTATGATAGAGAAGTGCAGATTGTGAAGGGGGGAGACAGAGAGAAGGGGAACGACATACAGCAAACACCACAGGTTGGACTTGAACCAGTGGCTGCTGTGGGCAAGGACTAAGCCTTTGTATATGGGACTCCTGTGCTACCGGTTGAGCTACCAGGACGCCCTGTCTTAGACATTTTAATGTGGAAAATGTCTCATTAAGTCAACATTGACATTGTATGGTCGGACCTTTAAATAGGATGAACATTCAAATCAAAGTGTTGGAGGCTCTGACTCGAAGAAGACATCCAATCTTACCTGACTGGAAGGCCACCTCACTGAACAGCATCCAAAGGTCACTGAAGTGGAAGCGGCATTTGATGGCGCTGGCTGTGCGGTCCCCGAGGGACACGGTGACGAAACGGGCGTTTTGGCTCGTGCGGTCGACATTGGGCCTAAAGGTCACCGGATCAGCCTCCCAGTCTGATCCTGAGCGGAAGTAACAGGTGGCCTGTCTGAACATCCTCACCCCTCGGCTGAACATGTTATTACAATGAACCTGCGGAGGTGGAGGTGGGATATGTAACTAAAAGCAAGCATGATCAGAGTACTGAAAACTGTATGTAGCAGATAGTCAGTTTATTGTTTTCTCTCCCTATGACTATGATGACTAAACGGGTGCTCCACACTGTCAGGATAGATGATGAGGGAAGGTGCAGTGATGACTAAGCTGTCTCGCTGTGCTGTAGCTATAAAAACATTGAGCCTCATGCAGGAAGCGAAGAAGAATAATTTTCTTGTTATTTTTGTGTCCGTGATTTGTTCTTATCGTGTTAGTACTCATTGATTCACCAAAGATTCCTCATTATTGCTCTACTCTTAGAGAACATTCTACGAGTTGTGGGGAGCACTGCTCACAAACTGCTCTTAGATGCTTTTTGATTTTCCTGTAACATTAAAGTGTGCCACGATTATTGCACACAACACAACGCCTGCCCTTATATCGTGTTTAGGGGGCGTTACATATGCTAATAATAAACAATTGGATTCATCATTCAACGCACATAAGAGCAGATTTCGATGGTTAACAACCTTTGGTGCATGTCGAGTTGGCTCCTCTTGTTTTCTCTCTTTTTAAGTTAAGTTAAATTAAGGGAAAGTATAAGACAAATTTAAGAGAAAGTTGCTGCATGAGGCCCATCATCTCGGATCCCTGGCCTCAGCACGTACCCATGACAAATAGACTCATTTAGGCAGAATGTAATTTTCCCACTGGAAGGCTATTTTGCATCATTTTATACATTTTATGTCTCTGTGAAATGTGCTGCAGCTGTAGAAGATGGGTGCTTGCCCAGCACAGAGCAGTTCAGCATAATGTTGGCTCAGCAATTTAAAAAATATTCCACTTTTTCCCTATCAAACTGTTCTGTGAAGTTGTCCCCTGCACCGACTCGACCTCACCTTCATGGAAGTGAAGTTTCGGACATGGTCGAACTCAAAGATCATCTCCACGTAACCTTTGGGGAGGCTCTTGTTGTTCCAGCCCACGTAGTCGTACCCTGGCCACATGCCGTATATGTGGCTGTGGAGAAAATCATCCAGACCCCAGGTGCCATCTGTCAGCTGGCCGAGGCCCTTCGTCAGTCTAGTGGAGGGATGGAGGGAAGAAATGAAGAGAGAAAACACCTGCATTTTAAATTCTAATAATTGAGCAGTGCAGAGATGTTTTAATTCACAACTGAAATTCACATTTTAAAGTTGTTTTAGCGAAATGATGCCTGAAATAATCTGGACCTTTCAGCTGATGCTCCATCATACACAGAGTCATTGAAGTAGACATCCAGGCCTCTGTAGATCATTTGGTGTCCATCTGGAATGCTATAAGACATCAGGCCATCTACAGGAGGCAGGTCAAAGGTCAGAGAGTTACACACTGCATGCTTATAGGATATAATGACAGTTATTAGAAGATTAACTAGATGTTGGTAGTGAGACTAGGTCAGGGGTCAGCAACCTGTGGCTCTTTAGCCCCTCTCCACTCCTGTGCCTTTGACAAACGTGAACTAAAATGTGCGTCAGGCTAGCTATGGATTCCAAATCCAAAGAAAATAAAAGTCTGGGAGGAAAATAGAGTTTTTAATAGTGCGGGGACACGTTTGTTTGCTTTCACTGTCGATGCTGTACACTGTACAGTATGTTTGATCTGCGGTGAGAAATTAATAAAGAACAAAAAAAGTATTATGGAAAGACATTTCCAGAACAATACTTCAGTAGAAGATGTTGCACTCTGTATAATGAAAAGCAATGACTAACCCAACCATTCGCAGCCGTAGAGCTCCACTCTCATACACACGATCATGGAGTGGTCTGTCACAGGCATAAAGCGGACAAAACGAGCTATGATGGGCGGCTCCAGATCCTTCAGCACCACATCGTACGCATTCCTGTTCCCCTCGATGACCTGGCAGAGGAGACGCAGACGGCACGAATAAGAGCCGCTGAGTGAAACACACTCAGCATATAAAGTACTGTATGTGATTGTTAAATCATTCGTAAAACCTGATAAGTCTGTAAAGATTGTAAAAAGAATGGCCCCTGAGTGTGATACTATGAGCCTATTTATTCCTTTGTTTTGATATTGTATTGTAAGTAGTATCTTATGTGGTAACTGGTCGAGCTGGGGCAAATTTGAACTATTTAATATATTACTGGGTAATGTAATCTATAATCTTTCATCAAAGTGGATAACCTCATCATACGTCTTATTAAACTGTAAAATGTTTCCATCTGAAATATAGTAGAGTAGAAGTGCCTCAAGGTTAAACGCACAATATGTGATGTTCTGTCATTAGGAGTCTCTCAATCAAAACAATAACAAACGAAGTCGTGAAGCAGCGTGGGATCATGGGAGTTTGTCATTGCAGTCAGTTTAAGGTTAGGGTTACTTCATTTTTCATCGTTCAGGATGTTTTTACTAGGAGCAGAATGATCCACAGAGGACTCCTCTCTCCAAAACCAACGAACTAGGTGATTAAAACAAGTAAAAACATTGATTAAAGCCGTTTCATGTTAAAATTAATCTCTGATGTACGAACGTTTGCTCAGCTTGTTTCTTAAGAAAAGATCCAGACGTCCGCTGACTAAAATCCTTCATTCGGTTATAATATATAGTTTCAAACCATCAAGATCCGAAATGTATTTTGTACAAACGTGGCTTAAAACTGGATAAAAAGTACGTTTATGACAACTTCTGGCAGACATCCACAACAATGCAATGAAGATTTGATAATGGTTGGAAACATTTGGGATAATGTCACCTCAAATAAATGTACAACATATGTCTGGTTGTTTTTAGACATTTTAATGCAGAAATGTTATTTGTACATTTCACCACTGCCTAAACTTCAATAACTGCTCTTATAAATATTTTAGTCTGAATTTTGTTCAGACATAAGAGGAGCCAGTGATCCTTCATCTCATTTAAATTGACAGATTCAAAGTAGCTGCATGTTTGATATATGATACAGTGATAAACAAAACGCGTCTGGAATGAGAAGCCATGACAGTAATATCTACACATGCTCACCTGCCTTCCCTTCCTGTCCTGCCATTCCACCCAGCTGCTGCCGTCGCGGCTGTACTTGATCCTGTATCGCTGGGCAAACTCATTACCCATGCCGTCAGCGTGGCGACCTTGTGTGCCCACCAGTGTGATGAAGTACAGCGAACGCAGGTCCACCTGGAGATACTCTTTGAGGCCGTCCGGCTCTGACATGATGTCAGGACACCAGGCCCCGTCACCGTCTCCGTTGTCTAAGTCAAGTCTGAAGAGCGGGAGAAAGAGGAGGGCAGAGTTCAGAGATGAGAGGAACATGAGAAATAAGAGGAAGATTAAAAGAGGAAAGAAATGTTGCACTACATGAGGAGGAAGAAGAACATTTAATTGAACTTATCTACGCTGCATAATTCATAAGTGCATGAGAACCTCTTCGACTACTCTGTATCGCTGCTGGACCACAGCAGGTAAAACAACATTTTAATTATTCAACATGGAGCCAGTTCATGAAACTTCCACATAATGTTGAGCGTCAGATTTCATCCTCGACCTTGGAAACAGCAGTTGACCAAACACCTCAAGGTCTATTTAGAGGCTGTTCTGAAGCAAAATCTATCTGCGATCGAAAGCTCCAGAGCAGCCTCTAAATAGACCTTGAGGGGACATTGTTTTATTTACTTTCACATACGCTGTTTGCAACACCAAGTCTCAGGCAGTTTAAAAAAACAAAACAAAGCAGCGGTGAGTTTGTGATGAACAGAAGAAGAATCTGGCACGAATAGCAATGGACACCAGGGTTGAAAAAAAACTAAACTTTACAAATTATGACTGAAGAAGGAGGCTATAATATATTGTTTATATTGGAATTAAAGTTTAAAAAAAAAGTTTAAAACTTTATAAGTGCCAGGCCTTCGATTAGGAGTGGTTTATAGACGGCGTTTACATTATTTTATTCACGTATTCTATTGGATTTAAGTTGGAAATGTTACTTTTTTAATTTGTTAATACATTTCTTTCCACAGTTTTTCTACTATTAGTTTATTATAGCTTTTAATTCTATTTTATTACATTTCCATCATTTTATTGTCTCGTTGGCCTCAAATTGTCAAACTGCTTTCAGTCTTCTGTGAAGCACTTTGAACCGCACTAACATGTATGAAAAGTTTGATTGATTGATGAAGCTGAGTAAACACTCTAACGTACGAAGCACATCAAAAGAAACGAACACATGGGAAAAGGAAAGTGTCATCCAACGTGCCTGCCAAATCTTGCAGCCGTTGACTCAGACCATTGGCTGGAGGCAGAGATGTCCTCGTCCTGAATCTGCCCACCGGTCATACCGAGAGGATATCGGCACATTTCTGCAAACACATGAAGCATCACAGATACACATGCTGCTCACAGTATGAATCTATGTTTGTGTGCGTGAGACCTGTAAGCCCTCACATGAGTTTGTATCATTTTTGTGTATTTGCAGTTGTGAGGAGTGTAAAGTGGTCAGGTCCCCCCCCCCCCCCCCCCCCCCCCAGTCCTCTTCCTGCAGCCCTGTAAGGCCTCTAAACCCAAACAGAGGCATCACTGTGTAGGTGCCAGTCTAAGCAAAATGAGACGGGAGTGGCCTCTGAGCTGCATGCTCTTCATTTTTCATCCTTTTTCATAATCTATACCAGAGCCACGTGAGAGATATTTTTAGGTTTTAAAGCATTGGCATCTGCTGGGCATCAGCTTTTACGTAATAAAAGTAAGTTTGGCATCAACAGAAGCTACATTAGAATCTTAATATGACTCTCTGACTACACATCATCTGCTCACTGCATCTACCAGAGTGAGACTGTTTATTCTCCACCTGGTTATTAAGGCACGTCTGTGTTTTATTCACCTTCCCACACCAAACGCCTGACTTTGAGAGAGCAGCAGAACAAATAAGCCTTTTACTGTGAAAATATGAGTGAGTGAGAAAGTCAAATGTGTGTGTGTGTGTGTGTGTGTGTGTGTGTGTGTGTGTGTGTGTGTGTGAGTGAGTGAGAGAGTGTAGGTGTGTGTGCTACCTATAACTACGCCTAGAAATATCTAACTTTTTTTTTTCTTTCCACAAATGCCCCCTGCTTGTGAAAGGTCTGCCTGTTCTGACCGTATTTGCTGTCTGACCATTGGGTAAACCACACACACACACACACACACACACACACACACACACACACATACACACACACACACACACACACACACATACACATACACACACACACACACACACACACACACACACACATACACATACACACACACACACACACACACACACACACACACACACACACACACACACACACACACACACACATTACATTCTTGCATTCTAAGCCCACCCACCTAAAATTGCTTTCCTTCTCTATCTTGTCAACATGATTATCCCTTAATATGAGGAGGTTATTTTGAGTTTTTATATATATATATATATATGACATATCCACATAATATAAACCTATGTAAAATGTATACTATATCATTGAAGTATAATATTAGTGTTGATAATGTTGAGGTGTGATTCCTGCAAGACCAACATGTCCTACCAAAGTGTCCTTGAGCAACATATTTAACCCCCGACTTACTGAGGAAGAACAACATGGATGTAAAATATAAATATCTACTATACCTGGGTTGACTTGAGATCGTACAGTAGCAGCCAGCAGGATAAAGACGACATGGTGCGACATCTGTTGAACCTTCATGACCTCCATCTCTTCTCACGGGCTGCACAGCTGAAAGGTTGTAGATGAGTAGAACGTCAACTTCAACCATAGACAATCAGCAAACCTTAGGTTGTCAACACATTCTTCAAATCCTGTGCTTTATATTTACATTTTGGAAGATTTGAAGGATTCAAAGGTTTTATTTGCCACATACACAAACAGGCCTCATGCAGCAACTTCCTCTTAAATTTCTCTTATATTTTCTTTTAAATGTCTGTTAAGAGATAAGAGCAGTCAACTCCAGATGCAAATCTGCTCTCTGCCAGCTGTGCTGAACTACTAATTCCACTTGATCATAAATTGGAGGTGTGTAGCCGATTAGCACAGATAACGGCCCCTAAACACTATATTAGGGCAGGTGTTGTGCCGTGTGCAAATACTCTGGCACTCTGGAGAGATGGCACCAAAAGAAGTCTGTGAGAAGAAGAACTTCAGCAGTAGTGGAAACGAGATACTGTTGGATGAACTAAAACTAAGCATGTGAGTTTTCAGAACTGTCAGTGCTGCATTACAGGAAGTAAGAGCAGTTGGTGAGCCATTCAGAGGGTTTTTATGGTCTGAAATGGGAAGAAATTACCAATAGTATTGCCTTAGCCCACACATTTAATAATCCCATTATGATAATTACTCTAAAACATATAGTAATATAAATATTATTATATGTTTTTAAAATGTATAACGTGTGTTTCCTTTGTGGATTTGTTTGTTTATTTCTCCTCTTGGTAAGAGTGCTCTCCACCACTAAAATGTTCTCTTTCCTAAGAGAAGAGCACAAATAAGAAAACATTGGTGAATCCCAGAACTCAAGGGCGACTATCAGAATAAGAACAAATTGTGGATACAAACAAAAATAAGAGGAAATTAGTTCTTATATTGCTTCCTGCATGAGGCCCATGTGAGCTGAAATACAGGATTAGCGTGCTCTTAAAGCTGTGAAAGACTAGTATGCAGTGAACAATAATAAGAATTAGATTAAAAGGGATTAGCAATAAGAAATATAAAACATTTATATCATAGGTGATATGACAGTTTCAGGATAGTTGGATGTTGTATAGAGTGGATCGGCCATAAAACCCCACAGTGGTAAACGCACACACAGCCCTCCTTGTAACCCGGAGTCTCAGTGACTTACGCCTCTTCCACACTCTGGTACTACAACTTAGACTACTGTTCACAAACTGCACCTCTTTCACGTGGTGGGTTCACCAAATATTTGGGGGACAATCTCATTCTGTGTGTATAGAATGTAGTTATACTGTAGTATAGTGCATAATAAGTGAAAACCCATGTCTGTAATGCCTCTTTTAGTAGAGTTTCCATTTCTGGAGAGCTGGCATGATGATCGCTGGCTAACTTTCTACTGCAATAACTTTTATCCCTGTTTATTTTTGAGGTACAGATTTAAATAATACAATACAAAATAAATAAAAGCAGAAATATTGTGCCTTTCTTCATCTTAATATTTGCAGATAGATCTTTTTCTTGTACTTACCTGCGTATAATATATTTTCCTGTATGATGTCACTCTCTATACTGAGCTGAACTGACACAAACTTCCTTCAAAGTCCACGTGGACACTGTGGTGAATAGCACATGAGAAAAATACGGATTTGACTTACTTTTGCAAGTTCTTCTCTCGTTTACGAAACCATCTGTCTGTGGAGATATTCCACATCTACTGTGACTTAATGCATTCAGCACTGGGAGTCGCTGACCTCTTCTTCCTTTGAAGGACTTTCTGGGAATGGAAGAGAGAGAGAGAGAGAGAGAGAGGGAAGGAAAGAGAGAGAGGGAGAGAGAGGGGGATAGGAAACGAAGGCTGATGTAACAGTCTTGCTGGCTGGAGGAATGAAACAGAGAAAATAACACGCTTTGGGATTTTGAGGTGAGGCAAAAATCCCAGAATTCCACCTGATTCACAAATAGTTTCAATTATGGCCCACAGAGGCAGCTGAGAGCAGCAGTGTCTGGCTGCTTCCAGAGCAGCTACTGACAAAAACAGACTGGAGTTATTTTTCCTGCAGAGGAGAACCTGCTAATTAGTGAAGGAGACATGGTGTTTTAGAAAAAACTATCACTGCATACAAACAAGATGAGTCACGGCTGGGATTCAAAGTAAAATGGACACAGCCGCTACAGCAGAAGCTTGTTCTGATGTCCATAAATCAATATGTGAATAAGAATGGTTTGTTAGCATGGAAAAGCACATAATATGTGTTGTATTGTGTGCTAATTTCTTCTAACTTTTTCTTTCTCATACAAAGCTTACATTACAAAGGGTGCTACAGAATTAAACTCTGAAAAAAGTTATTTTTTCTACTGCAGCAGCACAAGTATGAAAATATTCCTTCACAATCCTACGTGTGAAAACTACAGAGTAGTATTAAAGCCTGGTGAAAGGAAAACAAATGAGCGGAACTCTCTTGGTTTTTTTGTTTTGCATTACGAGAATTAAGTTGAAATGTCTATAATAAAGTCAAACTTTAAGAAGTGCCAGGCATATGAATAAATAAATCAGAGCAGGAAGATTTTTTTTATTAATACATTTTTGCATCTTGGGTATAAAGTAAAAATGTCTAGAATAAATAAATAAAATAAATAAATCAGACTTTATTCTTGACATGCAAAAAATAAATAATCTTTCTCGTTTTGGTCCTTATGCCCCCCCTTAATACTCTCCCGTAGAAAAGAGGAGTAAAGACTTTCACTACTTTTGCATTCAAAGCCACAGCATTCCTTTTTTCTTTTAAACACTCTTGCTCGTATTAATCTACAATAACAAAACGTAAAACTACGATACTTTGAAAGGGTCTCAGCATAGCTGATCCCAAAATTATAACGTTAATAATTAATGATAACAGCACTGGTTACATCGGCTAAAAAATGGACTCATGTCCTGTTTCCAGTCTGTGTGCTGCTACGCTAACCTGTTGCTGGATGCAGCTTCATATGTAATGCACATGACTCGTGGTATTATATGTGGCTTTTGGTGCCTTTTGCACAGAGTTTTCTGTTTCCCCGTTTCATTACATTACAGGTCCTATCACTGGGGGACATCATTTGAGAACACAATGTGTGCTTCCATATCTACGCGGATGACACACAACTGTACCAATCTGCTGAACCAAATGATACTACAGCTATTAACTCCATCACCACCTGTCTGTCAGCAATAAATAAATAGATGAGCAATAATTTCTTAAAATTAAATGAGAACAAAACTGAAATCCTACTAGTAGGTCCTGTAGCAAAAAGAGAGATGATGCTGAATAACATGGGGAAACTTACTCCTTTGATTAAACCTGAAGTTACAAGTCTTGGTGTTATCATAGACTCAGATCTAAGCTTTAAATCCCACATAAACAAGGTGACAAAAACATAATTCTTCCACCTTAGAAATATAGCTACAATCAGACAATTTATAAATCAAAAGGATGCTGAAAAACTAATCCATGCTTTTATCTCAAGCCGACTCGATTACTGTAATGCACTCTTTACTGGCCTTCCAAAAAAACAACGGAGAGACTTCAGCTCATCCAAAACGCTGCAGCGAGGCTGCTGACTAGAACCAAGAGGAGAGACCACATCAGTCCAGTGTTAGCCGCTCTACACTGACTTCCAGTAACTTTTAGAATTGGTTTTAAAGTCCTCCTTCTTGTATACAAAGCCCTAAACGGAACCGCACCAAGTTACACTGCCAACTCTCTAATCAACTAGGTGCCCCCAAGAACATTACGATCATCCACTACTGGTTTATTAAATGTTCCCAGAAAGATTCAAAAGAAAATCGGGGATGCAGCCTTTTGCAATTATGCACCAAAGCTATGGAACACTTTACCTGCAGACATTTGGGAGGCAAGCTCGCTCAATATCTTCAAAAGTAAGCTAAAAACATATCTTTTTACTTTAGCCTTTTAATAGTGATATTTTATATATTTTTACTTTAGCCTTTTAATAGTGATATTTTATATCTCTTTACTTTAGCCTTTTAATAGTGATATTTTATATCTCTTTACTTTAGCCTTTTAATAGTGATATTTTATATCTCTTTACTTTAGCCTTTTAATAGTGATATTTTATATCTCTTTACTTTAGCCTTTTAATAGTGATATTTTATATCTCTTTACTTTAGCCTTTTAATAGTGATATTTTATATCTCTTTACTTTAGCCTTTTAATGGTGATATTTTATATATTTTTACTTTAGCCTTTTAATAGTGATATTTTATATCTCTTTACTTTAGCCTTTTAATAGTGATATTTTATATATTTTTATCTTAGCCTTTTAATGGTGATATTTTATATATTTTTACTTTAGCCTTTTAATAGTGATATTTTATATCTCTTTACTTTAGCCTTTTAATAGTGATATTTTATATATTTTTATCTTAGCCTTTTAAAGGTGCCACTTTAAACTAATTTAAATGATTTCATACATTTTTGCCATGCCTGGTTTAACATTGAATGTGTAAAGGTAACTGAGATGAATTTCAGAGTGTGTATTTTTGAAAAGCCTGAGATCAAATAGACTGTGTTACCACGGGAACAAGAGGAAGTTTCTCTGATAAATGTGTATTGGAGAAAAACTGGCTTTAACCGAAGGGAGTAAACCAGTTGAAAGGCCACAGGGGCCCATTGTTGATCTCATGCTTTCAAAATATGGCTCTGACAGTTTAAAACATTTACAAGAATGGTGTGATGAATGTGATTTCCCGGTAGTAGGGTCGTTAAGTACGGCACAGATAGAGAAACTAGGCATGAATTCCAATGTTATTTTATACTATTTTAATTCTGCTATTTTAATTCAGCTATTTTTATACCATTTTAGTTCTGCTATTTTATACCATTTTAATTCTGCTATTTTATACTATTTTAATTCTGCTATTTTTATAATGGTACTTCAGACTCATTTACATCTACACTGTGATTATTGTACTGTAAATGCTCTTATTCTGTCCTTGTACTAATTGTTATGTTTTTGCTGTGAAGCACTTTGGGCTGCAATTCTTGTATGAAAGGTGCTATACAAATACAGATTATTATTATTATTATTATTATTATTATTATTATTATTATTATTATTATTGAGCTGACGCTCTTATCCAGAGTGACTTACAGAGAACTAACTATAGGGACGGTCTCCCTGGAGCAACTCAGGGTTAAGCTCAGGGGCACAATGGTGGCAGCCTGGTATTGAACTTACAACCATCTGGTGTTGTATTTGGAAACCGTAGGCTACCACTAGATACTAGGCCATCACCACCACAGTTTCCAGTCTTTATGCTAAACTAAGCTAACTGATAGCTGACTCCACCTACAAATGTTACTGCCTCAGTTTCTCATTATGAGTCATGTATGCTGGCTGGATACATGACACACAAACCTTCTCACCTCGGTAGGAGTCTGATCGGAATAATGGCTTTTATATAATAATTCACCAGAAAGCACTTGGGGCTGAATTTTGGTAGGTTTTGACAAGCCTAAAAGAGTCTTTAGTCTTGATAGCAGCTCTGTGAAGCTGTGCTCAGACACAGCTTAGCTTTGGGTTAAATGCTAATGACAACATGCTAACAATTAGCTTATTACTTCTAAACAAAGTAGTTTACAGCTGAGGATAATGATATATAATATAACAATAATATATAAAGCTGAGGAAAATGATAATATAGTTTTGCAGATATTTGGTCAAATGTATGAACATTTTGAGAATGGTGCTACATATAAAGTCAGAGGACCACTAAGTTTTTACAATTCATCCTGATGGGAATATGAATGTCCAATAGTTATTCATACATTTCACTCAAAAGCACAACATCCATCCATTAAAAGTTGAGCTATAGAGTGCTGTAAGGATGATGTATTGTTAGCATCGCCCTGGTTCCCTCTACAAAAAGCCAAAGGACTCTTTTCATTGGACTTTGGATTATTTCAGAAAATAAACTCTGTAGCAAACAAACATATATATGATATGATATTACATCATATTAATATATATATATATATATATATATATATATATATATATATATATATATATATATATATATATATATTATATTTATATTACGGGATATTACATGTTTTGTTCAGCAAGATAATTTTCACACATGAACACCACTTTTATGATTTTTGATATGTAAATGTAATCAGCCACATGTTAGCAACCAACTTTTTTAAGACGCATAAAAGCTTCAAAATTCACAAGTGGGACATTTACTGATGAATTTTATGTCAAAAAACAAGTGAAAATCTCTTAAGCTTGTGTTGACCACAGACCTTATTCCAGGCTTCTAACTAAAAACTCATGATTGAACTGGAAGTGCAACAATGTGACTAATTTCAGGGGTTTTAGGACTTGTTCCTGCAGCACTCTATTAGGATTCATCGTCTGGGAACCATAAATGTGTGTATACATTTTGAACCAATTCATTCTTTGTATTTTGATATCTTACTTTATATCATTTTGAACATTTCATGACAATCCAGCCAATAATAGTTGAGATATTTCAGTCTTGGCTGAAGTGGTGGAAATTTCCATCCCAGGAGCCACAGTGCTAGTCTGGCTAAAACCACCAAATCAAGGGATGAACTTTACACAGCATGTACAGTAAATCAATGTTTTTTTAATTAATTTTACAGGCAGAATACAAGAGGGGGTGAGCGGAATGACACTACAGACCATTTTTCATTATAATCAAGCAAATGAAAGTAGAGGCCGCCCACTACCTGTGTCAGCAGCAGCTTCACAACTGGAACTGCTGGCTGTCGTGGCTGGATGTGGGTGGGTAATGGCTGATATGTTTTTTCCATCTTATCTGCAGCGTTACATCAAGCTGCTGCTGTCTGCACACACAGTGAGCTTAATGAGAACTGTCCCTGTTTAACGGCCACAGCTTGTGTATTTGTAACATTAACAGAGAGGGAGCCATCATCCTCACAAAAGACCCTCGGCATGCCCACATCACATTTTCTCAACCAGTTATAAATACTAATGAGAAAAGCATTTTGAAAAGGTCAGCCCAGGAGCCGGCGCTGCTTATCATTATGTTCGGGACATATTTCTGGATATATCACCGAGCAATATCACACCAACTACAGTGAACATACCATGACACCAGACGGCATTTGAGAAAGGGTATGTAATTCCACAAGGAGAAACATTGATTTAAGTGCACTTTAATTTTTTTGTACACTTCATGTGAACAGACGTAACCTTGGAGAGAAATGACAGAGAAATATGAATACAGCAGACAGAATGTGAGTGCAGGAGAGCAGGGAAGAGGTGGCGAGCTTTAGGGAAAAGAGGGGAGGGAGAGGAGGAGATTTATTGATTTTGGAAAGAGCTCAATGACATGTCCCCAATTCAGTGATTCAGAGATCTGGCTCACAGTCAGCGAGGTCGAGCTGGTGCGACTGCTGGCCAGAAGAATATGAAAGAGTCCAGGAGTCTCATACTCCTCCACCTTTCCCGCAATTGGTACTTCAGGACTTTCCGAGCAATTCCTCTGAAGGCTGAACAGTGACCAAGCAGTTTATGGTATCAAAGTCACTACGAGGAACTTTTAACTGGGAAGGGAGAACCAGAATCAGGACTGAACGGGGGAGACTGTCAGACCCTGCTGCTGTAAAATGAGAGGTTTTCTAAAGGGACTCCTGTGCTCAGAAAAACTACTGCTTTTGTCCACAGAGACCGCCAAAATCTACACAAAATGAATGTTCCTTGAAGTAACTTTGGAATATTACTTACAGTACGTGGTGGCTATATTTGAACCAGCAGAGACAGTTATAGCAGCACCTGCACACAGTGAGATGTTTCCCTCTGAGAAACAGCATCACCTAATCACAAGTGTCGGAGAATAGTATGAATAAAATCATGCCATGTATTTTATGCAATGCTTTTAAGTTAATCAAACTATATACAAGGTATTGAAAAGAGAAAATTTAAAATAAAATTAGACTATGAGAGATACATGCTCATTTTTAAATCCATGTGTAATTACAGATTACACGTCAAAGCAAGCACAGTAAAGTTTTTAATTTTCACACTCCAAAAAATGTGTTAGCATATCCAGACAGACTTTTCCTCACAGATCTTCATTAGGGAAACAGCAAAAATGACCACGTCCATGCCGGATGTGTCACAACTAAATAAACACAAACACAACCACAGTATAACAAGTCCAGCGAGTCAGGGAACCAAACGGATGTAAGGTACAACAATCATCAAACTGACACAAAGTGACACGCACACAGTATGCAACACACATACTAACAGACAGCAGAGAGTCAGAGCCTGAAACGCCACAGTGTTCATACTAAAAGACGGTCCAAGGTTTGAACATGCTGCACTGTGCCAAATTCACATCTGGAAATACACCTGTTTTGGTTTTTGGAGCTGCAATAGAGCAAAACGTAAGAATCCAATTTATCAATTTGATTATACTTTCTGAATCTCAGTTTTTTTTAATTTAATCTCCCACCACTCGAACAAGTGGGACATTTTCTCAGTGCACAGGAAATAGGAAATCGTAACAGAAGAGTGGTGATTGAGGCGGTGCAGTTCACTGACGTCACAATATATGATTTCTGTACAAATCCGTTTTTCATATTCTGAATTTCATCTGTCTTACATTAAAGATGCATAAGTGCAATGTTGCCTTGTGCAGCTTTAATGCCTCGTTTTCAGTTTTGTTTTGTGTCTGTAATTCCATATAGTATATGGAGTACGCCGCTTAGTTTTCAACACATTGAAATGCATCTCTTTACAGAGATGGGAGAATAGAGATGGAGAAAAGTTGATTTGGTGTCTTTTTCGACATCCAGTGTTATGGAATATGGACCTGGAGCATTACTGACTGATATATTCAAATAAATAAATGTATATGAATGTAATAACAAACTTTTACTTTGATTTAGGGGGTTTAGGCTATGCTAATATAGCCAAATATATATTTTTAGCAAAATAACATTCCTCAAATTTACGATGTTATAAATTAGCTGCACATTTCTCTTTTTTAATTAAACAATTACACATTTTGGCTTTCAACATAGTCAAGTAACTGAATTGAATGAAATAGCCTGTTAGCTTATTCGCTAATTCCGCAATAAATCAGCATTTGAAGCTAACCTGTATCAGACAAACTGCTGCAAAACCTTTTCAATACCGGACCAAACAAAAACTGAAAGTAGGAGTTTTGCAAACACATTGAAAATCATCATCTGGTTGACTCGCATACGCACACAGAGCTATGTGGGAACGAGGCATAAGAGCGGCACTACACAGCCATCTCATCCCCTAAGCAGTCCGGCAGACTCTCTGCGTTCAGCACGTTTAAGAGTCGAGCTGCACCTTCAACGCCCACTCCCTCCCCCTGCCCCAAGCTGTCCCGGTCATCGCTTTCATCTGTGTTCGATTCGTACTCCGACCCGATTCCTGACTCCCTAAACCGGAGCAGCTCCAGGGCTCCCAGGACCTGCTCCCCCAGCAGTGAGCTGTCATCTGGGGCTCCGTCGCTGGGAGTCTCCCCTGTGTCCTGGCCCTGCTCCTGGCTGTCCGGCCCGCGCGAGGAGAAGCGGAAGCACTCGAGGCGAATTCCACTGCCGCTGAGCGCCAGAGGGCTGGTGTCGGTGCCCATGGTGCCTGGAGAGCAGGGCCCGGGGAGGGCGGAGAACCAGGCGCTGTCACTAATCTGGACCTGGGATTGAGATGAAAAAGGTCCCGCAGATAAAGAAGAGCTGGGTGGCTTGGCGCGGAAAGTAATCTCCAGAAGACTGTCCTGGGAGCCCACTGAAGACGGAGAACAAATATAAAAAGGATGTGTAAAATAAATCTACAGAAGCCCTGAGAGACAAGGTTTTTTGTTTTTGTTTGTTTACCAAAACCTAAGTGTATCTCCTATGTACATGATAATATCCTAACATGTTCTTTAGGAGATACACTTAGGTTTTGGCCGACATTGCGATATTTTTTTACTTGCCTCTCAGGGCTTCCATATCAAACATACCACAGAGAGAGTTATCACATGTAAACAGAGATACAAGACATGAGAAGAGAGGTTTGAGCAAAACCGGTGAGATTACCTGGATGAGAGGGATTATGTCTGCACTGACAGGATTTAATAATTCATGACTATAAAGTAGCATATTGCCACTGGCTAAATGCAGGGAGGGGAGAGCAGAGAGCAGTACTGCATTCACTGAGAGGGCTGCCACGGGATAATTAATTGTGTGCCAGAAGTGGATGAGAAAAGGACTCATTACGACAGGAAGGAGGCATGAAAAGAAAGTGATGAAGGATGATTTTATAGCAGAAATTAGTAGAGAAAAATATGAATGAAAGAAAGATATAACAGAGGCTTTCCACTCACTGGATGTTAACTGGCCTGCCGCTTTGAGCTCCAGCTCCTGGATCTGTTTGACCAGCAGGGAAATGTGTTGCAGCAGGTCGGTGTTCTGCAGCAGCAGCCTCTGAACTCGGGCCTGGGTTTCAGTCCGGGCACAAACCTCCACAGACAGCTGCTCCTGGAGCAAATGGACCTGGACAGGCCAATGCAACACACAATCCTGTCAAGAGGCAACCTGCTAATTCAATTCCACAGTGGCTCTTAAGCTTGGAGTTTCCTTGATCAAAAGTTGTATTTTCTTAGACAGTAATGGCTTTAGGAAAGACTTTTGTTTCTCCAGAGGCCATATTAGAAGAGACAGGCTGGAAGCTCCACATACGCATTATGCATCAACTTCTATCAGTGAGATTGGCCAATTTAAGAGGCAAACTCTAATACTCCAAAAGAGGTTTGCTTTCAAATCTTCAAAGACCTTGAAACCACGGCTCGGGCATACTTAATCTGATGTGAAACTTTTCAAAAGTCTATGTGGTGGTTGAGAGGAATGAAAGAGGCGAGCATTTAACAACCCGAAATGCCTCACCATATCCTATTTAACACGCCACTGATTGGAAATGGAAATAGCACATCACTCTATTATGTGCTAGGAAAGTGTCAGGCATCACAAAGTTTTCCAATAATCTTAATTAGGGGATTTTGATGTGCATTGTAAAAAACTACTTGAAGTTGTTCATTTGGTTGTCAGGTGCTCCTCAAACAAACATGCTCTTAATATTCAGTCAAATTTAAATAGATTCTGGTCTGTGAGTGAAATGTTGTCAGTCATACTGACAGCGCGGCTCTGGGGATGGCAATGTCAGTGTGACGGCCGTTGGTTGATCCACCACTTTGGTCCAGACTGAAATATCTCAGCAACAACTGGATGGATTGTCATGAAATGTAATACAGATATTTATGGCTCCTCGTCCAACAGTTGTTTTTGGTTTGTATGCAAATATTTCCACAACTGTTGGATGGATAGCTATGAAATTTGGTACACACATTCATGTCCTCCTCCAATACTATAATAACTTTGGTGACCCCCTTACTTTTCATCTAGCGCCATCGCCGAGTCAAAATGGCCCTTTGTCCAATAATGAATGTATGGAAGAGGATTAGGGCCACATGATATTTAAGTTCAGGCCACATGGGAAAAATGGATTTGAGTCTGGGGTTTTAAGTCAACATTCGGAGAATAAAGTTAAAGAAATTGGAGAATAAATGTTGAAGCATTGACTTCTGCCTTCAAACTCAGAACTCAAATACATTGTTCACGTGTCCCTAATCATCTGCTGTATGAATGTGCTGAACTATTAGCTGCCGACAACAGAGTTTATGATGGTTATACTTTTTCACCAACCACATAACCCACAGCGAGGGAAACGATACAAACTTGATTAGTTTCTGACGTGCCTGAATTCAACACCTCTTCACCAGCAGAGAACAGAGAAGCCTGTGACCAACATCAGCACCAAAGTTTGACTGTCCGGTGTAGGAAACATTGTCTGTAAGCACCTTCAGTCTTGTTGATCTATATTAGGTGTACATTGTGTTCTATGCAGAGATATATGTGTATATGTATATATTCTATTGACACTTTTGTTGTCGTTTTTAACGGGAGACACTTGAGGTGAATATGGTAAAACATTCAACTAATAGGTATCACCGTGACACTTCCCCAGCTGATTACTCACATTAGAACAATACCTTTTTGTACTACAAGTTTTCTAAAATTCTATGTTTGAAAATGCAAATGAGGCATTATATTAAAAAGTGAAGTTTGGATATCTCTTTGTATCACTCATAAATCAGAGAATAATGTCAACAGCCATAAAGAAAAAGATAAATCAGTTTCCGCTTTTTTTTAGGAATAACATGTTCTATAAATCAGGCTCTGAATTATACATGAACAAACCCCTCAGCAAAAACCTTCAGAATATAGAGAGGAATGAGACTGGAACGTTCGGTGATGCTGAAGAGGAGATTTCTGTCTCAGAGTACAAGAAACAAAACTCATTTAGAGAAAACGTGCTTTAAAGATATGTATTATAAAAAGTTGTACACACTACAGGTGAAGAGGGACAAACATATTTTGTAATTGATATCATCAGTTGATTACTTACATTAACATTTTGAGTATTACAAGTTTCTTGGAAATGTTATGTGTAAATATGCAAAGGAGGAATTATCTAATGCTACTTTCTGCTGAATTTAGAAGAAATCGACAAAGTTTGTAAAATATACTCCACTGTATATACCAATGCTGCCATAAGGAGTTTATCAAGAACAAAAGAAAAATGGTTCTACAGTTATTTCCATCAGTACCTGCTCTGAGGCTGCCAGGGCCTGTTGTTCCTGCTGCCGCAGCTGTTTCTGGAGCAGCTGGACCTGGTGCTCTGAAGAGCAGGGAGCCTCCTCTGCCGACTGACCCGACACAGAGGCTCCAAGGATGGGGGAGCTCAGCAGGAGGGATGGGTCATCAGACACCTACAACAGAGATGACAGTAAGTTAGCCTCTACTACTTCTAACGGCGTCAAAAAAGTTAAAGCAACTGCAATGTTTTCACTCCTCAAAATGTATGTTTTACTGTAGTGTAGTCACCAACAGAAATGTAACTCATCACAAGTATAAATACAAGGAAAAAGACATCACAGTCCCAAACTTGATTGTTATGTCATCCTTGAACTGTGCAGTGGAAAACCTCAGGAGCAAAATTAGAACAAGAATCTTGCATATTACCACTTTAAATAAAGTTAACAAAATACAATATATCTCAGCAATGCATGTATCTGCAGATGGGCTATACAGTACATGGGGAAAAGAAGGAGAAGTTAAGTATAGGGTAAGACAGCCAACAGTCCTTAAAAATGGAGTAACAGTGGAAAGTAAAACATCATGTGAAAGCTTGTGTGTAGTAACACATCTAAAGAAGTGG
Source organism: Cottoperca gobio (assembly GCF_900634415.1). Taxonomy (NCBI): domain Eukaryota; kingdom Metazoa; phylum Chordata; class Actinopteri; order Perciformes; family Bovichtidae; genus Cottoperca; species Cottoperca gobio. Next base: position 20,641,874 of record NC_041371.1, read on the forward strand.
TTTAAAGTTTCTCTGCCAGTCTGCGCTCCGCGAGGAGAACGACAGCCTGAAGATATATCATCATTACTGCTTGATGTTCAAGGCCTTCCAGAAGATATCTTGTGATGAAGCCTTCAAACCTGCCTAGTGCCATTCAATGCTTCTTCAGTTAGTCATCTGATTTCTAAAGCTTTTCATAAATAACTTCCAACAGCCTAAAAATGTAGTTTCTTTGTCCTTTATGTAGAGCTGGTGACGCTTAGTGAGCTTTCAATGAGCGATCAATGCTAAGTCTATGTCTAGTTGTATAAATAAAGAATAATACAAGAGGGACCTGTATTTCACAACAAAGAATAGATGGTTTTATTTTGCTGTCCACTCATGTGATTGATTTCTACTTGAATTACAGGTGAGCTGAGAGGTACGTGTGATGTTGTTGGGCGGACACCCAGGGGTGGGAGTTACCAATTACATTTACTCTCGGTACTGTAACAAAGTGTAGGCTACTTGTATTTTTCAATATTAATGGGCTAATTTGACTTTTACTAGTAGGCTAACTTTCAGTCTTAAATATTGTAGGCTACTTCACTACAGTTGAAGTCCCAATCTATAACAACACAAACGGACACTGAAAAAAGCAGTTTCAGGTTAAAAATCATTGTTTCTCAGACGCTGTACGGCTGCCATGAACGTTTGCTCAGTTTGTTCTTTCCTTCATCCAGATAAAATCCAGTTGAAAACGGCCAAATTCTAAAAAGTGTATCGTAAAAATGTGGCTTACAACTGGATAAAAAGTCAATTTCTGACAACCACAACGCCGACGCATGCTCAAGGGGATACGTCGCATGAAATGCACCAGAACCTTGATTAAAGCTACAGATTTCTCTAGGTTCGAAAATTGTTGGAAACATTTATAAGTAAACATCTCAGCAACATTCACAACACAAGCCTCGTCGATTTCAGACATTTTAATGAGGAAATGTTACATATTATACCTTTAAAGTGGGCATTTTAATTGAACTGTACATTTAATCTAATCATGTCAAAGAAATCTCAGAGTAGAATAATTAATTCTAATTGTGAAGAAGGTTTTTTTAATGGGGATTTAATCAATGGAATCTATAAATAGATCGACAGGTTGACTGGATGGGCTGCTGTCCATACAGGAATTATGACTCACAATTATGTTAGAGTGCTGCTGTGGGAAGAGCCATGAAGGACGCGGCTTAGCGGTTGTATACCTGAGCTAGGGGATCAATATGGTGGACTTACTCGTCATTAATGCTGGGCTGTGAAGGAACCTTGACCTTCAAATTACACACAAGAGAGGAACAAATTGCTCTTGAGATCAGGACATGAAATACTGCTGTTTGATTGTGGCATTGAATAATAAAGCACATTTTCTTGTTCTCAGGCTCCCATGTAATTTGATGTTATATCCACTCAATTCAAACCAATTTACTCCTCGCTGGCACAACACTGTAAAGCTGATAGTGCCACAGAGGCTCGGCTGTAAAAATGAGCTGACAAATGTTCAACATCTCAGGATTAGAAAGCTGCACTATGTTTTCATTAATAAACCATATGACCACATCAATAATGAAGAGCTCCGTGGGGCACTTCTTTACAAACACGCTGTATATCCCTCAGTGTCGATGTCTGATCTTCATACGGCTCTTTATGAGGCCACAACTTTCCGCATGACCCTCTGTGAGCTGTGAGCCTCCCAGAATTATTTTTTTTAATTCAACATGCAAAAGGAGATTGATCTAATAAGTTGTGTGTGTCACGTCTGGGGGAAATGGGGTAAGCAGTTAAGTAGCAGGATTTACGGGCATTGAAAGTTTCTTAAGGTATTGAGTTTTAGCAAACGCTGAAACACTTTGTCAAATAATTGATTAGACGATTGACAGAAATGTAATCGAGTATTTGTTTAGAGGGAGACTCCAGTGATTCAGCAGATATCCTGACTTTTAGTGCCTAGAAAGGGTCAAACTCCAAAAATACAAGATCCTACATTTCCCATAATGCAACTTCAAAGCATCTTTTATTCGACTCTCTCTGCCTGGTAAACACCCGTCTTTCAATCTCTACCTCCCCCGCATAGTCTCCAAGCCTGAGTCGAGATAACCCTGATGACATCACTATGATATCATCAGGTTTATTTACTCAAACTTTGGAGCGCTCCCTCCAGAGCCGCAGGAGAAATGATGTTGTCACAGGCTGACTATTACTTCTCGTGATAAGTACACTAAACTTGATGTGTAAAATTGGTGATCAGACAGAGCACGTTTTAGCAGCCTGGGCCGGCTTTTTGTAATTATTTTCAATGAGAGTGAAGCACTTTGCACGCTGCTTTTGCGTTTCTTATGTATATACATATATATACACAGTATATTACTTAAACTCATGCCGGAAAAGCGGCCGATGTCTTTACCGTTATTTCCCATTGAGAGGCCTTCTGTGGTGACTGTTGCTGGATAGTCGGAGCTAAATGATTTTACTCACTGTAGTTACCAACAGAAAACAGAAGGCCTGGAGGCAGATTAGAGCGGTACTTGAGATTTTGGATAAGTTGTTTCCGTTCATTTAAACTGTATTATTAACTATTAGGTAGCATACAGTTTGTGGTTTGTGTTACGCTAAGGTTAGTACTCCGCAGAACAAGAATGTTGTTGCTTCTCAAAATATATTTATAATCAGAATATTTGCTGTGTACATTTTCTATAGAAGTAAATAGAAGAGTTTTAGTGTTTGGACTGTTGGACAAAAACAATTAAGCAAAACAAGTTATGTTGAGTTTTGGTAAATTGCAAGGAGCATCTTTCACTATCTAGCCAGATCGATAACAATATTTGGCGTTGAAAATGTGTTAGTGGCTGTGCTATACTTTAGCTGCTGTATAATAAATGACACATTGCAGGGTAGTCTTCGTGTCGGCAGGGTTTACACAACCTCCTGTGTTTCTAATGGAGTGAGAAAATAGCGGGCTTTGTATGAAATGATTAAGGACTTCTGTACCTTCCCATCGTTGTCGAGTGCCTCGTCCTTTTTGCTCTTCTCCAGGTCTGATGAGGAGACACACTCAATGCTCTCCTCTGTAGTGGCTTCAAGGTCGGTCTCCTCTGACAATGCAAATCTCTTCTTTGCTGCAGAGAGACCAGATTCATATAAAGGGAGGCTTAGTTTTGTCTATGAGCTTTATATTTTGCCACATATCTAGGGGCAGTGACAGCAGCAGCAGCAGCAGCAGCAGCAGCAGCAGCAGGCGAAGAGCTGGCAGAAGCCCACACACAAGCAAGGTCTTTGATCAATGGCTCGCCCGTTTCACCAAAACACATCCGCAGCTGCAGCTGGGCAAGCTGCTGAAAAAAAGCAGTGGTGGATAATGACATCTTTTCTCAGAGAGGTGTGCAGAAGAGAGGGAGAGAGAGGAACAGAAGGCCAGGAGAGTTTGTGTGTTGCTGTCGGTGGAGAAGCAACGAAATTGACTTTGTGTGTGAGACAGGAGGAGAATGGGAATAAGAGAGACGGAGAAACGATTTGTGGATGCAGTTTTGTGCGCGTGTGTGTGAGTCACCTGGCACTGCCTCTGATTCCTCCGCTTTCCCCTCCTCATCCTCCTGGTCATCGCTTTTCTGCTGCTGGGTCAGCTGGTGACACACATCGAAAGCCTGACCCACCGTGCGCACGATCCTCATGGCCTGAGACTGTAAGGGAGGACACAGAGAGAGTGTGTGTGTGTGTGTATGTGTGTGTGTTGGGGTGTTGAGAGTAGAGGCGGGGGAAGCAGCAGTGAGGCACAGTAAGGGAGGAATGGTAGGGGAGAAGAGTTGTGGAGGAAGTGGATAGATGAACATGCATGCATATATGAGTGTGCACACGTAAATAGAAAGAAGATAAAAAATAGTCGGCGGATGAAAATGGGGAATGTGGGAGCAGAATTGCAGGTGAAAAATGGAGAGAGGGGAGACAGAGACCAAATTTAAGACAAGATATTATGAGCACAGAGCTTCACCTGCTCGTCCTTGTCTATCTACAGTATATCTCAAAAGTGAGTACACCCTTTAGATTTTTGCAAATATTCTGTTATATCCTTTCAGGGGATAACGTTATCCTACTGAAACTTTGATATAACTTAAAGTAGTCAGTGTGCTGCTTGAATAACAGTATAGATTTATTGTCCTTTGAAAATTACTCAGTACACAGCTGTTAATGTCTAAACAGCTGGCAACAAAAGTGAGTACACCCCATAGTGAACATGTCTAAATTGTGCCCAAAGTGTCAATATTTTGTGTGACCACCATTGTTATCTAGCACTGCTTTAACCCTCCTGGGCATGGAATTCACCAGAGCTGCACAGGTTGCTTCTGGAATCTTCTTCCACTCCTCCACGACGACATCACGGAGCGCACGGATGTTGGACACCTTGCACTCCTCCACCTTCCTCTTGAGGATGCCCCACATGTGCTCAATTGGGTTTAGGTCTGGAGACATACTTGGCCAGTCCATCACCTTAACCTTCAGCTTCTTCAGCAAGGCCGTTGTCATCTTGGAGGTGTGTTTAGGGTCATTATCATGTTGGAAAACTGCCCTACGGCCCAGTTTCCGAAGAGAGGGGATCATGCTCTGCTGCAGGATGTCACAGTATATATTGGAATTCATGTGTCCCTCAATGAAATGCAGCTCCCCAGTGCCGGCAGCACTCATGCAGCCCCAGACCATGATGCTGCCACCACCATGCTTGACTGTAGGCAAAACACATTTGTCTTGGTACTCCTCACCAGGGTGCCGCCACACACGCCGGACACCATCTGACCCAAACAGGTTTATTTTGGTCTCATCAGACCACAGGACATGGTTCCAGTAACTCATGTTCTTGGATTCATTGTCTTCAGCAAACTGTTTGCGGGCTTTCTTATGCATCGGTTTCAGAAGGGGCTTCTGTCTGGGGCGACCGGCCATACAAACCGATTTGATGCAGTGTGCGGCGTATGGTCTGGGCACTGACAGGCTGACATCCCACTTCTGCAACCTCTGCAGCAATGCTGGAAGCACTCGCACGTCTATTTTTGGAAACCAACCTCTGGATATGACGCTGAGCACGTGGACTCAACTTCTTTGGTCGACCCTGGCGAGGCCTGTTCCGAGTGGAACCTGTCCTGGAAAACCGCTGTATGATCTTAGCCACTGTGCTGCAACTCATTTTCATGGTGTTGGCAATCTTCTTATAGCCAAGGCCATCTTTGTGAAGCGCAATAATCCTTTTTTTCAGCCGCTCAGAGAGTTCCTTGCCATGAGGTGCCATGTTGTCCAGCATTCAGAGAGAATTGTGCCCAAAACACCAAATTTAACAGCCCTGCTTATCATTTACACCTGAATCCTTGTAACACTAACGAGTCACATGACACCAGGGCGGGAAAACAACATCATTGGGCACAATTAGGACATGTTCACTATGGGGTGTACTCACTTTTGTTGCCAGCTGTTTAGACATTAACAGCTGTGTACTGAGTAATTTTCAAAGGACAATAAATCTATACTGTTATTCAAGCAGCACACTGACTACTTTAAGTTATATCAAAGTTTCAGTAGGATAATGTTATCCCCTGAAAGGATATAACAGAATATTTGCAAAAATCTAAAGGGTGTACTCACTTTTGAGATATACTGTATACTCTGCATACATTCTGCTGTCATAGTGATAGATTGGTCTATTTCAGAGGCACGTAGCTTAGAATGCAGACGAGTGAAGATAACGTCTGTTGTTCTTGCAGGAGTGCGTGTCTCAGCATCATCAGATCATTGAATTGGGACAGTTTAATTTGCTATAACTCAAAAATGAGAAAACTATTCCTTTAAAGGGGACATATTATGCTCATTTTCAGGTTCATACTTGCACTTTGGGTTTCTACTAGAACATGTTTACAAGCTTTAATGTTCAAAAAACACATCATTTTTCTCATACTGTCTGTCTGGAGCGCTCCGTTTCAGAGCCTGTCTCTTTAAAACCCCCTCCAGAAAAAGCCAAGTCTGCTCTGATTGGCTTGGGAGAAAAATATGGCGCACATTTGTAAAGGTAGTTCTCAAGCCGTGAGTGGAGATACTGAGATGCAGTATATTCTAATGACCCTGCATGTGACAGGAGAGAGAGCCACATGTGAATGATTTATTGAATGTCATGTGTTCTGACTGAGGCAGCCCACAGAACAGTGACCGTGTTGTCTTATGTCACAGTTTGTGGGTTGATAAGCACTCCAGATACCCAAATGTGTGTTCACAAGCACTGAAAAAAGTGAGTGTGTTATGATATGTCCCCTTTAAAAGCCACATTTATCCACAATATAGGTTTATTTGAATGTTTGCACATGTAGAAAGGACTTGTTGTGTTGTAGAGCTGAATAGATTGATAGTCGAGTGACAGAGAATTAATCAGCTTTTCAATTGCAAATACTTTCTGCCCTTATTTGTCTCCTGTGATAGTAAACATGATATATTAGGGTTTGGGGCTGTTGCTCAGACAGAACAAGTGATTTCAAGATGTCACCTTAGAATATAATTGTTACTTGCAGCCCTAATGTGTTTAAATGTTTCTATTTTCTATAAAGGCGTTTGGAAGTTCTGTACAGGTCATCAATATTGTTATTACATAAATTAAATGTTTTTGTAGGGGCTTGAATGAGGTTATTATCAGTGTTTCTGAAAATGCAATGTAGCCTTTACTCCCACCAGCACTGCTCTTCTTTTTTCTCTAAATCTCTAATATGCAGTCAAGTGGCAGCATCCTAAATCCACTGGAATTGAATTGAATCCACATGTCCTTCCTCAATCTCAGAAAAGGTGAGTTTTTGTGTTTTATATATTGAATAGTGGCAGAAGTGAGAAATAAAAGTGTGATTGTCATCTGCCGCCTCTGAAGGCTGATCCTCAATATGTCAAGGTAAGTCAAGCCTGAAAGCAGTTCAATCAAGTGAAATAGCGTAAAAAGATAACGCAGGAATAAAGTAATAATATGGATTTATAAAAATGTAATTTGGCTCCATTGATTGTTTTCAAATTGTCAGGTAAAACTACCAGCCCTCCCAAGGCCAAACACGACAGTCTCTGTTGGTGCTGACATTTAATCCCTGTCACGAAGAAAATAAATCAAATCTCCTCTTATCAGCTGGTCCATCTCCTCCTACTCTGCCTCACACATGCTTGGTGTGCAGCACCCAGATAAGGCTCCGCTGCCCCGGGGAGGGAGTGAAGCGTCACTTGCCGTGTCCCTGACGCTGTGGTGGGTGTTCATTCGGCAGTGGTGAAAATGTCTTTAAGCGCTGAGGAAAAAAAGCCCCTCTTCTTTTCTCTTCCCACCAGGATGATTAGTATTCAGCTTCACTAAGTCACTGTCAGTCTGGTATCCATGGTGAGGAGATGGGAGTCGACCTCACTGATGCTCTGTCTTTGTCATCTGCTTGATACGCCGACATGTGGAGCATTTTAGCACATGAAGGGTCTGACTCTCAGATTAATATGTGAGGTCCAACAGGACAAAACATCCCAGAGACCACGGCCACAATATCATCATTAACAGTTATGTGCAGAGCACAGAGCTGAAAACAAAATGCAATGATTGATTGGCTGTGATTACCAGAAGGATCAAGCTGCAGATATTCTGCAAAATCACAAAATCCATGATAATACCAAAACCAACAATGTGTTTGCCTCTTAATACTTTGCGACTTCCCCCCAAGCACATTCATTGTCAATGAAGGCGTACAATTTTAAAAGGAATAGTTTTACATTTAGGGACACATGCTTATGATTTATTGTCAAGAGTTAGATGAGAATATTGATACCTCTCTTGTATCTGCATGGGAAATATGAATCTACCGCTAGCAGCCGGTTAGTTTATCTTAGCACAAAGAATAGAAGGGATGTGAAGAAGCAAGCCTGTTCAAAAGGTGACAACATCTCATACAAGCACGTCTAAAGTTCACTAAAAATAATTTAAAGGGGCAGTAAACATATCACGTGGGCAGATACATAAATTATGTTTCACTTTCAATAACATTGCAAGACGGGGCATTGTTTGTGACTTGTGTGAAATTCACGTGAACGGCTCCTCAAGCCGAAACAACAACTCGGAAACAGATATCAACGTGTCTCTGAACAATAAACTACAACTCATCTTCTTTAAAGCGTCCATGTTGTTTCCACATTATGACTTAAAGCTCATGAACACAACAAAGTCAGAAGAACGACTTCCTGGAAATGAGACAATCCGAGGAGCATGTGAACGCACCATCTGCGTCGGGGCTTCATCTGCACAGGTTGCTACTAATTTGTGTCATAATGACAAAAGGCCAGTTCAGCTAGTTTTCATAAAATCTAACCGGTTACGGCTCGTTCCCTGATCCAGACCGGCAGAACCAGAAATCGACCAAACTCTATATCAGGCTTCGACTACACAGACAAATACTTGTTCCTAGCATCAATTCATTAAACGGTTAAACTTACTTTCCTCTTCGACTTGAACACGTTGCAGCGGAAAATGTTGCTCTGTCCATCTCTCGCAATATAACTGAAGATCTTCAAGTCTTGGGCATCATGTGAGACATAGAAGATCCTGTTAGAAGGAAGAACAATATGTGGACTTGATTTACAAACTGCCTGGTCATTTGGCTTCGATGTCTTTGTTTTTAATACCGACCTGTAGATGGGATCCTGTGTCACCAAGATCGTATTGTCATCCCATGACCACCCTTTTCTCTGTCAACACAAAAGCACATTGACTGTAACAAAGGTGTTCTTGAAAAGACAAAAAGATATAACTCAAATAAAAGTCACATTTTACAGGACTGACCTTCCTCTTTTTGCGCAAAATCACTTTGACATAATCAGTGGATACGACAATGTTGACCTTCTTTTTCTTTATATTCTTCAGTTTGAATTCATACTGTGAAGGAAAAATGGTATTTAAATGAACATTCAGGGTTGATTCAATTGATTACTATGCAAGGTGTGGCTAGCATTGAATATCACATGGGCCCGTTGAGGGTAGAGCTCTTTGCACAAGATAAATGCTATATTGGAACAGAGGGAAGTGAACATGCACACAGAAAGATATTTTTGACAATCTTCTTCTTCTGGGAAAGGTGCGATCGAGTAAACACTGTCAGTTTCTTGTTTCTCGGAGCTGTTTAAGCTTTCAAAAGCAGCCTTCCCAGAGGGGGGCAGACATGTGTGGGACACTTTCATCCCTCTCCCTGATTAATGCTCGAGCTCGTACCCTCTGCCTCTGCTGCAGGCTCAGGCTCCAAATATCAGGGCACAGAGATCTAAGAACCACAAGGATTTATGTAAAATAACGCGCCTGCTTTAAAAACACAGCGTCCAACATCAGATGATTAATTGATCAGATGAAGTTCTGTGAAATCTTCTTCGGGGAACGAACCGCTGTCCGCTCTGCGTTGACAGACTTGGATATTCTCTGTCATCTTTTCTTTGGTTTGTGTAAAAATAACAAACCGCCGACTTCTTGGAACCGTCTTGTCTAGATTTCAGAATAAGATAAATCTCACAGGGAGTAAAGAAAGAGCAAGGGCGTAGAAGGTACGATCGGGACATGACCAATAACCAGAACTTAATTGTCCCTAGGAATAGTTTTAATGAAAAGGTTAAAATATATCCAGTGTTATCCGTCAATGTCTAGCAGTCAATGTATTTGGTACACAAGCGGTTAACAGATCTTCAAATATTTATTCCCATTAAAGGTTCAATGTGTAAGATCTGCCAGAATGTAAATTTAAAACATTAACACTATGAACTAACATTATCAACAGAGTGTGTAGAGGTAACAGTGTGGACGTTGTGTCAAAGACATCTGTGTATTGTGTTATAGAGATAGAGTGTATATCTGTCTGCAGCCGCGGGAAACAGCGTAGCTTCAGTTAGCAGTTAACTGGAGTTCAGCCGCAGCACCGGGGAACTGCAGACTCCCTGTTGCTGCCGTGTGACTGCACAGCTGGAGCTTGTTCTGGCTGAGCTCAAGTCTCTTTAGCCGCTGACTGGGGCTCCGTCTGACGGAGGCGGCTGCCGAGTGCGGTCTCTGCCGACCTCTCTCCTCACCCGGCGGGCTGCTCTGCTGGCAGCGCCGCCACCGGGAAGATGAGACGAATATGCAGGTTGTGTTCTAGATTCTGCCATTTTGGATTTAGTCCAATAAACAAACTAACGTAACGTTACACAGACGACAGCCCTGGTTAACATTAGTGCATCTAAAGATTATCAGACAGCAGAGTTTTCTGACCGGAGATAAGAGTTTAAGCAGTTTGGTCGAATTGTTGTATTCTTGCCCACTGACAGGAGACACAGGACCAAATGTAATACACACTATAAAGAATACATTAGAATACAATAAATATGCCAAATTACTACAACTACAATTAAATAAAATTGCGACTTTATTCTCGCAATATTAAGAATATTACGACAGATGTCACAGATGTATTTTGAATGTGCAAAACGTTTTGAACATGAATAAAAATCAGCTGGAACACAAATGAGCTATTAAAGTTCACGGGTTTATAAATGATTAAAATGAATGAATGTATCATTGACGTTAATATGTACCATCGGCACATTTAAAGAGGTTACTTCCCCAAACAAAAGATACAAAAGGTTTCCTCCATGGTAGAGGCTCAGGTGGAGGACACAACTCCCACAATGCACATGTGTTATCCAGGCTGATGCGATACATGTGAAGAGGGACAAGAGGACCATCCGTCTCACACACACCGCTGTCAGAGGGCGATGAAGTGGAACACAGGAAGTGTTCATGTTACGTTTTCATGCACATCAGCCGCCATCCCCAAGCACAACTAATGTTCTCCAGGTTGTGTCAACTCACCTGTCATCTTATCTCCAAGCCCCTGTGTGTAAGTTATATTGTGAATATTAGTCTGCCTCCCCAGAAGCAGAGACTATTAATAACTGCGCCATTGCAGCGCTCACATAGAGCCCCGACTCGTTACACACATGCTCATATGCAATAAAGTTTAATCTTGCCCACGTTTATTGTTGTTTATTGTATTTGCATTTACACACTTATTTAGTCTCTTAATGCATTTTCTTTTCTTTTATTTAAATGTATTAGTTTTTCTTTGAAGCATGACAAAAATGCATTTTGCAAGTTCATATAATACATAGAGCTACATAACATAAAAGACATTTCATTAAAATGTGTTTGTTTACACACAAGAATTATCATGTAAGGAAGCACAGACTCACAAAGTTGCTATTGTTTTATATATGTAGGGGGACCTTATGATTTATAATGTTTGATTATTTTTCACTAGAAAGGATGTTCACTGAAAAACCATGTGTCCGATCTGTGATAAATAGATAAATAAACATATTAGTTTCTTAACTCAATGTAAGCCAAAGTGATTCCACTACGTTTTAGAGGCCTTTCAAGAGTTTTAAGCATATTTTGATGATTATTGGGATAATATCACAATTACTTTGGCCAGGATAACTGTGACATAAACTATATGGTAAACATCTAAAAATAAGAATTCTTTGAAATTCCAATCCTGAATGATCTGTCATTAAGGGAGGAAGTTCAATCACTCTGCCTCACTAAATCTTTGTGAGTACAAATGACCATTATACTGCACTGTACACGAGGATCAGGATTAAGTGCATCCTGGGTGTCACTCTGGTTGTGGGCGACCTCCAACCGACTCAATTACTTGGTTGTTAGATTAGATGCAGCAGCTGACAGGCAGCTAAAGCCTCTCCTCACTGTGCTTCCCTGGAACAAGGCAGTGGTGTGTAATGTGTGGCCTTGTCTGGTCTGAAGGGGGGCTCCAGGGCTGTTGGGTTTTTTCCGAACGGTATCACATATAAACCTGCACGCTGTATCTCTCCTCAGCCATAAAACCTTGCCGTGATTTAAACCGCTCCTGACAGCCCACTGAATCTGTCGAGTGTGTAGTTTCACGCAGACTAGAAGATGTTGAGAGGAGTGAGGATCCTCTGAGCACCGTGCACAAGGTGAGACATAAAACACAGGACAGAGAGTTAATGTGCAGCATCCATCGTAATGTGTTTGGACTGCTATTGTCACAAGGGTCAAGTTCATTGGTGGGGTTCAGGGGAAGTCACATATTATTTTTCTTACTCTGATTCTCCTCATTGCAGCGACTATCTCCATTCGGCTGCCGGGGCGGCCCACCTCCAGACTGCCGATGTACTGCAAAGTGTAGGAGAAAGGTTTCAAGGCAGTTTGAGGGACTGAATGCCGCTGATCAATCAGAGGGTGCTGGGCTGGCAGATTGTTGATTGCCATTGTAGTTTCGACAGCTTGTTCATACATTCTTGGAAACATTCCTTAGGGCTGCATCTAGTGATTATCTTCATTGTCGATTAATCTGTCAATTATTTTCTTGATTAATTAGTTGTTTGGTCTATAAAATTAAAGAAAAATGTCAATCAGTGTTTCCCAAAGCCCAAGATGACGTCCTCAAATGTCTTGCTTTGTCAACAACTCAAAGAAATTCAGTCACGAAGGAGGAAAGAAACCAGAAAATATTCACATTTAAGAGGGTGAAATTGAAGAATTTTGACATTTTTTTATTCTTAAAGAACTTCTCAAACTTTTTAATCGATTATTAAAATAGTTGGGTAATTTAATAGTTGACAACTATTCGATTAATTGATTAAACGTTGCAGCTTTATCTCCTCCTCTTTGAGGAATATCATTGCACATTAGAGCTGCAACGATTAGTCAATCAGTTGAGCCACAGAAAACTATCTTTTTTTTTTTATCAATTATGTCAATCTTCCATCAAAAGTATTATATATTTGATGGTTCCAGCCTCTCAAAATTGAGAATTTGCTGCTTTTCCTTGTCTTACATTATAGTAAATGTAATATTTTAGGATGTTGGACCTTTGGTCAGACAAAACGAGACGTTTGATGCCATCACAGGGCTCGAGCTAATTGTGATGCGCATTTTTCTTATTATTCAAGAAAACGATGAATCTAATTTTTTTAATTACCATAAGGCTACACTAGACTGCGTGCCAGAAGCCAAAGACAACAATGTAAAAACTGTCCTCGGACTTTTCTGCATAGAGTTGCAAAGATTAATCGATTAGTTGTCAACTATTCAATTAATTTCAAACTATTTTGATAAACAAAATGTTTTGAGAAGAAAAGTAAAAACTCTCTGATTCCAGCATCTTAAATGTGAATATTTCTGGTTTCTTTACTCCTCTATGACAGTAAACTGAACATCCTTTGAGTTGTGGACATTTGAAGACATTCTTCACATTTTCTGACATTTGATAGACCAAACAACTAATCAATTAATCGACAAAATAATCGACATACTCATCCGCAATTAAATAATGGCTAGTTGCAGCCCTAGTTCTGCACTTATGGGCTTGTCAAAAGATTATTTAAGGGAAATAAATTATGTCAGCATTCATCAAGTCATCAGGTAAAGCAACACTTCTCCATCCAAGTAAGGTCAAATATTCAATCACAAACAAAGTCATGCAAAGTGGACGAAAACATCTTAAGTAATATAAGGTCAATAAAACATCCCCATGGATGGAAATATAGTGGTTGTATAGTAAAGCAGTGGCATGAATAGCCCTCATCTCAATGTTGGACACACACACACAGTAATGCTCTCATTCCTGCCACACAGAAAGTATCTGTTGCAGAGGCTCCTTACCTTTGCCTCGAAGCACACCCCATGCTTAAACACCTCGTCGTTGTGCATGGGGATCCTCAAATCGTGCGCGTCATCCACTAAATTGTACTTGGTTACCCCTGGCATCGCTTTAATGACCGCTGACTTGCTGCCGACTCCCGTTTTACGACAGCGCTAGAGCACCTGCAGATTTGCTCATCTCCTCCGGCGCTGCTCCCCCCGCCACTCCGGAGGTCATCCGAGTTGATCGGCGCTCAATCGGCGCTTTGACAGCTTCAATTAAACGCGCTGATCGGTGGTCGGTGTGCGCACTTAGTGACCCCCACACTCTCCGGTCTGAGACACGACGGAGAAGCAGTACAATACACCACCGCCGCCGGGATCCCGATGACGCACAGATCTCAACACATGATTGTTTTTTTCCTCGAAGCGCCGCGGCATCAATGTGAGCACTAATTCATCAGAGTGAACGATCAATATTCAGAAGCAGCTCGCGCCTATTAGCCGTTAAACTGGGTGTGTGAGGTCTAACAGATGAAGACGGACTGTGCTTGTAAAGACTCTATCAGCAGCTACAGCTGGTGTTTGTTTGTATGACATCTAGTGGCATAACAGGGAACAATCCCTGACTGGTGGAGCCACACACTCTCTCTATAAATAAATCCTGAAAGTACTAGATATAAAGCCATGGGATTATCATCACTGTCATATCCTCAGACATTCCTCAATTTTGAAATCTTCCTATTTTAATCTGATGCATGCCTGATGTTTAAAAGTATTCACAATCTCCCACCCCTTCCTCTTACAGCAGGGGTGCCCATACTTTTTCCCATGGAGGGCTAAAACTGAAACTTAATGGAGGGCTAAAGGTTACAGATAACATCTATTGTATTTTAGTGTATTCTATTGTTAAGATTAAAAAGGTAGGATCCTAAATTCGGTCTAATAAAATGAATTTTTCCCATCTGCCACTGTATCTGACATGTTTTTCTTACATCACTAATGCCAAACTGACTTCCTGCTCACAGTGTCACTCCACCTGCCATGTTTAGATTATGAAATATAATTAATTATTAGGGATTGTACATATTTAAAGAGCACTTTTACCTCACAAAAAACATTAACAGTTATTTATATTACAGTTGACGTGTTGTTGTTTTTTTGCACTAGAAACATCTGGCCGGCCAAATTAAACCTTATGGCGAGCCAACATTGGGTCACGTGCCCCACTTAGGGCAGCCCTGTCTAAGAGGCAGTGACAGTAAACCTTCAAGAAAGCGCTTGTAAAACATCTATAAAGATGACTTAGATGGATGGATCATAAAACACATATTGCACATTTACCTACAAAACGTTTATAGATGATTTACAAGGTATTTATTAACCATTTAACAAGGAATTCTAATTATCAGATGCAACTTTATAATAGCCATCCACATTTATTTTATAATTATTCACTGTTAGTGTTTTAAATATCTTCTCCAACTGTCTTTGTAACTTATATAGACGGTTTACAAATAATGTGCTAATCATTTACAAATACTATAATATAATAGTATAGACTTTAAAATGTGCACCAATAAATGGTAAACATTACATACGTTTTAGAATGACTAATATTTAGTAAACATAATTCATTATAATTTCATTGTTTGTTAAATGTAAAATAACGACGATGTACTTAAGTGTAGTTAACTATCAATTTTCCATTCATTAATACAGTTATTATGACGTGTTTTTGATTTCCTTTCTCCTACAATATGAGGATTAATGTCAAAAATGATGTTTTTCAGACAGAACAATGAATGACATCATCAATGCTGCTGTCATTCATTGCTGTCATTATCTGACACACGTTTAACCTGATGCAGCTCCGCTATTTAAACCTCGCTCTGAGGTGTTGGTGGATTCTTCTCAAAGTGCTGACACGCCGACAGCTTTGACCTTTTTTTTTTTTTATCTTTCTGGTTGCCACATGCAGTCTGCTTCTGTCGCTCCATTGGGTTGAAATGATCCAGAAGCAGAGCTGGAACAATGCCGCAGGTTAAATTACATGAAAAGTGCCCTAAAGGCTCATTTTGCAATATAGTTTTAAGATAAGACAATTTGCTGAATGGCCATAGATTTGGGGGAAGGATGAATTTTAAGCCCTGATGTTTTATACCTCTAGTGCTTTTTCTCTTGCTCTGCTTTTTTAGAAGCAGGTACATGTTTGGTGAAGCACACTGAGTTTTACTGTGACTTTTGTAACTTTAGTGTAGCCTTTTCAATTCTGGATTTCTTTGTCTGTGTGCTTTTTTTAAAGACATTTTGAGAACTGGCATCTGGCGTTTTGGACCCATCACATTTTGAAGCAGCTATAGGCCTTATTAATGTTTTTCCAATAAATGCATCATATGTAAAGCGTGAACACGACCCATTGTTGCCAAATGTATGATGTTTATCGTATTCGTACGATAACTTTTCCCTCTGTACGATGTACGACCAATAACCAAAAGTGCCTTGTTCTACGATCATTTGACCATTTTGTGATGCTTACAATTAGCATTTCCGGATGGATGCTACGTCTGTGTTCATGCATCTCTTCTCACGTGACCTCTTTTCAGCCAATCGTGCTTGGTGTCGGCTGTCAGACTGGATTTATGGAGACACATCACACATCATAGCTACATCAACTTGCTTAAAAAACACACATGATATGGTTAGATTTGTAGGCGTGTCAAAAAGTTGTTTAAATACGTTTTTTGTAAAATGACACAATTATTTGTTCTCGTGGTTATGACTCAAAAATACCTCAATATACAATAGTTTTAATTCGGCAATGCTGACAGATAGAATTGTCACCTGAATCTGTTTGAATCTTTCTGTTTCGGTTCAGTCTCACGGCTCTCATAGTGCTGTTTTCAGTAGTGGAGCATTTAGCATCTTAAAGAGACAGATATTTCCCTCAGAAGTTTTAACTCTCTCCCAATGACAAAAAGATAAAAAAACAGTTATCGCAGGTTAAAATTGATAAGGTTAAAAACAGCTGCCTGCTGTGGTAGAACACAGGGTAATGAGAGTAGACAGATTGGTAGTAGTAAAATAGTTGACTTTAAAACCAAAACGGTAACTAAAAAACTGCAGAGTTGGGTGATTATATTCTGTGAGTTTGTCACTGTGAGTTACACCTTTCACATATAGTCATTTGATCCAATGTTCTAGTCTAGTTAAATCTAGTCCAGTCTCCCTGTACATGAAAATAGTCAATCGCAGCTCACTGGCCCAAAGAGTTTCACCACAGAGTGTAGAAAATAACATTCTTTTCCCTCAAATCTGAAGTGAAAGCGTCGCTTGTTTCCCTTTCACTTGTCAGTATAATAACTAGAATATAATATATTCTGTTTTGTGATCAAACTTCAGATATGGCATCTCTCCAACAGGTGGCAGCAGAGCTCTTTGCATTCTACAGGAAGTCACAGCAAACGAACCATCAGAAGAGACAAAGTCCACTTTCATCTATTCAGTGTGCTACTTTTTATTCTCCATGTCCTTCTTCATCGTTTTGTGCCGCTTGTGTTTTGTTGACCTGTGTCAGGAACCACTCAGTGTTACTCTCTCCGCCTCAGTGTGAAGCACAGAGAGACTCCATTATGGTAAAAATAAAATGAACAGAGTGCCTTGACACTTTAGAAAATCACCTCTATTACATTTTTTTTTTAGGGATACAAGCCTCAAGGCACTTTTTTCTTGGGACAAAGTGTACCCTGAGTTCACATTTGAATAGAACAGAAATATCAGGAAATTGTGTAATTTCAAGTGATTGACGTCTCGCTCGGTGCATCCAGTTCCTGCAGCCTGAAAAACAAACAGTTTTTTACCTGTGAAGCCTGACACATCAAATAATAGATAGACATTATTTTAATGTTTTTATTGAAGTGTTTATTGCACCTTTTGACAAAATACAAAAAAACTTTTTTGGGTAATCATTTATATGTATATATGATTTTATTTTGAAATCATATTTTACACGTCAGGCATTTATGGAAATGTATTGACCAAAACAATTTCTGTTTGAGAAACCAAAACAAATATTGATCATTAAATTTGCAAGATATGGACGTCACATTTACCACAGTATACGTACAGTATATATATATATATATATATATATATATATATATATATATATATATATATATATATATATATAAAGCTTATAGCTAGGGCTGGCTCAGGTTTGCCTTGGATCAGCCCCTAGTTATGCTGCTATAGCCTTAGACTGCCGGGGGACACCTCCCTGCTCTCTTCCTTCTCTTCCTCTCTCCTCCTCTCCCTCTCTCTTCTTCTCCCTCTCTATCTGTATGCATTTATGTAAATGTATGTTACTAACACAGCATCCGGGGTATCATCCCTGGAGTGTCTGTGTCTCTCATGTGGCAGGTTGCCACTGATAAAGTTTACGTCTGGATCAGGAATCGTGGCTGCCCCTGCTGCTCTGGTCCTGCTGGACACCGGGAACCCTTTTTGACATTTTCCTGGATTCAGCCATACTTTTTCTTTTTTCAACACAACATAATTTCTATGTTGTTTATTCTGTACACACGACATCTATTGCACGTCTGTTCGTCCTGGGAGAGGGATCCCTCCTCAGTTGCGCTTCAGGAGTTTCTTCCATTGTTCTTTTTTCTTTTCGTCGGGGTTAGCTGTTCTCTTCTCACGATGTCTATCTTTTCTTGAAAAGTTTGTCTTGAAAATGGCGTTGTAATTATATCTGCGACCAAATCGACCTCTTCTCCTCCTTCAGCCATTGTGGGTTGAAAAAAACAGCTTGTAGAAATCTACACAAACTAGCTCGTTCAAGTTTTCTAGCTCTGCATAGCTCTGCCTTTCAATAGTGCGTATCCAATCAAAAGACGTGGACGTGCTGACGTTATCGTACGCCTGCTAGCTGGCCCCGGTGTCCCCAACTCGAAATCTGATTGGTTAACGCCACAGTTTTGTCTCCGTTCACTTTAAGCGACAGGCGCCCGCACTGTTGATTCTGAAGGCCTCAGGGCAGATTTCTTGGACCCTGGCAACACATGGCTGAAATATGATTGGATAAAAGCTCTAACATAAAGGCCAGCCCACCAAATCTCCATCTGAGGCTGGAAGCAGCGCAACCAAGAGGAAAGCTATGAAATGAAGAGAATAAACTATGGGGAATAATTTAATACATATTTGTGGAAAAAATATATAAAAATTAAATGTATATTCTGATGATGTTTAGGCCAGCAGAGAAGGCCTTGCTGGCCCTGATGGCCCACCACTGCTGCACTGCATACATAATCCACCAGAGGGCAGAATACATGTGTCAGATTCCATACAACAGGTTTTTCAGGAAAGTTCTGCTCATTCTGATGACGTAGACGTCTCAGAAACTCATGGAGCAAATATGCTACACTTGGCGTTATAGGGCTACAGCAACAGTCCTTTAAAATGTCTGTGCACGTCCCTGTGCACGTGAAATCTACAAACTGGAACGTGACCGAAGCGTAGACCGTCACGAGATCAGCTGATTTGTAGGCATTCATTGCACTCCATATGTCAATAAACACACAGCCAGCTGTGTTTTGTCAGAGTGGCTGAGTACAAAGATGACCTTCCCATAAACCTAATCACCTTGTCACCGTGGAAGCCACACATGCTCTCCATTATTTCTCATTTAGTCGGCTGTAAACCTACATCACACTATTGGGTCCTCTTTGTAGTTACCATAAAAATGGACTTGAATGATTGTTATATGCAAGAACTAACCACATAACTGCCAGTTCAGTTAATCAAAAGCTTACAAAAGCTGGTGCGGTATTAGACTAAATAAAAAACTGCTTGATACAAACGACATATTGGTCTTTACAAACATCTCCTTTGGCTCATCACTGCTCTTCCCAGCATTCTTCACCGTGAACTTTGACCTCAAAAACGTCTTTGATTGTATGTCCCTTCCAGGTGCCCTTTTTTGTGCAAGTTAAAGAAATGAGAGAAAATGTGTTAAATAGGGAGCTTCAGAGGGGCTGGTAGGAGGTTGGTCTTTATGCTAAGCTAAGCATCTCTTGGCTGGAGCTTCACATTTACTGTACTGAGAGCTTACTGCTTTTATTCTTCTTCTAAATCTTGGCATCAAAGAGAATAAGCGTTATTCCCAAAATATCAAACCTTCCCTTTCACGACCTCAGTTTGACTGTTTGCACATTATTTTGTGGATTTTCTCAACGCTTCAGAACTTTAAGTTCCTGCTTAAATAATCTGTTTAGGATCCTAATGCTATTGGCTGTATCACTCGATTAGCGTGTGAGTAATCTCCGGAGTTGTCCGACATAATGTTATAAGACTGTAAAGCTTTTAAGGTTTTACAATATTGCCTCAAGTTGAATCCCATCAGGGATATTCATCCTACTAATGTAGAATAAGTGAAGAAATAGTAAACAAAACAGACAAATACATGATGGGAAGTGCTTTTGTGCATTAAACCGTCATATTAGTGTAAGATTTACTACAGCATGCATGTTATTGTGGGAAAGGGGTCAGTTGAAAAGTGTGTGGTCCTGAGTTTGAAACGTGTTGTTGGCAGAGGAGCAGACAATTGACTGATTTCCCTGCGAAGGTGAAGCTTTAAGATAGTCATGAGGAAGTACATTAGAAAGAGGGAACATCTGTTAGGGTCACAGTAAGCACCACAGAGGAACTCTCTGATGGGACACGCTCTCACAAAGACGCACTTTCACTCATACTTAGGACACTTTCTCTATGTTTGGTTTTTTTATGCCTCCGCGCGGAATATCTATTTGAACTGAATTCATTTAATTAGAATTAGGTCTTCAAAGGTCAATGGTCAAGATCACTGTGACCTCACATCTGTCCCATCCTCGCGAACGCAAAATCTCAGGAACGCCTGGAGGGAACTTCATTACATGTGCCTTATACGTCCACTTGGACACAACTGATACATTTCCTGATTTTTGGTGGTCAAAGGTCACTGTGACATCACAAAACACGCTTCTGGCCATAACTCGAGAAATCATATGCTAATTATGACAATTTCACATTCTATAAGAATAAAATGATGAAGTGATGACATTTTGGACAGATATGGATGGACAACAGTCACTGCAGCCGTGAGGCAGTAATGCTAGCCTTCATAACCTTCAAATAAAGCTTTCTGTGTACTTATTCCAGACTACATTGGGTAAGAGATGGAAATACCATGGAAAGGCCTAAACATACAGTCCACCACATCCTCCTACGTTTATAATTAGGGTTTCTGTTTCATTGGATTTGCATGTCTCTGAGCTTCAGGAGGAAACAGGAACTCCACTAAGAGAGGTCAAACTACATCTCTTCTACGTCATTTCCCCTGCAAATTTAAACTAATAGCCAACACATGTGACTTTACGTCACCGAGGCCAGTCATCATTAGTTTCTCTGCATGGCTCGACTCCATGCTGTCTTCATATGGCATCATGTAATGAAATAATGCACACCAGATGTTCTGCTCCCATGTGTCACGCCAGTGTTTTTACATCACTTATTATCGGACGAAGTGTTTATGATACTATTTTCAACAAGTGGACACAAAAGAGTTTATTTATGGGAGCAGCCTATTTCTTTTCCTTTTACAACCCAAATGAAATAAAAATGAATCTTGTAGTAAAATTGAGTATTTTAGAGCCAACGTTTGTTTCCTTGGTAACCTGGTTACCATGACTGCAGCTCTTTGTTTTTTACACCGCTCCTCCGAGTTCAAGCAGCGCCGTTGACCCTATTAATCACCACGCACACTGCAAATATGTATTCAAATGAGGACTCTGACTCATTTTTTCTAGCGATGAAGTAGGTGCCCAGATCCAGTGTTTAACTGAGCTCCGCCTCTTTTGTGGCACATTATGTTTCCACCTCCTGACATTCCACTTAAACTGATCCACGCTTGAGAAACACTGGTGTAAAAAGACAGTTCAGCCTCTCCCATGCCAGCTCATCCAGGAGTGGGACAAGGATTACAACATTTAATTAGCCTACATGTTTACAAAAGGTGCATTGTAATAAATGTTCATCATAGAATTGTAATATAAGATCATTTAGAAAAAGGAACACATAGACCCACACGTTTCTAACGTTACTGCTGCATCTCAGGTTCTCTGTGTTTCTGTAAGTGCAGACGTCTCCACTGTTTTATAGCTTGGCTTGGCACACGGCTTCTTCTCCTTTTTCCAGAAGACACTCCAGCAGTTAAAATAACTTAGTAAAGTTGAGCTTTAGTCATGTAGATTTCCAGGATGTTAATTTACCTTTAAATGCTATTTAATCTGTCTTTGGGGAAGTGTCTGTAAAAAACAGTTTTAGAGATTTACTGTAAATTGACATCGGAAAACCCCGAAGACAAGCAGTGTCTCAACATTTAATGAACTGAACTGTAGCTAAGCACATTTACTCAGGTATGGTAATTCTGAGGTACTTTCTACTTGAGTATTTCCAGTTTATGCTACTTTATACTTCTGCTTCACTACATTTTGAAGGCAAATATTGTACTTTTTACTCCACTACATTTATTTGACAGCTATAATAACAAGTTATTTTGCATATATATATATAATATAAAACAACTAATAAATTATTATTTACTATAAATTGAGCTAATACCAGCGTATATAAAGCATTTGAAAATGTATTATGGGCCATTCTGCATAATGAGTTAAAATAAATACGATTTTATTTGTTTTCGTATTTGTACATTTACTTTTGCAGAAGATCTGAATACTTCTTCCACCACTGACTGCGTGTGTAGTAAGAGTTCATCAGACTAAAATAATCGGTTCTTTGAGGAATGAAGATGACGGACATCTAATATTTAGATGGTGCTCTTTTCAAATATTTGATAAACAGATTAAAAGAAATATCTTGTATACTGTCTCATCAAAAAAGTGTTGACAAATAGTAATGGAGGACAGGAAATGAGCTCAAAGTCCAGTCACACTCTGACTGGCATCAAATTCAATATGATTCAGCCGCAATTTATTTATTTCAAAGGTATTTTGTCCACCCATCTGTATGCAGTTATGCACATCACGCAGAAATGCAGCTTGGCTTCACAATAGACTCATTTTCTTCTCTGTACTCGACTAGAGAAGGAGCCCTTCAGCCAGACGTTGTTACTTTAATCTTTTTAATGTTGTTCCAAGTTCTCGCTGCTGCAGTGAACCTATTTCCCTCCAGGCATGAGAACAAATCTCAATCCTGATCCTCTCTGTTTGTTGTTCTGTGATTATTTGTCTTATTTGTGGTTTAATTAATCTAAAAAGACCCCACAGGCAAAAACATTGTTTTTCAACTATTTTGCTTCCATCACGTGTTGTACGGCCTTGGCTGAGGAACCAGAGGATTGCAGGTTCAAGTCTCCGAACAGACGAAGTACGGGGTGTGGACTGGTACTTTGAGAGGTACCAGTCCACCTCCTGGGCTCTGCTTCTAATACTGCGATGTGTTAAATGCAGAGTCTAGATTTCCCTGTGTGCACGCTGTGCTGTGTACATGTGTGTGAGCTTTTAAAAGAGCTTTCAAAGTTCTCCATTTCTGTTTCTTTCAGACTAGTGGAAAGAAAACATCCACATTCAGGTGTTTATTTCACTAACTTTGTCTATTTGTGTCTGTATGTAAGTAGAGTCTTACAAAATGTATGAAATTTTACAATATATATTGCTTAAGGACGTTTTCTCAGAATTAGTTTTTTCTCAGACTCATTTACTTACACCAAACTTTCCAGTTTCATTCCTCTCTACGTTCTGAATGTTTGTACAGAGGGGTTTGTTTATATATCACAAAAACATGGCGAAAATTGATTTTCTTTATGGCTGTTGACAGTATTTTCTGATTTATGGAGTGATACAAAGAGATATCCAAACTTCCCTGTGTAAAAAACCTTTGACTCTAATATGTCAACAAAATGAAACAAGCATTTTGAACCTGGCTTTAAGGCCCTGTCACACATGACAGAAACGTATGCCGACGCATACGAAATGTCGGCAATACGTGAATATAAATGAAGGGTAAGTTGTGATCGTTTGAAGGACGCAGACGATACGCCGAACACGCCAGACACCCTGTCACACAGTTCCGTATGGCAGAAACATATATATGACGTATATGAAAAGTAGCTCAAAATGTGTCAGAGTCCAAATACGTCCAACCTTTCCACAGCGGTGTTGTAGCTGACGTATACATAACTAATACATAACAAATTCTTATAAGTATGTCAAACATATTGACAGCATATCACTTACTTATTTAAAACTTATCAGAGCCTCTGGACAACGGAGCTGGAAAAGTGCCATTTGGTTCACGTCATGCTGATGCTGGAGAACGGCTAACATGCTGAACACTAGCTGTACTGTAGAAACACGTTTAATAAGTTACTCCGTCGTCAGGGATAAGTTTAACATAGGGTAGGAATAGGTTATCCACTCGTTATCAATACATTGGCTGTAGGGTTCACCGTCAGCCGACGTAGCCTATATCTAACGTTCCTCTAACGTAGTCACGTAGGTAGTCACGTAGGTATTCACGTACTGTATTTACGAAGGTAAGTATTCATGTACTATATTTACGTAGGTAAATATTCATGTACGTATTCCGTATTCACGTATTTGTCTAACGAAACGTAACTTATGTGTAACGTCTGCATAACTTATGAAGCACACGTTGGAAACGTCTGGTAATTTTGAACATGCTCAAAACATCATTGTTCAACAACGCACCCCAGCGTAACACAGTGAGCTCTTAACGAATACTACTTATACCTTACCTTATATCAACGTACACCAGCGTGTTGCTGATATTTTGTATACGCCATATTTTTATATTGTGCATTTGTTGGGTATTCGTCTGATACATTTTGTATAAGTAAGTGATGCTCTATCAATAGGTTAGACATGCGTATCTGTATATGTTCACTTTTCCGATCCGATGAAAAGTTGGACGTATTTGGACTCTGACAAATTTTCATATACGCCATCATACGTTTCTGTCATACAGATATGTGTGGCAGGGCCTTTATCAATGTTCAGATTTCTGTTCTTGAAATGGATGCAAGCAGAGCTCTGCATATTAAAACATAATAATTCAGAACTTGTACTACACAAAAATGATTGTTCTTGTGTAAGTAATCAACTGGGGCATTTTCAAGGTGATGTTTTTATATTAGTTAGAATGTTTACCCTATTCACCTGTAGTGTCTCCCATTAAAAAGTTCCAGACTACACCCACATGATATAACACAATATTAAGTTACATTGAACAAAAAGTCCAGACAGGCTCCAGCCACCCACACGCAGCCACGCCTGATCAGGTCTCGACAAGATTCTTTCTTTCTCTAAAGTATATTCTGATATCTTAAATTAGATCATGAACATCTGCCAGGACAGACTGCTGTAGTACAAGTGAAATCATTCCTGTACATATGAGCGTGACATCAGCAGGTACAGCGAAGAGTAAGTGGTAATTAAAAGGTCCATCTGTTCTCTGAGATAAAGATGCTTTAGTTTGCTAAACAAAAAAACAAATCAGTGTTTCTTCAATGCATCTCACTGGCATTATATATGTGCAGCAGAGGCCTCACTACACATCACTACTGGGTGAAAAGAGGGATGGAGTGGAAAGATAACCTCTAGTGTGAAAGTGATGTTAATGACTTCGCCCTCGCATCTTGAGTGTTTGAACAGGAGTCGGCCGTAGGAGAGCGTCAGAGGGGAGAGTGGCGAGGTGATGGCGATGGTGGCTGATTTACATGAAGGAGGCTACTGTGACTCACAGGCTGCGAGCGGCAGCTCAGGTAGTAAACAAACTGGCTGCTGTCTTCATGGCAACAGGCCATCACACTCACTTGCTTCCCAGCTAAATTATCTTGTTTTTCAGACACGCGCACACAGAAACTGTATTTTTACGGCCTTGCATTTCTGCCTTAACTTCAAAGTATAGTTCTACAATTTGGGAAATATGTATATTTTCTGTCTGCATGTCCATGAGCCTCCTTCACAACGGGCCTTTCCAAGCCGACCTAGTGCCGGTCGTGTGTCACTGCTGTGGGGGAAATACGCCTGCTGAGGGCCCATCCAGGAACCAGTGGGAAAAAAAGGAAAGATTAGTCAAACCTTGTATTTAACAGCCAAATCTGGTCCAAATAAAAGAATAAATAGGATTTGGGTACAGCCCTAGAAACAGCTTACCTTATATGTACTGGTAGAGGGACTTTGTTACTTTAGACAGAACCAGGCAACATTCTGTTGATAATGTTGGTTCATTGTTTGAATGTTTTAAGTTTAAATTCTGGTATATTGTACACATTGAAGCTTTAAAGTGAGAGACTTTACACACATAGCCTCATATTTTCACATGTGGCCCTAATCCTCTTCCATGTGTGTTGCAGTGCTGTAGTTGTCATCTTTTATCTGTTGTCTATTGTGACCTGTCTAACTAGTGTCTCCTGTTTGTTACTGTGCACAGGTGACCAAACTAGTTCCTCTCTGGTGATGAATGAAGAAATCTAATTATTAAAGACACTTTCTTCCATCCTGTAGAATTAAACATCAGCCAAGTAGACCCTTTACCTCTCTTAAGGGTCATAACAGATACTTATATGGAAGAAACCACAATAACGGACACACATTCACATTCACTACATATCTTCCATTCATTATAGCTCCAGAGAAAAGGAGTCACCCACATGTGAAGTGGAAGCACTGAGGCCACAGATTAGTAAGCAGCTATAACAGCTCACATGAGCAAGTCTTCTTCCGTCTGCCTACATGTTGTCTGACCTCAATAACCACATCCCCTTCTGTGTGTGTGAAGGGAATTTTCCATGGTACAAAACTTTGTCTCTGGAAATTGGCAATCTTTTATTTGATGCACTCATTTTTACAAACAGTACTTCAGATAAAAAAAAAGCTAACATATGAAATACAGATCAGTTTACACCACATAATATAAATACTTTAAATAAATAGGAAATAAATAAATAAATACTAATGCTGTTGAGTATCTCCCAGACAGCCGTGGAGCGTTTGTGTGAAAGCAACTCATTTCTGTCCATCTGCATTTTATCATTTATGTCCCTGCGGCTGCCGTCCAAGCAGCCCTGTACGTACAGATGTGCAGGTGTCTCTTCCAGAGGCAGACATCGCCTGCAGTTTCGTCTGTGTCTTCTCACAGCCTCACGTGTCCTTCAGCTTCCATCTCGGACGCTAAACCTCCGGTCCCCAAAATAACTCCACAACCTGCCGTGAAACTCTGTGGACTGAGGTATTTGTTCCGTGTGAACTTTTCCAGTCTCCACTGTGCGTCAGTAAGCTTATTTCCAGTACAGGGTTTTTTTTAAATAAAGTTTATTAGCATGTCTTTGCCTTTCTGCTGAGCTCCAGGTATGTGGAGGACTTGAGGAAGCGAGGGTAACAGTCTTTCTCCATTAGGGTGTAGATTTTGGCTTGGGCCAGATTGAAACATGACTGGCTGGGATGCTCCAGGTTCTCCTCTGTGACGGCTTTGGTCACATGGTCAATATTTACCTGTAGGGGAGAAGAGCAGGGAGAGAGGATGATTATCAGTACTTTGCAGCAAGATAAGTGACCCCAGCAGAGTGACAGACAGAGCAACTGTCTCTTTATTTCTATATTTACCTCTCGTGGTGCATCAGAGACGATGAACTGGTCGTAAATGTTGTTGGCTTTGGTTGCCAGTTTTGAAGGTTTCGTTGCCCGGTAGTCCTCGCAAGCCAAGTAAAAGGCGATGTTTTCCTCACTGAACTCTGAGACCAGGAACGCTCTGAACAGGCACAGTCCATCTGGAAACAGGGGAGAGAGAGGTCGGTTAACATCTGGTAGTCCTCTCTACAAAACATCTGGAATGATCGATACGTTCACATCAAGTGTGATGTGTCTGCGCTTACTTACTTTGACTGGACAACAGTTTCTCAAACGACTCCCTCCATTTTAAAGGCTCGTCGATATTTAACCTGCAGCAACAGAAGAACATTGTTAGGAAAAGTTCTAAAAATCACAGAGGTTCACTTGGATTTCACTGACATGCTCAGAGAGATCATTTCAATGTATGTCTCACCTCAGTTTGTCATTCTTCTTCCACTGGCCAGTGATGCCGTGATCTGACTTTTGTAGTAAACTTCCAAACAAAGCTTTCAGCTCCTTTGCCCTGCGAGAATAAAGAACGAGAAAATGTTACAAAACAAACCTCAGTCATTTAAATCCACCTCTCATATCCTAGAAGTACAGGAATCATTTTTTTTCCTTCATACAAAGAAAAATGGATCTCACCTCTCCAGGCAGGTGATAGGCAGTGATTCCAGTCCTCTGCACATATTGAGATGATTTCTTGGATATTTCCAAAGGTTTTGACAGTTGCTTGTAAAGTATGTGAAGTATGTGAAGCTGTAGGAGCTGCTGTAAGTGAGGGAGCTCTCAGCTGGTCTGCCGTCTGTGTGGGAGAGTGACTCTTTATAGAGCAGTCCACTCTGTGACGTCACGCCTCTCAGCCAATGAGACGAGACGTGTGGGAGGATGAGGAGACACCTCGACACTGATTTCCCTCCAGACTACTTCCTCACTTACTGAACCACGTGTGTGATAGTAAAAGCGACTGAATCACTTCAAACTTCTTAGAGCTCAGTCAGGGGGAGTGATTGTGTGTGTTCTTATATTTCATTAGTTGTGAGGAGAACCAGACGTTCTTACAAGGACAGAAAAATACACTAAAGTGAGGACGAAATTTAGAGTTCTTACCTTTGTAATAGAAAATAAGTTTAGTGTATTGACCCAGGTCAACCAGCCCTCATGTCTAAATGACTTCACAGATTGATTGTCAATGAATTCCACAGTGACCCAAAAGAGGGATTTGACAGATTCGGACCGTAATCAGGTCCTTTACTTCGGTAAAAATGTGCAATAACACTAAAATACAGTAAAAATACTGTTACTTTGAAATACTAAAATACTATTGTCACTGTCTTCTGAAAACCAAGGATCTCCAAAACCTCAACTCTTCATGAGCTGAAACACAGCTTTGTTTTCAGCTTTGTGATTATGATTCTTTTCAGATAATCCAGTGGGTTTTTAAAGGTTTAATATTTTATGTTATGTTTATATTTCTGGAAAAATAAAATAGAGAAATCTGTAATTTGAATCAAGGTGACGGTCCTCTGAGCACGCGTCAGCGTTGTGTTTGTCTGCCATAAGCTGTCATACATTTTATTTTTATGCAGTTTTAAGACACATTTTAAAATACACTTTTTAGATCTTGGTCGTTTTTAACTTTATATTTTAACTGGAGGATTTCAGTCATCAGATGTCTGGATGTTAAGTTATCAAAGAAACAAGCTGAGCTGAGTTAGTGGCAGCAAAATAGCGTCTAAGAATCACAGTTTTTTTAATGTGAATCTGCTTTTTTATGTCTTTTTACCGTTTTTAATCAACTGGCTTGTTTTTTTCTGAGAGGAAGTCTCTGTGGATCATTGGGCTCCAGGTTAAAACCTCCTGAACGATGAACACTGAAGGAATCGTATCCATGAGAGGCTGCCGTGACAAACTCATGATCCCACGCTTCTTCACAACACCACCATCAAACTGTTTTGATTGAGAGATCTCTAGTGGCAAAACATAACATATTGTGTGTTTAAATCTATTATTGTGCTGAAGAAGAAGGGATTCTCTCAACCTATAAAGTAAGACTTGTTACTTTAAAAATAAATGCAAAAGCACCAAATTTAGATGTACATGGTTTTCATTGGACAGTGACGTTATGACAATTATTAAGTATCTGAAATGTTATGTTTAAATATGCAAATGAGGCCCTAATGCTTATCTTAGGAGAATCTTAGGTGAAATCTACAGAAACAATAGACAAAGTTAGTCAAATAAACACCTAAATGTGTATTTAGATGTTTTATCTCCACTAAAGAAGAATGGTTATGGAAGCAAAAAAGCCCAAACACCCAAATTTATCCAGTGCATGAAAAAACAAAATATGTTTGTGTCTCACAGGAAATCACTGCAGTAAAAGTTACTTTACAGTACTGCACACCAGCAGCATTGTTTGACTTTAGGCAACTAGAACCACTTGGTTAAGGTCGGGGAAATGTTGATGAACCAACTCTGGGTGACGGTAGAAGACCAAGAAGCGCCTTGAGATTGCTTTTAGCTTTGAAAGGCGCTTTATAAATACACTTTATTATTATTATTATTATTATTATTATTATTATTATTATTATTATTATTATTATTATTATTATTATTATTATTATTATTATTATTATTATCATTATTATTATTATTATTATTATTATTATTATTATTATTATTATTATTATTATTATTATTATTATTATTAAGAACAATTGCACATCAGAATTAACTA
The DNA here is from genome assembly GCF_900634415.1 of Cottoperca gobio. Lineage (NCBI taxonomy): Eukaryota > Metazoa > Chordata > Actinopteri > Perciformes > Bovichtidae > Cottoperca > Cottoperca gobio. The sequence goes on from NC_041371.1 coordinate 20,671,995, forward strand.
TTTTCACTTAGAAGAAGTCAGGTACCGCAAAAGTCAATAATCAGAAATGTCCAAAAAAAAAATAGGATACAAATACGTAAAATATATATATGTATTTATTTAAGAGAAAAAAGAGCTGTACGTTGTTTAAAATGAATGATGTTTGAAAAGCGATCCTGAGGGCAGATTAGCTGGCTTTTTGACATTTTAACATCTTAATAAATATAAACTAAATATACTTTTCCCCCTGAACTTTAACTTTAATTGTTGCTTATTTAGCCATTTTGACTTAGTGTTTTGTACAGAAATACTCAAAATTAAGGGTCTTTACTTGTACAAAGTACATTAAAAGACAAAACAGTAGAAAATATAATACAAAATAAAAAACAAACATAGACATTCAACTTTTATTGCCAAACAATGATTCTGTGTGTCCAAAGATCCCATATTTACTTATTCATTTACTTTTTTAGCTTCAATACTTTTGCCTGTATTTTTCTTCAAGGCATAACCTCGCAAAGGCCATTGTGCCTATATTTAGCCCCGGGGTCGAGAAAACTATAGTTTATTGAATAATAGAAACTATATTTAGACTAGACAGTGAGCAACAGTAAACTCTGCTGACGGCTTTTTTCTAATTGAGTTCACAGGAAAATGCTCAGGAAAGGGAAAATCAGCGAGCCGGATGAAAAGGTGGAGAGCTCATTGAAAGAGTCTGAGGCAGCTTCCTCTGCCGACGGCTGCAACAATACTTCCTCTCTAACTGGCTGCTTTGTCTGACACACAGCTCTCGTCGCTTCAGCCTGAAGTAATGAGCTGCTTCCCTGTTTATTCTGTTGAAACACATATTTATAGGCCGAACACGGAGAAAATGACTTCCTAAAAGGAAAATGCTCACAAATGGAACATCCAGCATTTTGGGTTATGAGCATAGACTGTACAAAAGAAGGGGACGTAGTCACCATGACATCACCCATTGGTTTGTGGACTACGGTTTTGAAGCCTCAAGTTAGACATTTTGGCCGTCGCCATCTTTCTTCTTGGCTGTCCCCATCTTGGTTAAATATTAAATGTTACAATTAACTTCCATGAACTGAAAACACACTGGGAAAGGGCTGAAGTTCTAAGACGAAAACACGAGGAGCACACAAAGCCCCAAAGCATACCCTGCTTTATAGCTTATTTCACTCTAAATGTTCTTCATTCACAAGATGAACATCCTGCTGTGTTGAAGAAGACTTGAAACTAGAGGTTGAGACATAAACTCATCAGGAGCATGTTTGTAATGAACAGACAGACAGACAGACAGACAGACAGACAGACAGACAGACAGACAGACACACAGACAGACAGACAGACAGACAGACAGACAGACACACAGACAGACAGACAGACAGACAGACAGACAGACAGACAGACACACAGACAGACAGACAGACAGACAGACAGACAGACAGACACACAGACAGACAGACAGACAGACAGACAGACAGACAGACAGACAGACACACAGACAGACAGACAGACAGACAGACAGACAGACAGACAGACAGACAGAGGAGTGAAGTTATACACAGTAAATATATCCACACTGGAAGAAAGAGATATGCAGCTCTAGAATACAAAACACAATATAAAGAATAGAATCCTCTAAAAGGTAAACTACAATAAATATGACAATCTACTACAACTAAAATATAAACAGGTAAACATACTAGTTGCCTTTTGTAATCACTGATGGTTTTGATGATGGATGAATTTGGATTGTATTGGGAGGTGAAATACTGCCCCCTATTACTTTGGAGCAGGTGGCTCAGAATTACACATTACACATTGAACTTTTAACTCTGTTCCTCTAAATTTGATTACTGGTTGCATTTCAAAATGAAATGATCGAATAATGCTGTCAAACATTCTCAAAAGATTTAAAATTTATGCAGAAGTCAGTATTTAAAATGAGTAAGTATGAAAAACTTTATTTATACAGCAGGTTACAAAGTGTTGTACACTTACATCAGTACATAAACCAGAAATAACAAGCACAACGTGCAGACAAGAAGAACAGATAGAAAAGCCATATTATGTGGAGTAAGAATGAGTTTTTATTTATTGAATATGTTTACATCACATTAAAACGTACATGCATACAAGATGGCTGTGATTTCACTACAGTTCACTTTTTCTGTTCTTTATCAACACTGGACATTATTATATTATCATATGATAATAGACATTGACAACTCTTGCAGGTTTAAATGTCCACAGTAAGTTTAATTCTGTAAGGTTCGTCATATGAAACTAACACACGCATGTTAAACCGGTATGTACCTGATCTGTGAAAAGTAGTTCTTTGTTCTTTGTTCTTTGTTCTTTGTTATTTGTTCTTTGGACTTTGTTTTAGTTTCATCTGAGCAAGTGGAAAGCACAGAGGGTGCAGATGGAGTATGCATTTTACTGTACGGTGTTTGACAGTACATGTAGTGTGAAAGAGACAAACATGTCATTTAACCATTAAAAAATATATGTTATTATTATCTTTTATTTAGTTTTGTGCATGTGCTCCTTGGTTCAAGGTTCAAGGTTACGTCATATGGCTCAAGTAAAGTAAACGAAGCACACAACGTTATTTTCTTATTCACATTGCCAAATTAATCTTATAAAAGCTGAAGGTCATGTAAAAAATAATAGAAGAGATTGAACTGAAAGTCAACTGTGGGCAAAATATCATGAGCCTCAGCAGCTCCATGAGTAGGGTAAAGTTCAGGGCCTGAAAAGCGGACAGTTTATTTTCTGTCCCGGGTCAGTGTTTTTCTGGACGCTGTGGCCTGAGCATGTTCCACCTCTCAGCCAGTGGAGCTTTCCTTTTGGACCACACTCCATTGTAAACATGTTTTCATTGGCATTTGTTCATAACGAGTTTCCTACAGGACAAATTCCCGATGTCTTTCTTGCAACCAAAACATGTTTTTTCATCACTTTCCTTTCCTTTACTTTTACGGACGCACTGTTTGATCTTTGAGGATATTGGACAACGTAGTGAGATTCAACACTTAGCCCCTAATTATCATACGTGTATTTTTTACAACGCATATGAGGATATTTGCATTTAATTTTCTGTACCGCTCAATCAAAAAAATAATGGTCTTGTTGTACTTGTTTTTTGCTGACACACTTTCTATAAAATTCTTTATAACCTACTCACCCTGAATATTGCAGACACTGCTAGTGATACCACTCCTGCCTGCGCACAGTGTGATGAGCATTTAATGACACAGGTAATGATATGATGACAGTGTAGGATCTTGCTGTGCACTCCCTTGTAATTATTCCCATTGACACAGATGCACTGACAGCCTGACCAACAACTTTTTACTGAGTTGCCTTTATTGATCCTGTTGAAATCTGGGTTAGTCAATGCAAGCCTGAGTAAGAAAGATCTTACTACTGCAACTACACACACACACACACACACACACACACACACACACACACACACACACATTACTTATTACCAAGGTCACTGCACTTATTGTAAGTCGCTTTGGACAAAAGTGTAAGCTAAATGATCTGTAATAAACTGTTGTCTAAAAACAAAGAAAGAAAAGTATATAATACAAATAATTTGGTACATTTTTCAAGGCTTTTGTGTCTCTGTAAAACAAAATGTAGAGCATTTTAGTCAAGTCGAGATGACATGCAGTAGTGTAGAGGCAGACTAAAATAACAGGCTGCAATGTCTGTTTTCAAAACTGAACGTATTTTTCATTTCACCCTCAGCTTGGCACACAGTTATTTTCTGGTCCTTTGAAGGGCACAGAAATAAAAGATATATGTTAGAAAATATGTTAGAACTTCTGAGAGTCTCTATACTATACTCTATACTAGAGTATAGTATAGTATACTATAAGACAAATAAATATGACTTTATGGAGTCATGTTTTTTATTTACAGAAAAAGGTCACTGCAGTCTGTTGTTATTCAACTTAACCTAAAGTGGAGTAAAGTTAAATGTATCATCTTTTTTTAATTCACAGTGAAAGTAAAGGGAGGTTCTTTCATGACCATGGCAGATCCATAGAGTCATTCGCTTATTGTTGCAGAACGTTTCACTTTTTGCCCGTATATGCTGCACAGAAACTGAAAGCAAGCTGTTTTTTGCAAAGGAGCAGTTTGAAGCCTCAGCACAAAAGGAGTATGTTTACTGAACTTTGTGAAGGAAAACATGAGAGCTTCAGAGGGCAAATGTGACTCCATCATTAGGAGTGTCTACTTGATCCAGCCTGAATATGTCAAATCTATCTTCCTTCAGTCAGTTTAAGACCTCAATACATCAAGATGTTCATGAATGAATGGGGTGACTATGATACTTGAAGAACCTCAAGTTATCTTCCTCTTATACCATATTTCCACCAAAAGTAGTGCTTATATGCAGATTTTTTAAATGCGGGAAAACCCTTAAAAATAGGCGATAGACTCCTCTCCCGTTACCAGTAGACGAGTTTGCCTTCCTGTTTTTTTCTGCTGTGTCACGTTCCCACTGGAAGCAGGTTTTCGTAAACACTGGTGATTGCTTATTGAGTTTGAAACTCTCCATGGAAAGACTAACAAAGAAGGTTTTGATGAGTTTAATTTAGTTTCTGTAGAGTTGGAATGAAGTGTTTATTACGATGATCATTGAGGTAAAATTAACTGATGGAGTCTGGTGGCTTTGAGGAGAACATGTTAATTGTATTTTTTGTATGTTAATAAATTGTAATAATTGTCCAAATCCCTTGCTATATGTTCACTTGAACGCGTGTCATTGAGCCTGAAAAAGGTGCCAAAACGAGCGTGTCCAACCGGGTGTCATGTTTCTATCTCAGCCGATTGGAACTGGAGCCGATAAATACCCACGACTCCTGCAGAGTCATTTGTAACCTTTCTCACTAAAGACAAACGTTAATGGGCTTAAGAGGAAAATGTATGAGAAAATCAAAACTGTGTTGTAATAGTCATTATGTTGAGGCCGGGGGAAATGACAGCTTCCTGCCCCCTTCTGCCGATGATGATTTTTCAAATCCAAAGTCAGAGCTCGCTTTCAGGAAAGGTCTTTCAAATCCAGGAAGTACAGAGCTGCCTGGAATTCCCAGATAGTCCGTCCATTTCCCAGCTGACTTTGACCTCGGCCTCTATTTGGAAGACTTCCAAAAAACAGACTGTTTCCTCTTTTTTCCCACTTCTCCTCCTCACTCTCCAGCTCCACTGAAGCTCACATGTTTAAATTTTATTTTTTGCGCTTGCAGGCAGTCGTAAACTTAAACCACAAAATACAACAACATATCCGGTGGATTGGATTATGTCTAGTTTTGGATAGCATCTTTTATTTTTGTTTTGCATTGTGCAGTATTCAGGCTGCAGATACAGTTCGAGTGGCACCATCTGTCAGCGGACGGAGAAGCCATGATCTGCATATTCACTCAGCTACCTATCTGACAGAGCAGGTGGAAGCTTACCTAATGCATCCCAACTAAGAAGCCCTGCCAGTGGCCACCAGTGGTGCACATGATCCTATCTATGTATTATCAAATGCCAACTGGCCATCGAACATCTGGGGATGCAGCAGCAAGGATGATAAATTAATGTTAAGTAGCCTCAGCTTCAGTGGAATATCAATGACTACACATTGAAAAAAGAAAATCCAGTACTTTTGTATACACCCATCTGTCTCAGGAGCTTGCTGTACCTGCCAGCTACTAAAGCTGAATGTATTTTTAATTTCTGACACACTGGCTTTTATAAATACATGCAGGAGTTGTTTTTCACCCATCTGCTATCAAGCTTTACTCTTGTTATCCAGAAAGAAAAGACAATCATAGCATGTTGACAGATTCTTACGTAAATGAGCTACTTCTCATCTAAATTCTAATTGCATCCCTCTCCATGATTACACAGGGTATCTTCTGTCACACTGTGAACATGTTTGGTGGGACATTTAGAGCTTCTCTTTCTTCTTAGAATAATTACAGAGGGAAGCCAGGAAATAAAGGGGGTTTCATTTTTCCAAAGAATACTCTGCAGGAGGCTAATAACTTTGTACTCGCTAGCACCGAAACAAATATGCCTGCAGGAAGACCAGCGACGCACCAGCAGGATGTTGGTAGACACATGGCTAATTGGGTACATTGCCAGAAATCCAGCAGCCGGCAAGAAAAGAAGCAGTTTTATAGGAAATAATCAGAGACACTATACACCACTCATACGTCTTCGCTTATTCTCTAATATGGCTGCCTTGTGAGACAACAGGGTGAGTGCGAACAGAATGTTAATGAGGTGCCAGCAAACAAGACATAAATTGGCGTGATGAGGGCACTGGTGTCTTTTTTATATTTATTATATCATATATTAAATTCAGTCACACAAGCCAACAGCTGTGTCAGCAATGTTCTTTTCAAGGGACAGGAACACATAATGCAATTATATACTTTTCTTGAAAAGGTAAAGAGCGCACAAGAAAGTAGCATACATCGATAACATCATCATGTCAGTTTCAACAGCATGTGGGTTCTCTTTCTCTTTCCATTACATAGATGTAAGTAAATGTTTGTCTGCTTCTAAGCAGTGGGGCTTTTTGGGAGACAGGTAAGTAATAATTTGAGACAGGCCTGTTGAAAGTATCTGGGCAAGCTTATTTGTTGAGAGCCCCGCCTGCTTGGCAACACTCGAGTGGGGAAACTGTGAATGAGGATGATTAGAATAGGACTGAGAGTTGGTGATGGGCGAAAATGAACTAATAAATCTTTTTGAACGACTCTTTTTAGTGTCCAGTATGTACTGGGTCAGTCTATGGAACGTACCAAGTGATTAAGAAACCCCAAAATTTGCCCACTCGCACACTAGTGGTTACCCTGCCTGCCACGGTGGTGCAGTCGCTCGAAACATAGGAAGCAGGACAACCAATGAATGAGCGGGAGTCATTATATTGAACAAGGAAATTAATGAGTGACTCGAGTCGAGACAGAGGGTTAATGGTGCGTTCACATGCTCCTCGGATGGTCCCATTTCCAGAGTTGGGAAGTCCTTCTGACTTCGGTGTGTCCATGAGCTTTTATCTGTAATGTGGAAACATTGGCGCTTCAAAGAAGTATTTTATTGACCGATTTGATCAGCCCTAAAGTACATTTTGTATGGAACACTGAGTGCCAGCATGCTTTTGAGAGCGTGAAGTCCCTTTTAAGCCACACCCCTGTGCTCGCTGCTCCCAATCTCTCCAGGGTTTTCAAACTAGAGGTTGCAGTGGGGGCCGGTGCCGTTCTATTACAGGAGGATGACGATGGAGTTGATCATCCCGTGTGTTATTTCTCTCGTAAATTCAACCGGTACCAGCTCAACTACTCCACTATTGAAAAGGAGACTCTTGTGTTGTTGTTGGCACTCCAGCATTTTGAGGTATACGTCGGTTTCAGTTCATTGCCCATGGTAACCTTCACCGATCATAACCCTCTCGTTTTTTTGTCTCGCATGTACAACCACAATCAACGACTCATGCGGTGGGCGCTGATTGTACAGGATTATAATTTAGAGATTCGCCATAAAAAGGGTTCAGACAATGTGTTGGCAGATGCTTTGTCCAGATTATAAAATAACATTTAAAGTGATGTGTTTCGTTATAAGAAATCTATAGTTTGTGTTTTAAGGGGGGGAGTGTTACGGCCATGGCCTTATTTATCTGTTGGGGGTTATTATGTGGATGTCTGCACCCTGTGTTCCTTATTAGGTATGCAGATTGGGATGTGGGATCCCCGGCCCCTGATTGGCTGCACGCAGGTCCTCTCCTCCCACCTTGGTGAAGACCGGATGTGATTGGTGTGCACCTGTTCCGGCTCTCCAATCCGAGGCGCACTGGAGAGACCAGTGACTACAAGTGCCAAGCCAGCTCGACAGTCGGGGCTGCTGGTGTTGTCAGCCATATGCCTCATACTTGTGTGTGTGGATACTAGATTCTGTATATCGTATATTGTCGGTTGAAATTCTGTGTTCTGTATCCTAGGTGTTGGAACTAGGTTTGTAGCGTTTTCTGTTAGGCACGTTAGGGTGCCCCGGCGCTGCTTTATGTGCTCTTTTGTTATCAAGTTTTCACCCCGAGTTTGTTTTGTTAGTTTGGCTTTGATGCCTTATTAGCTCTTGTGTTAAGAGCCCTCCTTTTGTTCTTCTGTGGTGTCGTTAAAAGCAACTGTTTGTCAAATTGTCCACCATATTTAATAAATATATCTTATTTTACCATCAACATCTGGTCATATGTTACTCCCTTTTCCCTTGCCGAGCCGGGGCGTAACAAAGAGCAAAAGACACAGATCAGTATCGAGCTTACATGGCCTACTGACAAACAATCAATGCATTAAAATGAATATGTTATCTTTATTAATGTAAACTTATACATGATGACCGGTGATGCATTGAAGGGGAGTTTAGTGGGGTGGGCGGCATTAGCGGTCAAACGTGCATCTACTATAGTGGAGGACGCCTTATTTTGCAAAAGTATCAAAACTTGAAAGGATCAATACATTTACAACCATATCAATGTGAGGGAACATATCGCTTGTCACACCGAGGAAAAGGTGAGGACCCAAATGCAGTACTGCAGGCGACCACAAACCAGGGAAGACACGATGTAGCACGAGGACGCACGAGGAAACATGGGTGTAACATAAATGACGAACTGACAAGGAAGACTGGGACAGACAGGGTTATATCACACAGAAACTAATGAAGGGAACGAGACACAGGTGGGGGAGAAAGGCAAGGACACAAGGGCAGGGTGAATGGACACAGGAGGATCAAATCAATAATCACAACGGGAGGGAAAACACACAGACAGGAAGTACAACTAGACATGACACGAAGGGAGTGAACCTTTACAAAATAAAACAGGAAACAGAAAGTACAACCAGATCGTGACATCGCGACTGAGAGTCTACAGCCATGCTAGCAGCTCTGTGAGGCTGTACTTGAGCACAGCGCTGCTTTGAGCTGAATGCTAAACATCAGCATGCTCACAATGCTGATGTTTAGCAGGCGAAATGTTTACCATGTTCACCAACTTAGTTTAGTGTATTAGCATGCTAAAACCAGCTAATTAGCATTAGCACCAGGAGTTAAAGAAGTAAACATCACAGGATCAGAAAGAACAGATCCATAATGCTGCCATATCTCTGTGTGACACACAAGCTTTGCTCCACATGTGAACCCTGCAGTCATTGCACAGGGAATATCTCTCTTCTCATGGAAAATGAATAGAAGTGGGATTGGCAGTTTTGGCAGATTGTGTATGTCGAGAGACTGCATCTACAACAGCTTGCTTCAGGCCTGCAGGGAGTCCAGGAGAAGTTCAGAGAGAATTAACATGCAGGATGATTGTTTCTTCTTTCACAAAGCTGAGCTGTGAGCATTGCTGGTAGCAGAGACACAAGCTCAAAGTGCACAAGGAGTGTCAGATCTTTCTCATTGCTATGTAGCACAGAGTCAGACAACACACTGCTGTTACAGCTAACCTGGAGTAACAAAAGGGATGGACATGTTGTGGAATATTAAAATGGACAAGAGAAAGAATCCAAAACAGGGAAGATGGCCAAGATTCTTCCAGGTAACATGAATTTCAAGGTCTATTTTCACACTGACAATCAGTGACACGGCTTGTATTGTGTTACAAGTGAATACTTAGGGTGTTTTGTGCGCAACAGAGCGTAAACCAACAAAAGAAAATAAATAAAAGAAAGGCCCGACAACTTGTGATATATGCGATTGGAGCTGACATCAAAACTCACCGTCTCGTACAAACACAGTTTTGGAGGACATGAAGTGCTCTGAAGTGAATCACAAGGCAGTTAAAATCTCCACCTGCTGCACACATTTTTACCCGCTCTAGCTATACAAGTAGTGACAAAGCAGAGCTGATGTCACAGTGTAACTCAATCTACATATGCGAGTAATTAAAAGGCATAAATGCAATTAAATTCATAAATGCACCTTATTCTCTTCCATTTCTTTGGATTGTCTCTGAAATCCTCCCACTTGTGTTGGCAGGATTAACCTAATGTAATCCTTTCATGGCTGCGCTCACAGAACAGCCCTTCAAAATCTTTCAAGCAAAGACAAAGTGTTTCACATTAAGAGTGGAGGTGGAAAAGGTAGCTTACTCAGTGAGCATAATCACAGTTTAACAGTACGCCATCTTCGATTGGGAGTGTGGGAACAATTGCTTTAAATGGTTTAAAACGCGTTTGTGGCAGTTGAACGCCAGCGTGAAATGTCCACCCACATAGCAACAGGCGCTCTGCTTCCCTTCAGAGACTCAGCACTGCCGGCTGCTTAAAGCGGCAGTAATGGAACAAAAGACATATTTCAGATAACAGAAAATTACTCAGCGCAGATGAAAGCTAAGCAGTTGCTATGGCAAAGATGCACCTATTCCATAACATCACAGTGACACATATAGTAGCCTTCAATGGCTGTTTAGTTTTGCACTTTTTGAGTTGTTAGATGTTGTTGAAAAAGGAAGTTGTGGCATCAAATAATGTAATAATTCCCTTAAAATGTCCGGACAGATATTGTAACAATGTTATACCTTTTAGGTGGGTCTTTTAATTATTTTATTGTTTACTGATCGTGACAGATGTTGTAAGACGAAAGCTAAGCAGTTACTTTGTGAAAGCTGAAGGCAGATAGTGACACATACAGCAGTGAGTAATGGCTGTTTGGCATGTTTGTGATTATTCCACTTTAATGGAGACAAATATGTGAAGATTGTGTACAAGAGAAAAGCTTCAAATGGTTCTGAAAATTCATATTATACGTATTGAAGGTTTTAGAGAATGACAGTTTTGCTGTTTGGGCGTTTTCATCATGTAACTAAGAGTCAATGTGACAACGATGATCAACAAAACTTTCCATATTGCCAAATCCCATGCTCAGAGGTTCCCTCGAGTCCGACCGCAAGCCATAGTCATGTGCGGAAATGTTATGCTCCCCCCGGGACGAATACCATTAATCACTTACTGAAACACAATATTTGTCATATGATATATGTATATATATATTTATTTTTTAAATCTAAAAGATAAAGATAAAATCACATCTGGCTTTTATCATCAGTGAGCCCCAAGATTGAACTTTCCCTATGAGGCAAGAGCATTCCTGGCTGAATGCCTGCTGAAGACGCCAAGGCTTAATTTCTACTGAAGTAATCTCTTATGATGAGTTCTGTGAGTAAATAATATACTGGAAATACAGGAATTGATCTTAAAAACCGGAAATGAGTCAGCATTTTTGCACTTCTGGTTCCCTCGTCTCAAAATGAATGTTTCTTTGTTTTTTTTAATGGGTTTTTGGTTAGATTATAAAGTCTGGTTATCACAAGATTTTCATGTTTTGTTCTTCCACATAACATCCAGCAGTAAATACCCCACTCAGGACATTTGAAGCTTTTACATGTCTTAAAAAAGGGCAGTTGCTAACAAGTGACTATTTGATGTCCTCACAGACGGCCTTCAGCTCATGATTTGTGTGACCATGGTGCAGTCCGTTTATAGCTTAATGTTAGCTTTTCACTTCTGCCGATTGCATTTAGGCTATACAAATTCTAAAAGTGGTGTTCGTTTGTGACGAGTATCTTGCTGAACAAAACACGTAAGTATCATAAACCTTTGATTGCTACAGAGCTTATTTTCTGCAAAAATCATGAATTCAAATGGAAAAATCCTGTTGGCTTCCAACCTTATGCTGACTTCCGGGTTGACCTATAAAAATAGGTCATGCCTGCAGCACTCTGTGAACCAAAAGTCAAAGATGCACCTGACATATCAACACGTATCAGGAAAGTGAAGATGAAACAAAGACGACTGTCCTTTCGCTACTGAGTGAGATAAGGCAGGTTTGCTTAATCTCCCCAAATGCCATCCTGGTCCAAACACACCTCTGTCTTCAGCAGCTGACACATCAACACATAACAGCAGACTAAAGACTGGTTGTCCTTTTGCTATCTTTTGGTCGAAAGCATCAAAGGGCTGACAAACACGAGACCATCTTTTAATTCAACAATATCGTCTTAGATGATTTCACGTGTTTGACATAAAAGTCAAACACGTGAAATCTCTCGCTCAACTCACTGTCTTTGGGGTTATCATCTTGAGGGAATAATCTAATGCTGTGTCTGGTTCTCACCCCTGACATGGTTTCTGGGTGTTGGATGCTCTCACAGCAGCGATGACAAAGAGCCACGACAGTCAGTCAGCAGTCTCACTGCTCTCTCTTGTGTTCACCCTGGAGACTGCTGATGAACCCGCATGTGACCTAAATGACTTTCACAGGAGCTCATTGCTTCATGTTGGAGTTTTGTTTCCAATGTCTATCTATCGAGGTATCTGTCTATATGGGGCCATATTTATTCAAGAATGCTCTAAAAGGCCAACTTAAGAAAAAAAATAACAAGCTAAAACCGAAGAAAAAGTACCTTATTTCAAAGCACACAGGAAAGCTTTTCTTCTTCTTTATACAGTCAATCAGTTTGTCTAGTCTTTATTCCTCTTACTTCAGCTGCTTCTCTTATACACTGTTTTATTCGTGTCTTATGTTCTTATTTTATTTCTTTTTTAAATGTTTTTGTTGTTTAATTTTATCTTGTTCTGTAAAGCACTTTTTAACTGTGTTTTAACAAGTGCTATACAAGTACAGTGTATTAGTTAATGTTATTAATATTATTGTTACTCATATGACAGATCATAGCAGCAAGAGCCAATCAAAGCCAATGATTATCCCAACATGTGCAGCTTGTTCGTTTGCTTTTTAAATTATAATAACACATTTATTTTTGTTGTTTTTCTGTCACATCCTTATCTCCATCTATCTCCAGCAGCTATCAACACGTGAAACAACAATCTCATATATTAACTTCTACATATATAAAAAGGAATGATTTATACAGACAGTTTAATTTAGTTTAGTTTAGTAGGATACTTTAAAACCCATGTAACATCCTATCAAATGTTTAATTCAAATTCAAATAATAGACTAAAACAATCCAATTCTGTGTTATGTCATATTAATATTGTTAAATTACTTTAGTTGAATGACAAGAGTTTGGGAGCCCCTGATCCACGATCTGTTCTTAACAACCTAAAAGACTGCTGCTGCTCTCTTCAATTCAAAGAGTACTTTTACATTGTAATACATTGGATAAATTACTTTCATACCCAAGTTTGTGAGTTGGAGTAAAAGTCCAAAACGTCACTTTCAGAAGTTTGATAAATAAGAGCCCACGTTGGTGCTGCAGTGTTGGTCCGGCACCAACAGAGGGCAGCAGAGTCACATGTCCACTGTGTCGCCTGTATTCAGAGTCACATCCCGAGAGTCCTGCAGCAGCTCTCATTAGGATGCATCCAGTCTTTCAAGGTTCAGGAAATAATAGAAAAAGGACTCCTGAAGAAAAGAAACAAAAGCTCAAATTTTCTGTTGAGCTTAATGTTTTCTGTTGATATGTGAAGATTTAAAAGCCAAATGTGTTTTCTTTGAACTACACATAGTAAAAAGACATTGGGCACAGAGCACAAATAAACCATTGCAATCAAGTCTTCAGACGCACTTGGCATGCTTTGTGTCATATATAATAGGATTGTGTGAGTGCCTGTGATGCCTGCAAGCTATTGAGTATGTCTTAAACGCTGTGAATGGAAGTTGTGCATGAGTATAATACACAAAGCTTTTTCTGCAGATATGAGAGCTGAATAGAAACAGGCGAGAGGATGCTGTATTTGTTTTCCTGATCACTTTCCTTACCCTGCAGAAAGCCTTGGATACTTACGCCCCAAAGTGCCATATTGTCTTTCATGTTAAAGCAGACAATGCTTTCATATGTTATCCGCTGAGTGCAGATGTGCATGTGTAAGCATATTTCTTATCATGTATGCCAGTGTTTAGCTTTAAATAAATCCAATCATTTCAACTGTGTCGCAGCTTTTCTCTTCTCTCTGAATGAACAGAAAGCCAAGGAGGATACTACAGTGCACCACCATGGGATATCTTCTTGTATGAATACATATTAGTGATGCAGGTAAATACATCTTAACTATAAGGTAGCCTTCTTTTAGACCTATTTTGTCTACTGGGATCAGTGGGTGTGATTGAAGCTTAATGGGGACGGATGACGGCCATAAGAGCAACTGTCTGAAGATGATAGCTTAAATCAGTATTCTCTCTTGCTATGAGAAGTGGAAATAGGGGCTGCAGTTAAGGCAATAGTGATGTCTATGCCTTGGTCTGTGAAATGGCTCAATCTCGCCGGCCGCTTCACTGTTTGATTGTTATAAATCTTTGGGGATCACACTATCTTGGCACACGAATTACCGACGATTGGGATTCGGAGGCAGTGAAAGCAGGGTAGGCTATATCTTCAAAACCTCTGAGGTAGTACTTTACATTGAGTTTTTACTGTAAAAGAAAAGTCAGTGTTACTTTTTGGCCAGTCCTTTTTGAACCTTTATATATTGCGGTCCGGTGTTTTATGTACAAATGTTATTGCTTACTTTCAAATGCACGGCTCTCTCCATTAAAACAAAGGCAAAGCCAGCACAGTGCGGTTTTACCAATGATAATGTGAAGGAAGCTTTACTGTCAGCATCGAGTATATCAACATTTTCCTCAGACATATTATAGGCCTATAGTTAGGAAAACAAATAAACTATATGACTAAAAGTATATATATTAACCATTTCCTCGGCCATTTCTGACAAACACGTCACAACTTGTGAACACGGAACTTTCCGAACATTTCCACTTACGAGGTTATGAATGAGGCGTTTATGGGATCGTTCATATGGACTTCTCATGAACACGGATATCACCACCACATTTGCAGACAGCATATGTTCGCTGGATTAACAGTCTACAGAGTTGCTAGCCGCTCTGTGAGGCTGCGGGCTACAACAGTGTGCTAAATGCTAACATCAACATGCTAGCATGCTCACAATGACAAAGCGCACATGCTGATGTTTAGTAGGTATGATTTTACAATGTATAGGCTACCATCTTAGTTTAGCATTAATATGCTAAACTAAGATGGTAGCCTATACATTGTAAAATGCTACTGCATGCTAACATTTGTGAATCAGCATGAAACACAAAGTACAGCTGAAGTGATGGGCATGTCATTAGTTATGCAGGTATATAGTCAGTTAGTCATGTATTGGACAAATGAAAAAAGGTTAACTTCATGATTAGGAAGTTAACAGGAAAACTCATATACCCAAAGCATTCTGCTTCCAAAGTCAGTACGCTTTATTGTCTGAGGACCATGAATGTCTGTACAAAATGTCATGGCAATTTATCCAATAGCGGTTGAAATATTCTAACACTTTATTAATAATAATCTTAATTGGTGTGACAAAGACCGTAATACGACCATAAAGTTTATTTAATTCTATTCTATTCTCTCTGTGACCTTTAAGTTTACAATGTACTCACAGTACTGCCCATTTATTTTAATATAAACTATTTTAAACTACCATTCAAGGCACAAGTCCAAGTAATACTCTGTACATATTATAAGAGAGTTACAGTTACATGGGGCAAGAAAGAAAAAGGAAAAATACATCTTCAGTTTTGAGCAAATTCATCAGAGCACTTAAGCTAAAATGTAATTTCATAAATGGAGATGAAAGCCATTGAAGTGATTTGTCTACCTTCCAAAGAGATTCTGATGGTCTTTTCAGTAAGAGGGAGCTACTTGGAGCACAGTGCTCTTATAGGACCATTAGCTAGAACAAATACATCTTTTTCAGCAGTCCAGACTAAGAAAATCACTTATCTTATCATATTTACGTTGCAATAATGAATGAATGAATTCAAGTCTTAAGTGCAGCACCGAAGATAACAGAAAATGTGAACGATATATCAGTGAAATCCAATATGACTAAAAACGCTTCTGTCTATTCATTGTTCACATGTAGAGCAAGTCAGAAGCAGCAATGCTTGCAGGTAGCCTATACCTCGATATTGTTCTGGGAGCTTTATGTGTTTTCAGCATACCTAATGGACCATTTTAACCAGAAACATTGAATATTTTAAGAAACATGGGAATAGCTCTCAATATTAAATCATTCCTGAACGCTGATTGGACTTTCAGGGCACATTAAAATATGTGACACTAGGGCCCTTGTAGACTACATGATTTTGTCTTCATAATGTATTCAAAATGTTTCTGAGCTCTATACAGACAGAGGGCTACTAAATAATTTCTCTCCTTCCACCCATCTTGCAGAACCCCTGCCTGGATTTCTAAGAGTTTGGTCATTATAAAATATTTTATCATTGTTGAGGGTCATTAAGCATCTGCCATAGCAGTAATAAAACTTACATATAGTTCACCCCCCTTAAGTAATTCACCAAGCCTTCAGTAGCCAAATTAGCATATGGTAACGGTCCTCTTGGAGTCCCAACCCAAATGTGAGCCAGTTAATTGCAACGCAGCTTAAAATGTCAGTTTCTGAGGCGAGAGTGAGATGAAAACTCTGGAGAGCTTTAATGGCCACATTGGTGATATAAATGCATGTTCCTTCAACTCACTGGGGCATCAGACTGCTGAGGACAGACAAGGGCAGCAGGAACGAAGCAGAGCTTAATGCTAATCGTAATCCCCCCACACTGCATGTTAGCTCACACTTTACCCAGGAGAGCTCTCACGGCTTATCAAGACTGAAATGAAGACTTAGCCTGCGCTGATCATGTTTAATTAAGAATCACTAGTGAATGCCTGCTATGAGTGTAACGTCTCACTAATAGAGGATAAAACAGTTTAAGAGACAAGGGACATTTTGGAAATACATCTTATGACCCTGATACATAGATAAGAACCGTTTTCTGCTGTGGAAATATGATATGCAGAGTAATCATAATAGCCAGCCAGTCCATGAGTTTAATTAAAATAGTATGCATTAGTGAACATTCAGTTTAGTCTCCTGTAATAGTTCTCCCTGTTCATATATATGAAGGATGTACACGTATATAGAAAAGGGGACAGTGGGAGTATGTGGTGATGTGGGGTAATCATCAACACATAAAAGGTAATTTAAAGGGCAACTTAAAGGTTCTATACATTCAGAACATTAATAAAGCAGCAAACAACTATTTGTTATGTAAAATAGTAACAGTAATGTCGTCCAGAGCAGAGAATGAAGTCATTCTCCCTCAGTGTGTGTTGTAATCAGAGCTTCTCTGCACTCTATGTTGGTAGCCGGGTCGGCCACATGTGCTTGTGAGTGTATGTGAGTCCTTGTATGTGTGTCCCACATGCAAGCTAATCGCCACCATTCTGCATTGCACTCATACGGCGGTTACCACAGATCAGGCCTTTCTGACCCACAGCGTTGTCGCAGAACCTTAACGGCCACCCTCCGGTTCTCCCTCAGGTTAACACTGTTAGCTCTGTCAGCACTGTTGACCTTGTTAGCACCGTTAGCTGCTAGCTGCTGGTTTAGCCGTCGCCATGTTGTGTGCAGGCAATTTCCGGCCGAGACTCTGAATCATAGCTATGCCCTGAGCGTCTCAGCTCTACTGGAGGTCAACAGTCTGCAGGGGGTCTGGTGTGGTGGAGACTTGTGATTGCCACAGTAAGACTGACAAATGTGTTTGTTCTTTTGTTTATGGCTTTAGGAGAGAAGTTTAATGCAATTAATCATTTAACACATTCCTTATTTTTGTATTTTACACATTTCCACGCCTCCAAAGAGAAACATTTTTGCAATTGAGCTATTTTGTCATCCCGGATTGATTAATTTCTGAGGTGAAATGAAAAGGAACGATTCAGTCCAATTATCAGGATACTATCCTTTAGTCACTAGTACTGCAAGACTGTGGTTGTGCAAATGTGTGCATAATTATTATTGTTTAAATGGGAATTAAAGAGCTTTGGAAAAGGAGTACACACCATCAAAATAAAGAAAAAAGCTAAACACAGACCAATTAGAGGAGTTACATTTGGAAGTATATTCCATACAACTTTCCATACAGTACTGCACATGTGTGAAGTGTTTTACAGTAAATTCTGTGGGATTCATTCTCAACAGTCACATATGACGTAGTCATCGTGACGTCACTCATTGGTTGGTGGACTACCATTTTGAAACCTCGAGTTTGGCATTTTGGCCATCGTCATTTTGTTTTTTTGTAACCAGAAGTGACATGACAGAGTTGAGCTAAGTACAACCGAACGCTTCTCAACACATTTTTAGGCGAAACAATGTCACAATTAATGAACTGAAAATACACAGTAAAAGGCCTTTAGAGCCCTTTCATTGCAGGGTCGCGACATTTTTGATTAATAAGACAATTTAATTTATTTAATTATTATTATTTAATTATTAATTATTATTATTATTATTATTATTATTATTATTATTATTATTATTATTATTATTATTATTATTATTATTATTATTATTATTTTCAACCAATTTTTTTCCCACAAATTTCAAATGTCTTTAAATACACATTAACAAGAAACCAACATATTGTAGTGAACGGATAAATGGAGGCAGAAGACGTTATCGTTCAGTCAGCAACGCTCACATTCAGTATTAATTGAATAGCTTAGTATTGAATGCACAATAACAGGGCAGCTATGTTTATACATGGCACCATACCCAGTTTAATATAAAACACAAGTTTATACAATATATATAGTAGGGGGTCCCTGCTCCATCTCTCCATCAGTTTGGGGGTCCTTGGCCTGAAAAACGTTGAAGACCCCTGCTCTAAAGCATTCGCTGCTTTATTGTCTATTTTACTGTAAATAGGAACATCATTTACAAAATGAACATCATGGTGTGTTGAAGAAGACGTGAAACTAATGATTGAGAACATAAACTCATCAGGAACATTTTTACTGAAGTAATACATCAAGTGAGAAGTCGGGTCATTTTCTCATAGACTTCTCTAAACATACTAGCCAATAGAAAGAATGTAGGCTTAAGGCACTCCTGCATCAGCTTCACTTTTCAGAGCCGGAAGTTGCCGCTTGCTTGAGTCCGTCACTTCTCAACTTCCTTGACTTTAATTTGTTTCACCCAAAACTTTAGGTAGGCCACAGCATGTAGGATATCATTCCTAGATCACTCAATCAACTTCTGGAGGATTTATGAGGACGGTGTTTCTGGTCAGACTTGTCGTAACCACCCCGCATGCCTTTGATGCTTTACGATCCGTGAAATAGGCGCTGCAGATGTTGGTATTTTGAGAGCTAGAGCTGCCTTCGCTCCTTCTCTGTTTTTCTTTTCTCTTTTCTTCTCTCCTTTCCTGCCAGGAGACGAGTGGGCCACATGAGGAGAACGGCCAGTGACAAATAGAGAAGAGACGAGGTTATCAACTCTGTCACAGTCAATCAGGATGAGTAACGGTGCAACAACATTATGTTAGACTCATTCCGAAGCATTGTTCTCTGTATTTTGCTGTAATATATTATTGTTATTATATATTATAAAATCTGTCATATGCGCTACAGACAGAGAAATAAGTAAATACTTCATTATTGTCACTCTCAATCCCTCTTCATCATCCTACAATACCTGCATGGTGAAAACATACATCTGTTTAGACATTTGTGAAGTGGCAGGTTAAATATTGTATATTCAACACAATTACAAAGTATATGAGCTGCAAACCACTCAACTAGTTTTGACATTTGTTAGAAGTCAGATTTATTTATACAGTATAGCCCTTCATCACAAAAGCCTGTCTGAAATAGATCTGCAGAGACAAGCCAACCTAGATCTGATGAACAGTCAGTCAGAAAATATAATGATGGAATCCAGTGGAAAAACAAAACAGAAAACAAAGCAAGAAATGCAAGCTGACCCATCTAACTTTGCCCAATTTTGTTTTTACAGATCCTGTTTCCTGCAGGTGTGAATTAAACCGAAAATGTAAGCCTCTTAAACAGATGTGACCTTCAGTTTGCTAGTGTGAAAATGTGTTTCGCAGAGAAGTCATTTGCCTGTTAAATACCTGAATGTTGACAATGAGATTCGCTACGAGCGTATCAGTTAGTGCAAGGTAGCGCAATGCAACAACCTCTGTGAAATGCAACCGATTTGTCTCAATTTCCCCATCAAAGTCCTTTGAGCGTCATTGTGATCCTATTAGTGGACGTCTCTGGTGGAAGATGACTTCATTGAGCCATGGCCAGTGGGAACCGACAGCTGAGTGGTGGGTGTGAATAGCGGCTGGGGAGTGAGGGTGACGACAGGAAGGTGTGGGGAAGGTATAGTGTAAGAGAGAGGAGTGTGTAAAAGGCACCTGAATAGAGAGTGATGAATCCAGAGAGGAGCACAGACATCTCTTTCATCTTCAAGCAGACTTGAAGCACCCTTTCATCATCATCATCTGAAAAATGTGCATGCTCATAGCACAGACACATTTACCTGCGAGGAGGAAAGACAGATTTCACTTTCAAAGAATATGCTCTCCCTCTTTCCCTCTTGTCTGCAGTGGAAGCTTGACGAGGTGTCATTAAAGACACGACACACACCCACTGCGAGGGACACGGGCAGGTGACAATTATTTACCCTGAAATTAGCCTTGTTATTGCACCTGGTGCATATGTGTGGAAATTAAGAGTGAAGGCTTTGAATGGCAGGCTTACAATATAGCATAACAAGGCTTGTTCAGCGTGTACTTAGCTCCACTCTCTTGTGTCATTTCTGGTTCCAGAAAACCAAAATGGCGACTTGAAGAATCAAAACCGTAATCCACAAACCAATGAGTGACATCACGGTGACTAGGTCCACTTCTTATGTATAGTCTATGCATTTAGTTCAAAAGAAGCAGGCACAGCAGAACAGAGTCACTGGCACAGCTGTAAAACCATAGTCTTGTTTTTATATCTTTTAATTCAGCAATATATATATATATATATTATACAAGATATTCAAAGAGAATAAAACCATGTGCTCTCATTTCTCTGCCCTTCCTCAGGTGACCTGAACCTGGTTTGTCACTTTGTGTGTGTGTGTGTGTGTGTGTGTGTGTGTGTGTGTGTGTGTGTGAGTCAGCATGGGCTGCTAAACTAAAGCTCAGTGGCCTTCCTCGGTCCACACGCAAAAGACGTGATGTGACCATCTGACTGGATTCACTGTGACCCAGTTAACTGAATACTCGGCTGCTGCGCAGACGACCTGGCTTTGCTTTACTAAATTCCTTGTTAATTGAACAGACAGCTTAGCGAGAGAAGACACAACAACTTTCAAAAGGCATTTAGGCAGGTAGTTTATGTTTTACTCGAGGTGAGCTTAGTCACCGGCTTAGTCATCAGAAACGTGACTTCCCCCCGCTCCCCTCTGCTCCGAGCACACTGAGCCTCGGACTAGAATTACTACAACAGTCAATGGCAGACTTATAAATCTAATCTAAGCAATCGACAGTCTACAGTACGTCTTCATCTGCTTATTTATTCTGCTTGTGAATGCTGTTTGCAGAGATGAATGGTCTGTGAGTTTGAGACATAATGACTACATCCAGCTGAGGTTTTCGGAGCTGTCCTTGGATATGCCAGTTTCTTCTCAATAATTGGCCGCAGGATTCCCGGCTGTGAGATTGCTGTTTGTCCAGTTATGGCAGCTTCTGCTTTCCAACTATCCCCACAGGCTGAAAGTGCTGATTCCGAGTGCTTTTATAAGAGAACTTATTCTCTCTTAATCGCAAAATGGTCTCCAGATGCCTTTTTTTCTGTGCGAGTCAGCCGCAGTTTGATTAATGTGATCGGGGAGCGCTGGATTTGCTGCCAGGCTCAGAGGTGTCACCCAACACTGCTGAATAAATGAACAGAACTAATTGTTTGTTTATAATTTGAAATATTAATAACATTGAACAGATGAGGCCGCCACTTGAAATCACCATTTGGGACAAATATGCGCTGTGGTTGGTGTAGCCTCACACAGCCATTAACAGTAACACCATCGGCTGCTCCGGCATTGGGACATTTCATAAATGAGGCTACATTAGTCGGACTTTGATGCAATTATATTATTCCCTTAAGAAAGAGAAACTGTGCCTATTTATAATTAAAGTAGCTTGCATTGTGTTTTGGGGAAGTTTTGGGGGGTAAACATTTGGGGTTACTGCTGGAGATGGTAATGAAGATAGTGTCTTCTGTTAATGAGGTGATGAAACATTCAACAACAGCTTACTGCACATTGCACATTTCACGTTACTGCATATCATTCACAGAGTAAAACAAAAAGAAATGCCCCCAGTTTGAGTTACACTTCCATAGGGACCTTGTATGCAGTGAAAGTGGCCTTGGCGATTATCATTAAGTATGATTGCACTTCAAGTATCCTCAAATTCCAAGCAGACAAGTATTCCCGAGTCACTGATTAATGGACTATTACTAGTATGTTCTGCTCTCGAGCCACTTAGAGGACGCATCAGGGTTTCCACGGGCATTGGTATAATGAGTACAGACACCGTGCTCGTGTACAAGCCCTGAAAATCCAAACCAAGTGATTTTGTTCAAATTGTTGCAGTTGGAAGCCTTGTCAGGATCTCTGCTCTCTGCCTCTCTAATGCTGCGAGTTTAAAGAGGATGACGCTGAATCTGGAGACTAAATCCCATCTCCCTCGTGGTGTAAACCCCAGGCAAAGTTTTGTTTACGCTGTGCTTTATCAGTGATCTGGAAAGCATTGTAAATCCTTCGCATCTCCTCTTTCATCTTCATACAGCACCTTGATCCTCTCTGCGTCATTAGCGCTGCGGCAATAATGAGAGAGCGAGGTGAAGAATTGCAACCTTCTGGTGTGATTGCTTTTGTACGGTGTGTGTTTGTATGTGTGTGTGTGTGTGTGTGTGTGTGTGTGTGTGTGTGTGTGTGTGTGTGTGTGTGGAGGGGGGTGTACCGGCACTACTCATTATAGGAAGACTTTATGTAAATCCAAAAGCCTCTGTTGTTGTTAATCTTAGTGAGGAAGCGATCCCCAACATTTTATTGTGCAGCACACAGCTCTCAAAATGAAATAAGATGATGATGTTGATTATGGCTGATAGTGGGGAGCAAATAGCCAGGTCTGAATTATTCTGAAGCATCTAATCAGTCACTTCATTTTGGTTTACCGCACAATGGACAATCTTTGGGAGTAGCAAAACAAACAAATATATTGGTGTGCAGATGTATATGGATGAATACGTTGCATTTTCAGTATTATTCATTGTCTTTGTGGTTTCTGTTTTTTGTTACTCTACACTGGCCACATTCAGAATTCTAAAACTCCACATGTATTTAGATCATTTCAGTTGTGATTTCTTTCATTTTGTCATTTTTGTTATTTGTTCCTTATTTAAATGTAGACGAGAGGTTTCCCCTCAAATATTTAAACGTACATCAGAGTTTCCCCTGACATTAAATATCTCGCTGAGTGATTTCATCGTGTCGGTTATTTTGTGTTATCTTTTTAGTGTCAAAGGACGGTCTCCAGTTCATGCTGATTGATAGGATTTTCCACCCTGTCAATGATAATATCCTGGGAGAAACACTTAACATTACAACTACTTTTGACATGAAAACACCCACATTTTATAGATGCTTTACTGACAATGGGACTCAAGTGTAGAAATGTCAGTGTTGCGTTGAAAAGCCTTCAGTCAAACTCCAGCACAGCTGATCCTGGGTGATCCTAAGGTTCAGTTTGGATATCTTCCCGAGCCTTGACGTCAGATCTCGTTTGGTTTGCAAGTGTCGTATTTCCTTGATTGCCTAGAAGTTATTTGATGTTTGATCATTATTCCAGTCTACCCCTATTACTGCTGACAGAACATAGCCCCATTCTTAATTTTCTAAATTAACATGTCCTTATGCTAATTGAATGGGGTTTTAATAGCTCTCAGTAGACAGCTTTTAGAGTGAAAAAGAAAAAAAGCTATATGAAGGCCACCATTGCCCGACCACGGCTCCTGTGGACAAAAGATTTTCTTAGCAAGTGTTAGGGCCACCATGGACGTCCAGGACACAAAGCAGACAAACATTCTCCAAGCCGTCGCAGCATTTGCATTTGTAAAGCCAAAATAAGAGATTTATTTTTTTTGATACAAAAGTTCAATGTGTGAGATATGTCCCAAATTGTAGTTTAAAACATATTCAAAATGATAAACAAAATGTGAAGAGGTTACAGTGTGGACTTTATGTCAAAGACGTCTAAGTGTTGTGTTGCAGAGATATCTGCAGTGAACATTGTAAGAAGCTAGCCCTGCTCCGTTCCGTCCTGTAACACCACGTGTACCTCAAAAGGCCAGTCTGCTCTCAGTCCAACATGAGGGGATGGAGAAGTAGAGCTGCACCGAGGGCGTGTCAATAATAAACCCATGGCCTGTGTACATTTTGATAGTTTGCTTGTTGTATTCAATCAAAAGTGACAGAATAGAAAAAACAACTTTCCCGGGAGATGGACACCCAGTACGCAGGGGGTTTGTTCTGGATACATTTGATTTGATACAGCCACAGGCTGGGGCCCCGTCTCCCAGAGCTGCTGAGTGCTGACCACTCTCCTCCAGGCGGGTCGGTCTCCTGGTGCAGGCAGGACGAGGCAAAACTACACAAACAGTACAGCCGGCGGTTAGTGCCACAGAAAACACAAAGTAAATTATAGGACGACGCCATACGTGAAGATTATTAGATAACAGTGTTATTCTTCCCCTGCTGTGAGTTAGTACTATGCTTCTTGTTTTAAATAACTGATGACTGTACATTGAGATTGTATGGAACCAGTGGTAGAGGTGAAGTGTTGCCCCCTGCTTCTTTGGAGTATGTGGCTAGGCTTCACAGATTGCTCCTTTAAAATACCAATATGAAACATATACAGCAACCTGTTCCCTGCTCCTTTGTATGCTCTGGTTATCGCAAAAAGGTCTTGAAAGAAGCGATGCTCTACAGTTAGTTTCCAAGGAAGGTCTCTCTCATGGCTTTTAAAGCGAGCTGTCTGGGCTGTTCTGACGTATCGTCAGCTATTATTCCTAATGCCTCTCATGGGGCCGTCCTCTCCATAAACTCTTCCCCTTCACGGAGCCTCTGCCTGCCGTCCCCAGCATGCTTGTTAACAGACACAGACACACACATTAGTCTAACTCATGTTTCCCACAAGCCCACCAACCCAAAGCTCCTGCTTATCACTCAGCCTCTGCTCCGTGTGTGTGTGTACGTAAATGAGAGGTGTGTATAGCTGCTTGCTCACATTTATATTCCTGCTCTGCCCTCGGATGAAACCTCTCGAAGTATGCACACCTTTTCTTTATTCCAGCATCCTACCTCTTGAACGCCTAGTGTGTTTGTTTTTTTGGCTTGAACAGTAGAACAGTTTGACCCAGAATCCATTAGCAGGGAAGCACAGCTGCAAATGTTGTACTTGAATATAAATAGCAATATACTGATGAAGAAGGAATCTTGTGTAAGATATTCTGATATATGGTTTAACACATCATCGCAGCAAATATTCAGACTCGGCGCCAAGAGGAATGCCGTCTTTGGTGCATGAATCTCTGCAGGTCAAGCGGAGTTTGAAGGCAGTCGCATTACTGTATCTGCATAAATATAATATAAGTTCCTCAAAAGGGTTGAGGTCAAGCACATCAAAACTACTCTAAAGTATTAAAGAGAAACGTACCCCAGGGTAAGCTAAGCAACTGTAAGCAAACCCAAATCAAAACACCAGTGCGAATAACTAAATCTCCAGAATTAACAGACGGGATGTGTTGCAGGGTCCAGGCTTGTGCAGTGGAGCGTCCTGCTTCATAGGACTGTGAAGACATCCAGTCGCCTCCTGCATGAGCACAGACAGTATGCTCCTGGTAAACACCGGGAGCAGGCCATTACACAGCTATTAGTGAGAAAATAAACAGAGCGAGCCCCTCATTGTTCGAATCAAATCTTTCAGTAATTTCACATAAGGATTTTCTCATTATTGTCTCAGTTGTTTTCTAGTTACAGCGAGTTCACATGCTGGCCATTATTTAAAAAGCAACTCTTCTTAGTTGTTTGTCAAACTCGGAATCCATCGGCTATCGGTCTGACGACGAGAAGCCTCCAGGGAGACAGCTGGTGTTCCTCAAATGGTTTGTCTTTGTGTTGAGAAGTGGTGGGGGCATATCTTTGAAACAGTCTTCAACATATGGGATTTTAGGCAATGCAGCAGGGGGCAAATAAACTTTTAAAAAACGTTTGAGGGTTTCGGTGTAGCCAGCGCACATCTGAGCATTAAGCAACTTGAGACGGCAGAATGGAGTTGGAGACACATCTAGTGATTTCTTTTTACTGTAACACTGCAGCATGATGCATCGGTGAACTGAATGACAGTCGGGGTGGTGGTAGTGGTATGCTCAGCACCTCATCTCACAATCAAAACTGTATTAACAACCTTTTCACATTCATTCTGAACGATAGCATCAGAGCAAATCGTGTCTTGCTTTAATCTCAGGAGAAACATGTCAGGTGAATCTTGATGAAGCTACGTCTTTGCTGCAAGCTCTTTAGATGCTCGTTTAATCAAAGCTGCAGCATGCCGCTAGCCTGCGGCGCCGCTGTCGACAGCCTTTGGGGGATTAAAGCTCATTTCCCTTTTGGTCAGAGTCTCTCTTTTGAGGGAGCAACTCGCTCCGGCGCTGGGCGAGAGTACTATCCAGTTGTCACTGATAACTAGCTTACTGTTGTTTGATGCTGGGCATGTCTCTGCGGTGCCCCAGCTCATCTATCACAGTAACTGTGAGTGGCGGACGGGGACGGTGGAGGAACAGAGGCTGCTCCGACCCTCCCTTCTCTTACTATATACTTAGTAATCTGTGCCGAGGCTATTCCCTCAATAGAGAATGGAGACCTTGTGTTCTGAGGCTCCAGATGGGCAAAGACAACACAGCACACATCACTACGACTCTCCAGTGGGATAACTAGGGAGGCTATGTGAGGATATTGTGCCGCATGCAAGAGTTTTGTGTAAAAATGATAAAAATGTAATGTGATGATAATACAATGTTAGTAACACTTTCTATGATGCCTTTAATGCATAATTATAATGTGTTGTATTCTGCTTAGAGCACTGTAAAATTATAGTTATAAGCTTATACATATTCATAATGCTTTATAACAATAATCATAACACATAATAAAGCATTTTATATTGACTTATAAAGTCAAGTCAATCATACTTCATAATTGCTGGTCACTCACTGTAGATAAAGCAAACAAAGTTACTGTAGGGGGTCTACAGTAACTTATAATCACATTTTAATACATTATGCAGTGCTATTAGCAGATTATAATGCATTATAAGTATATTCATAATACATTATAGACATGGGAATCATAGAAAGTGTTACCAAGTTATTTTCTCTTTCAGTTTCTTATTATGCGCAATGGGCTCGTACATGAACACAGTATTTTCTGGCACAGTTTATGTCATATTTTCATATGAGAAATTGTGTCATTGTTTTAAAACTGGTTTAAAGTTGTCGAGTTTAGAAAAGGTGATGTCACGCATCCATGCAGCGATCAAAGTTTAGCGACATTTGAATGAAAACATGATGGCAGTTGACAGGATGTTTGTTTAGGTTGTCAGGCCACTGTCAATCAAATCTGATCAAACCACTCCTACACGGTCCCGCTGAAGCAAATGATTGAATGTTGAACTGTTAAGGAGACACTCTACAGGCAAAACCTTTGTGTTTCTCATGCGCTGGTCAATTATGAGAGTTTGGGCTATTTTGCTTCTATAACATGTTTTCTTTCAGATTTGTGGAAGGAAAACATCCTTAATACACATTTAGGTGATTATTTTACTAACGTTGTAAATTTCAGAAAACTTGTAATAAAAAAAGGAACGCCTTAATGTAAGTAACTGACAAGAGAAGTTTCATAGTGATATCTATTAGTTAAAAGGTGTACCCTATTTACTGTGTCTCCCCTTGGTGGATGATACCTATGGGTGTTTTGTTAGCCAAACTTTGATCCTTTGATTATTGTATATTTTGTCACAAATGTTCACATCCACTTTCATTCATAGTATAGTGAAATATGTAAGATTTTAAACCAAGTTTTCAGTAGATTAAATCCATAAAACTACACTAAAACTATGAAAACATCAAATTTAATTGCACAGTGCATGTACAACAAAGCCTTGAACAACATACCACACACTTGACACAAATAGATCCAGCTGACAAAGGATACAGGCCTATCTGTGGCAAGGGAAATAGTACAAAACATCAAATAGATGGGTATTAACTGCACAGTTTATTTGCCTCGTACTCTGCGTAGTTTGGTTGCCTGGCACTGAAAGCTTGCAGGGCTGTGAGTATCCTGGTCACGTCTGAAGTAGACAGTTTGAGTCTGTGGCGGAGCAGACAGGTGAACAGATCCACGTGTGGGGCACCTGGAGCCGAGAGCCGGTTAACCCTGTAGCGCAGCTCCACCAGCTGCAAGAGGGCCGAGTCCTGTGATCCCTGAGTGTACGGGTAGTCTATCTGCAGAATCAGGTCCTGAATGGCCTCGGGGTCAAAGTGCACGCTGTATCCGAACAGCTGCATGCTGTTCACTTTCATGTAGCCGATGTTGTTGGATGGCTCTGTTGCCTCCAGAGGCTCATAGTACACTGTCGTGTTCTTGTTACCTCCTGTCGCTCCCACAGGGTCCCTGATACGACTCCTCAGGTAGAAATGAACCGTCTCAAAAAAGCTCTTCCATCTGTTTCCTAGAGTTAAAGTCCAATTATAGCAGTCCAAGGGGATATCCAGCTTGGTCCGCTCCCAGTCAGGGTATCCGTGCTGACCTATAGGCATGGTCCAGCTCTCTGAATGGCTGCCCCCAAAGGGATTCACAAACAGAGACAACGCCGGCTCCAGAGTGCTGTTTCTGGTGAGGCAAAACTGGAGCGCTATTCCAAGGAGCATATGGACGCGGTTGGACTTCACCCGGTTGCTCTTGAGGGTGAGCAGCATCCTTTTCCTCCAGGATGGGTCAAACCAAGTGTTGACACGCACGTCATTGCTCACAAACACGGCATGCAGAGCGATGCGCGGGTCACGTCGCTGGAGCAAGTAGCGCAGCTCCAGATCCTGCAGGTCGCGGTCACTTTCCAAGCCCAGGTAGGGGTCCGTAGGGTCGGGTACGGCGGGCCGGCAGGATCCCTGGGTCAGGGTGAAGCCGAGGTTACAGCTGGAGCATCGTGTCCTGTTCTCGGTGGAGCAGGAGGCACAGCGGGTACCGTCGCCCACAGAGCAGGGAATGAGGCCCTGGCAAGGGGGATGGGTGTAGGGGCAGGAGCAGCTGCGGCTCTCGTCGCTGTAAACACCAACCTGGTTGTTCTCACTGCAGTATAAAATGGAGAGGGCGTAGCTCAACCAGAACTGCAGAGGCCTGCGGACGACATGACAGTTGTGTTAAACACCTCACCTTTAGAGATACAGTACAACACCACTGCATTGGCTATTACAGAATATCAAATTCACATTTGTCACTTTGAGTCTTTTTCATGTTTTTTTTGTGATTATGCCTTAAATCCAGCCTTTCATAAAAACATATGCAGCAAAACATTTTTTTTTGCCAAACTCCAACTCAGATCAAAATTAATATTTTAATTAATTAAATTCCCCTTCTGTGGTGCAGATGGGTGGTGATGACACACACACATACAAATGCACATACACACATACTCGTGTTATCTTCTTTTGTTGCGGCAGACAAGGCACAATAACAATGTTATTAAGACACAATTATAATACGAAAGATCAAATAAATAGGGTTATAATAACACTAATAACTTTTCTATGGGACACAAAATAAATGGACTTACCTAGTGACCCTAACCAGTATTGAATTATTTTTTACAAGCAGACCGGGTGTGATAAAGAGGTGGGATTGGATTGTGGACTGAGGAGGCTGTGCCTGCATTTAACTAGTGAGCTGATGGATTGTGTCATTTAGTTAATTCCCCTGCCAGAAATAGCTATCAACATAGAGTTCATGAGGGAGGCATACATCTGAGTAAAGTTATGACCACAGTGGCCTCTGATAGGCTGCTGAAATAGACTACCCAGCTGGGAGTTCTGCTGAAACAGCAGCTGAAACAGTAAAAATACAGTGATAAATATAAGCAAAATCGTCATGTATTACTAGCCATGGCAAGTTAAATGGATGTGATTCCGTTAAACAAATGGATTATTATAGGAGGAATTTAAAGATGCTGGATTGATTGTAATGCGGTTTAAACCTGCAGACAGTGAAACGTGTCTGTTTGGACAAACATGATGGCGTTCGTCTTTCCCCCCGGTGGAGAGGACCAGCTCTGCTCCTGTCAGCACTTTTCACCTCACTCCACAACTACTTTGCCTCAAGTGCCTTCTAATAAGTATCGTCCCGCTCTGCTGCTTTCTCACAGCGCCCGGCGCATAAATCATTTTCATAATTATAAGTTTTTGGGGAGCACCTTGGGTTAACAGGCTGCGGTATAAATATTCCCCATCCCTTATTCTTGCTTTGCGTCTTACCTCGTCCTCAGCAGGACTATTTTGGGCTGTTTTCGGCACCTCTTGCTGAGACTGAAGAGCTTGTTAACGGTGCGGCGAGCTTTGGTGAAAAGCTGGTTGCTGCTGGCCTCCAGCTGCCTGTAGCGCTGGAGCAGGCCGGCATCCGTCCTCCACATGTGTTCCACAACAGATGTGTTTACGGCGTAATGGGTTGGCAGTTTTCCAACAAAGCTTTGGAACTCCTCTGGTAGGGAGAAAAAAAGAATATGAATAAGTAAAATTCTGCCAGTGGCTATGAGCCACAGGGTAACAATATCCCCGGGAAAAACTGTCAACTCCTCATTGTTTGTCGCGGAAAAGCAAACAGCTCAAGAGGAGAAATAACAGCTGCAACATGCCAAGTAAGCATGTTTTGTGATTTAGATTTTCTTTGGAGGGAGGAATACTGATGTTATGACATGAATACAACTGAAAGTGAAATTGCTGCTCCTGCCTTCCAGGTTGCCTCGGTAACTTAAATCACATGTCAAACCTAACGGAAATAAATATGCGAGTGCAATTAATGTTACTCTGGTACACATTATTCTCACACATGAAAGCATTGCACTCTCTGCTACTCTCTTTAGATATTGTTTTAAATTTAGAAACAGGCTTAAATCCTAACATTGATACAAACCTGAACCACAGGGGTTTGTATCAAAGGTGCGTTACCGTGCTTTTCTTGAAACATCAAATAGCCAACATCCTCCCGTGGAACTGGTGTAGATGTATAAAGTTGGCTTCTAGAGTTGCTGGAAATATCTGTGTAAATTGCTGTGTAAATGCCAGTCGAGGCTACGAACCCCAACATATTCAGAAAGCTTCACAAAGAGCTGCTGTTGGTGACAAAATTCTAGAAAAACATACAATTATGACGGTTTCTAAGAATTTCCTCTTACAGTTAAGACCAGATCCTGTTCAAGATGAAAGTTATTCACAAAGCATCTTAACCTTTGAGATGAGAGGAGGACTTTTAAAAGACTTAAGAGTTTCTCAAGCAGAGGAGAAAAGTATGATTTCAATTATAATTACACATGCCAATAAGCACTTTTACTTATATAGGCCAGCAATTTCAGAAATTGATGAAAGCTGATACATTTTCTCATGTTGATATATCTAATAGATTAGGTACTAAAATGACCAGCATGGTAAATAAAGCAAATACATATAACACCTGTCAGCAGGTAAATAGGGTGCTGAGCAAGTAGGTGTGTGTCTTATAATGTATTCAATAGAGATGTTAATTACACTCATTAAAAATAAAAGCTGTCTCTTTTTCCCAAAATTTTTTTATAGCATATGTCATACCTAGCAACATGCTCGACCACACCTCCTCACTACGGTTAAAGTTTATGTCCCTTCTTTACTCAGAGGTGCTCTGAGAAGCTAATACGCTAATAAAATTACAAATTAAAATATCAGAGTTGCTGCAAATAACTGCGTGAATTGCTGTGTAAATGCCAGCCGAGGGTACTAACCTTCTGGTGCGATGTGTTTAAGGTAATTAAAGAACCGTCTCAAAATGGATGCAATGATACATTAGTTGGTGCTTGGATGGAGGCCGGGCTTTGTGTAAGTGCTGGTTTATGTATTTGTCTAGAAGCCTTATTCAACGGAATAAACAGCTGAGGTAGATTACTATAGGAGCCGTGAATGAGGGAAATACAGTGTGCTCTTATACACCGGGCATTTAAAATCAATGTCACACAATCAATACAAGAGCTCCACATTGACGGAGAGTTACATTCAGCAACCATGATGATCCGCTCAGTGGTGCTCCTACTATAGTGTAGCTCAACACAGAGCAACAGTACAACATTCTGGCATTATGATTTTATATCCTTATTTTTTATGTTTTCTTTTGGTTCACCTGGATACAATGTACAGTATGCAGACGTACCTGTTTCCTTTATGAGAGCTTTAAACTATTGACATTAGTTTAAATGACTGATGTGACATTTTGGGAAATCATTCCCTTTCTTGCCAAGAGTTAGATGAGAAGATTGATACCACTCTTATGTCTACTTGAGCTGCTGTTAGCTTAGTTTAGCATACCAAATGGTTAGCTTGGCTTAGCATAAGACCTGGAAACAGGTTGAGACAGACAGCCTGCTCTGTCAAAAGCTCACTTATTACCATAGTATGTCTTGCTGTGGGTTCAGTTTGAGTTATATGCTGGACTATTTTTCAGTTTGTTTTTAATACGGATTGAACAAACAAGATATCAGATGCTTGATATTTATGGTACAGGAATGTGAGTGGTAATAATCTTCTCGTATACTGTAACTCTTGGCAAAAAAAGAAAATAATCCCTCAATTTCCTTTGTTTACACTTCTTTATGTGATTTCTCACAGCACTATGGTGGGAACAGA
The DNA here is from genome assembly GCF_900634415.1 of Cottoperca gobio. NCBI lineage: Eukaryota > Metazoa > Chordata > Actinopteri > Perciformes > Bovichtidae > Cottoperca > Cottoperca gobio. The sequence goes on from NC_041371.1 coordinate 20,704,903, forward strand.
TGGACTTTTTAAAAGATGTGTGTATTTCCACACTCTGCAGCCCTGAGCACCAAAAGAGCCTCAGAAGTATAATTTTATTTGACACAATGACTGGCAGGTCTCATGATTCAGCGTGTGGCAGCTGCAGTGTTTGACAGCCAAGAATGCATTTAGAACAGCAACAAGAATTGTGTTTTTCATGTTAGCTTCCATCTCCAAGTTTAAATATATTATTTATTTTACCGAACAATAACCTGTATCCTGCAGTGCAGCATTTGAAACATTTAAAAAGCCGATGTTCCACCCTTGGGTTTTTAAAAGCACCATTAAAGCTGACATTTGCAGGTCCAAATTAATTGTGTCATGGTAAATTAAAATCCTTGACTCACCGGATTCCTCAAACTCCTGGTTGGTTAGCCTCCGAGTGTCTCCGATGCGCAGCAGGTTGCTTTCCAGAGTGTCCAGGTCAGAGAGAGGACAGTTACACTGGGGGAAGTCCAGGCTACACTCACACCAGCAGTCGCTGCTCCGGCACACAAACTGGCCCTCAGATTTACAGCCAATGTAGTTGAGAGCCGCCTGAATGAAGCGGCTCTGCAAGTAGCCTGGTAGGATGACCTGCAGCCCTGTGGAGGGTATAAGACTGGATGAAGATGGGCTAAGGTTGCCTTACACACATATTGAAGGATAAAGTTGGTGGTATTTATATTGTTGTTATTATCAGTCTATAAATCCATGAAAAGACCAAAACCAACAATGAATTGATTTTACTATCAAGTATTGTCTGTGTAGCCAAAGCCTGATATACCTCCTGCCAAAGGACTCCATTGATGTTTAAAGGGACAGTTCACCCCAAAATAAAAATTAACCCGTGGAGCTATTTATCAATCTAGATTGTTTAGCGTGAGTCAGCGAGTGTTGGAGATATCGATCGTAGAGATGTCTGCCTTCTCTCCAATAAAATGGAACTAGATGGCACTCGGCTTGTAAGCACCAAACAAATACTTTTGAAAAACCTAACAGCAATGTCGCTTTCCAGAAATCATCACCTGTTGTGAGCAGTTTCAAGTAGGAACTTTGTTAGATGTAAACATTAACGGGTTCCTCCTCGGCTGGATTGTGACGCACCACTAATAAATGTGTCCTATAGATCTCAAGAGCTTGCACTCAACCCTTCACTGCCTCGGGGCCTCAGCCATACTTCCGCCGCCAAGTGTGAAGTCGATCGGAAGAACGGTTGTCAAGAAAATCGAACGACAGAAAGACAGAGACTCCTTCCATTTTAGATAAATGAGCCACATGATTGCACGTACACACACACACACACACACACACACACACACACACACACGCACACACACACACACTGTAGTTTACTTTGACTCAATCCCATACACACCATCCAACTGCCGTAAACACTCACTAATGCACCAAATGTGTATTAATCCACAACTGAAATGCAGTATTAGCTCCTGTTTGAGTGTTTACTAACAACCCAGTGCCCAGCTATGATGTGCCGACCTGTTTTTAAAGATTTATTCATAAGGATTAACACATTGTTGGTTTTTGGCAGTTTCATGGGATTTGTTGACAATAAGAAAAATATGGAATAATGCTAGATGTTTCCTTTATTGCGGGAGCTAAAGATAATATCACGTTGATATATTTTCATGTGAATGTTAGGCTACTGCTGAAGGATGAAGGGAGCAGATTTACCCAGCAGCTGAACCTTGTTTTCTGGACTGTGAACCAGTACGGAGCTGACTGTGTCCAGATTGTCATAGTTGCTGCATCCGAGTGGCCCAGTTCTGGTTTCTGTCACCTGCGAGGAGATAAAAAGAATGTGAATCTTTTGTATTGTGATTGTGTCTTCTTTGTCTTCTCATTATGGAAGTCATCTCTTGAGTTTGGATGCCCCCCACTTAACAACACAATCTAAGGGCGCTCTCACAAGCCAAACCATTTTGTTTGTGACCACAAGTCAGCATTTACAAGCAGACCAACATTTGTTAAGCACAAGGAGACTGCACTCTACTTGGTCCAAATTTCCATGCGGGAAAACTCCCTGAAGCAAACAAAGAAAAAAGAAGAACTGACTAGATTCTGTTCCACAAATAAATTAACGAGCCACTTCTCAATTTCCTAATGGGGGGGACAGCTACGTGGATGGCTCTGGTCATCATTTATTACTTTGTCTGCATTTATCACTTTAGGCAAATGACACAGGTTGAAAATTATGAGCGGCTGCAGCAGGAAAATACACACATGAACAACGCAGCTGGCTCAGGTAACTGGTTTAATACAAAAAGGCACAAAGCTTTCTTCAGTTGGGTTGGACCATGGTCGAATTATGTTTCCACCACAAACCAGTGACGTGCGGTGAGCTTCATGGCTGGGGAGGCATGAGTTAGATTTACAAATATATGAACCCAACTGAGTAGCTTATTCACCATCTTCTTGGCAGCATGAACATTGACTACTGGTTATGTTTCATATCTCATATCTCATATACACACAGGTAAGGTGCATATTTGGCCAAAAAAGAACGTTACATTTATAGCAGTTCAGAGAGGTACATGCATTGGGCTCACGTGTCTCTTCACGTGAATGAAAAGACCAAAACCAACAATGAATTGATTTTACTATCAAGTATTGTCTGTGTAGCCAAAGCATGATATACTTCATCCCCCTGCCTAAGAACTCCATTGATGTTTAAAGGGACAGTTCACCCCAAAATAAAAAATAAACCCGTGGAGCTATTTATCAATCTAGATTGTTTAGCGTGAGTCAGCGAGTGTTGGAGATATCGACCGTAGAGATGTCTGCCTTCTCTCCAATATAATGGAACTAGATGGCACTCGGCTTGTAATGTGCAAAGCACCAAACAAATACTTGGGCACGTGAGTATGTTGTTTTTGGCTCTGCCTCCCCTGACCGCACGTCCCTGCCACAAACGAACCAAACCATACAGCACCACAGTTTGTTTGTTTTGCCACCCGAGTGCGATTTCTTTGTTTACAACTGCCAAAGGAACCGCACCAAGGGGCTAAACAACAGGAACAGAATGAGAGTAGAACGGACATTGAACTGTTTGCCATGGTCATTTGTCTAGTTCAAAAGAAAATGGTGCTCAGCACTGTGCAGTGACCATAGACATAGAATGAGAGTGAGCAACAGTACACACTGTGACGATCCCATGCTATGTTGATTTGAATGGGAATGTATCCATTCTACTCTCCAAACAAAACAAGGCAGATGTGAAAAGGCCCTTAGTTTAGTCAGTGAGGAGTCATCAGTCACATCCCTTTGACACTACCTGTACGTGTTGACTTATGTTACTTGTGTATTTTTAAATAAAGAAGGCTTAAAAAACATAAAAAAGATTCATCAAAGGCATTTTATGCTTAAAAAGGAATTTTGAAAGCAATGAGTCACTGGAGTAATAATGAAAAGGTTTCTCAGATAGAATAATTTGTCCTGATCTGAGACTTCCCTCCGACTGAAAAACTGATTAATTTCTCTGCTTATTTCTAATAGTAATGAATCCTGATGTTGAACCTTGAAACTCTGACACACTGAAACACAAAAACACATAACTTACTGCGCATTAGCATAAGTTTATGCTCAGGATCCGTCCTGTTTCTCTCCGAATCCTCAATACCATGTGCGGTTTTAATGAATAGCCATGTATCACAGGTGCGTCTTTTACATCCCTCATAAAATGTAGTATTCATCTCCCTCTCTCCCTCTCTCGCTCGCTTTCTCTCTCGCTCTGATCTTCAATCTGCCTGAACTCCACACACACTGCAAAGTGGCAAACGAATGGAAGTCAGCCTGGCTGGAAATTAATGGAATGATATTTCTAATCCATCACACTGATGCACAACCATAGGAACACGCTCCCAGTTCTCAGGGGGGGGGGGGGGGGCACTTGTCTTCATCAGTGGCTACTCACTTTAGCATCTATGTTTGCCCCTCAGGCTGATTAATGTGTACACTCTAACGGCCACTTCAGATGATAAAATGGATGATTGGTGTTTTATAGCACAGGACGCACCACTGCTGCTCTGTTTTGCTTCTTCACTCTCCTTTTCAAAGCTTGATACCGGGGAGGCGATGGCCTTGTATTTTGTAACATTGTTTTCCACTACTTTAAAACAGTCAGTCAATTAGCCTGTAATGGGGGATAAGAAAAGACACGTTTGACCATCTTCCTATAAAAGTTCAACAAATTAATTTAACAGAGTCTGTTGCAAATCAAATCATCCCAGTTCCTTCTGCAAAGTTTTATGTGCCAATAAACTGTAAGGCGAAGAGAGAGAAACACGCCAGACAGATTTGCTGCACCCCTGGAACTACAACAGGTGAATTTCCTGGTGTCAGGCCAATTCTGTAAATTAAAATGTGTGCTTAATCCTACCTGATTAAATAAATGAAGGAAGTAAATTCCCTGGGCTGCAATTAAGGGATTTGTTAGTGCACGTTATCTTCAAGTTGAGCCTCCAAAGTGTCATGAATTTAAACTTAAGTCTTGACTTTGCTCTTCACGCATGTCATGAGTTGTGTCTGAATCTCTGTAAGTACTGAACTTAAGAACAATTATGAAGTACTTCAGTCTTTCTATTTAATGCTACTTCTACTCTTATTCCTCTTTCTGAGAAACATGTTGTATGTTTGCACACTGCAGATATTAGTTACTTTTCCTAATGCGATTTTACACACGATCCATGTTCTGTTTGTCAAATATTAATCCTTGAAATGACCAAGCAGTATATAAAGTGTCTTACATTAGCTCCACCTCTACCAATCACAAAGTCATTGAATCAGCAATTTAGCGTAAATCCAATAATTTAATAATATAACATTGTCGGGGGTCAGTCTGCATTTAGATACTTTAAAGCAGTGGTACTCGACCTTTGCAGGTTGGTGTTCGCGACCCCTGCATACGAAAGCATTGATCTCTCAAAAACTGTCTGCACATACAGAAGTGGAAGTGCTTTATGCTGGCAAATGGTTTAATGCTTTTTTGTTCTCGGTTCAGGATACAATTAAAAGGGAAATATATAAATATATAAAAAAGAAGGATACAATTCATCAATGACACAATCAGTGAAATTGGCAAACACATGTTTTCCTCTCGCTTTATATTTCACGTCCACCTTATCATTGCACCCACAGCTTTGTCTAATGAGCCATGTGTCCCTCTGAAGCAATCAGCAAACATTTTGGCATCTGTTACTGTAAGCCCCACAGCTAAGCACAAATTATATTTATGGTATAGACCGGCGGTCTTCAACGTTTTTCAGGCCAAGGACCCCCAAACTGGTGTAGAGTGGAGCAGGGACCCCCTGCTTAAAACTTAATTTTTCTCTCCCGTTGGGGGGTCTCGACCCCGATGTTGAGAACCACTTTAAAGAGTAACTAAACGCAACACTGAGTGTTTTACTGCTCGCTCTGGTCTGAATGTCAAGTCTGTTGCACCTGTAACCACACGCAGCAGTTATGTCACCTGCGAGTACTTTACATCCCTTCAGCAAGGTAAGGATGTAAACCACTAAATATCAGCAAAAAATACAAGATTTTATGGAGTGATTTTGAAATACATTTCTTCAAAAACATTAAAATTACATTTACTTTCAGTACGAAACATTTCGAATGCAAGGCTTTGATTTTTTCTTTTTTTTATAGTGTGGTCTCGTTACGTTTACATTTGCTGGGTTTGGCTACATTGGAAAAGCCATCAAGCGTAAGCTAGCTTTTAAATGATACAACCCATAAAACTCAGCCCAATGTTGCTCTTTTCCAAGACAAGTAGCAGCACTAGCTCCAAAAGTCGCTGAATCTAGCAAGAAAGTTGTCAAGTCTGCAACACTCGACAGGCCTCTCTCCAAAGCCACGCCCCCAAAATGATCATAATGAAGGTAAACAACGGCCGTCTAATCATTTCTAATCATTCCGAAAGAAATGATCGTACGGACTTATTACAGCCCTGCGACATCCACAGATACCAGATTTATTTTCATTTTTTAGTCAGAACATTTTATTTATTGATTGCTTTTGGAGAGAACATTTCTAAAATATTTATTTCCTATAGTAAATTACCTAAATACTCCTCCGATCTTAGGCTCACAGTAACTAAAATGTTCCCCTTTTGCGAAGCCTTAAATTTGACCCACGGCACCATTTCTCAATGAATAGCTTGTGGGAATGCCCGAAAACTCCATTTGAGTTTTAATTCTGCGAGAGCGCACAAGCCCCGGCCCCTCCCTCTCCCACTGCCCTTGTCACAGATAACGCACACAAACGGAGCGCCTGCGGAGCAGCAGCCACGTCTCCCTGTCACCGGTGACAGCCAGGCAGGTAACGATAGTGTTTGTTTAGGGCCTAGCTGTTGGGCTGTATCCAACGGGTCTTTTTTAAATTCAAAAATATTTAATACAAATATGAATTATGAGTTTATACAACCGCTGAATCTTGTGTAGCAAACGTAGCTGTCCCCATCCCTCACTCACGTGGGCACCTGACACACACTCACACACACACACACACACACACACACACACACACACACACACACACACACACACACACACACACACACAGTTGTATGCCGACTTTCTTGCCAAACTTAGCAACTTTTCAAACCCGTTTCGCAACTTGCTGCTCAGAGTTAACTCAGTCAGCAGCTTCTCTGGCAGGAGCAGCGCGTATATAGATACTAGACAGGAGTCAGTTACTATGGTTACAGAAATCTGGAAACCTTATCTGGAAAGTAAACAACAGCTTTTGAGGAACACATTTAATTTTTTCAATGATTAAATGTATAGTTTGTAACTTTTATAAAAATAACTTTTCGTCATATTTGCTCAAACTGTCCTTTATCCTGACTGTAGAGCATGAGACGGATAATCCCTGAGAAAAAATGTTCCACTGCCTCCCCCCAAGGCCCCTGATGGCATTTGCAAGACTCAAACGCACCCGAGGGTAAACAACCAATTAGACCCGAGGAGTCTCTAACGCAGTGTCAATCACTGCTGGTGAACTCTGATAAAACTCTCAAACTAGGCAGCGCTGGTCAAATATGAATCTAGATTCGGTAATGCATTGCCTTTTTCTCGCTTCAAATTATTTTTTTATGTTCTGTTGAGCTGTAAAATGAGAATGTTTGTGACCCCGGTCTCCATCTTGAAAACAATCGAGCCGAACCAAGCACCTCCCTCCGACCGGAGCGTTCACGGTTTAACTTGACCTCCACATACCCGTATGGCGGTGGATGCGATCTGGAGGTGGTGCAGCCGGCGCAGGGTGCTCTCTCTGTCGGTGAAGTAGGAAGCAGCCAGCTGGTGGAGGGCCTCCAGGGTCACCGTCCCCGACGTGTTCAAGCTCCTGTTGCTGCTCCGGCTGCCATCGGCTCCTGCGGGCGAAGACTCCTGGCTGAGCTTCCTTTTGTCCACAAATATTGTCAAAGACTCCTCCCCTGGTGACAGTCAGGCAGAGGGAAGAAGAGCTTCATTAGCTCTAACAGAGCAGCACTAATCACCTTTCATTAGTATCTTTTCAGATGGAGTATAAGAGCGCAGTAGTGATTAAGTGCTGTGGGGAACTGATGGTTTAGATGATTGGAGGAAAAGGCACAGACAAGGTCTCTGCATCTATTAAACTCTTCAGGAACAGAGAGCTTGTACAAGATCAATGATCAACTTCCCCTAATCGTTCTAATTATCCTAGATTGGCCAAAAATTACCTTTAAAACAAAATAGATCTAACGTCTTCTCTGGGAGACATCCTACACTTGGAAACATCTCTAACACTTACATGAATATAAAAAGAAGCCAGGAAAACTACAACAGACTCATTAAGTCTTTTCAAACGTAACATATGTATTTGAGGTAAACTTAACTTAACCTTGAAAACTACAGGGACCAGATGTATAGACGTACGCACAAAACAACATACATACATGCACCATTTCCCACATAAACTGTATTTATACAAGATGAATGTGTGGTGAGTGTGAGCACATCATGTTCAGACCAGTGTACACACAGTTTTCTAGAGAAAGCTGTGGCTGAAATAATAAATAAGGTGGACGTGAAATATAAAGTGAGAGTAAAACATTTGTTTTCCAGTTTCACTAAATGTGTATTGATGAATTTTAACCAACCTTTTATTTACACTGGAGCCGTTATTTCCCTGGTAATGATCTTTTAATTTGATGGTGAACTGTGAAACACTTTGTGAAGTCTGTTTCAATATGAGCTCTATCAATGAATCATTGATCATCCTTCTGATGTTTCATAATAATGATTGAGATGGTGTACAGGCTTGTGTGATGAATTAGTGTGGGCGCTATAAATAGCGACAGCAGTGCGTAATGACAGATGTTGGAGAACTTTGCAGATGAATCTGAACTCCTTCTTTGCTGTTCTTCATTGACAGGTCTAATGAGTATCAATATGCAAACAGATGTTTTAGGGTGTTTGAGAAAAACATTATGTAAAAAATTACTTTACTATGTATAACTATAAATATGTTTACATTTCCCGTCCTCTTTTGAATTACATTATCACATATTGCAGTGGTTGTTCCCGCAAAATTCCTCCAAAATGCGAGAGTTGCGATTTTATTTCATGAAAATGTAGCAAACCGTGCATTATGTAATAACCAGCCAAAATGGATGTGCTCAGCTCTACACGTGTTATATTTTAAGAAAAGCTGAGGAATACTGGCATACTTGATGTAGTTTTGGCCATTGAAAGATAATCTACTAATCTACCGAAATAATTATATCTTTTAAAATTAATTTTGAGTCGGTATGATTCCTGCTTGAGTGAATAAAATATACATTGTTGTTACAATTTTTTATGAATGAAGACATGAATTTTGGTTGGTTATTACATAATGCATTATTACAACTTTTTTAATACTCACTGCAATCTGTAATCATTTATTTCAAAATGTGGGTCCATTTAATAAATATTGCATTGATGCTGTTTCTTAAAAAATGCAGCAGAGTATAATAATAAATAAAGTACATATTTTGTCCAGTTATTACATAAAGACTTGTTACATGGCTAACTACTGGAGTAGAAATGAGGCTGATGTGCGACTCTATAAATCAGACCCCCTTTCTGTCTTTGTGAGGACCCACAGTTTCAGTCGTGAGTTTTGTGCATCTGGCCCCAGGACTTCTTTTGTGATGAAGTGATGTAATTTACTTTCTTTTTGATGTTGTTTCTGACCTTTTTTCTCAAACTGCCTCAGTGCTTCGATTGCCAAAGTTGATTTCCCCACATTTCTCAGTATAACTTTCAAAGTGTGCCCCAGAGAAAGTGTGTGAAATTGCTACATTCAGCTGTGGGATATTACATTTGCAGGTAAAAGCAATAGCATAGTGTCTCCACTGTGACCCATGTAACTAACAGGTCATTAAGAAGCCCAATTATGTTGTGTAAAAGGCTGAGTTACCAGGGAAATACAGCAAGTATCTCGAATTTCAGTCAAAATAGTGTTGAGTGCATTTTAAATTATAGAGGGTGTTCACAGTGGGTGATCTTTATCAAACCTTAAAAACATCAACTCAGCCTAACTCTTAACTCTAACAGCATTAGACCAGGAGGCTGGATAACTAACGTACGTGGAGGCTGGATAACTAACGTACGTGGAGGCTGGATAACTAACGTACGTGGAGGCTGGATAACTAACGTACGTGGAGGCTGGATAACTAAAGTACGTGGAAGCTGGATAACTAACGTACGTGGAGGCTGGATAACTAACGCACGTGGAGGCTGGATAACTAACGTACGTGGAGGCTGGATAACTAACGTACGTGGAGGCTGGATAACTAACGTACGTGGAGGCTGGATAACTAACGTACGTGGAGGCTGGATAACTAACGTACGTGGAGGCTGGATAACTAACGCACGTGGAGGCTGGATAACTAACGTACGTGGAGGCTGGATAACTAACGTACGTGGAGGCTGGATAACTAAAGTACGTGGAAGCTGGATAACTAACGTACGTGGAGGCTGGATAACTAACGTACGTGGAGGCTGGATAACTAGTGTACGTGGAGGCTGGATAACTAACGCACGTGGAGGCTGGATAACTAACGTACGTGGAGGCTGGATAATTAACGTACGTGGAGGCTGGATAACTAACGTACCTGGAGGCTGGATAATTAACGTACGTGGAGGCTGGATAACTAACGTACGTGGAGGCTGGATAACTAACGTACGTGGAGGCTGGATAATTAACGTACGTGGAGGCTGGATAACTAACATACCTGGAGGCTGGATAACTAACGTACGTGGATATAACTAACAGGTCATTAAGAAGCCCAATTATGTTGTGTAAAAGGCTGAGTTACCAGGGAAATACAGCAAGTATCTCAAATTTCAGTCAAAATAGTGTTGAGTGCATTTTAAATTATAGAGGGTGTTCACAGTGGGTGATCTTTATCAAACCTTAAAAACATCAACTCAGCCTAACTCTTAACTCTAACAGCATTAGACCAAGAGGCTGGATAACTAACGTACGTGGAGGCTGGATAACTAACGTACGTGGAGGCTGGATAACTAACGTACGTGGAGGCTGGATAACTAACGTACGTGGAGGCTGGATAACTAACGTACGTGGAGGCTGGATAACTAACGTACGTGGAGGCTGGATAACTAACGCACGTGAAGGCTGGATAACTAACGTACGTGGAGGCTGGATAACTAACGTAAGTGGAGGCTGGATAACTAACGTACGTGGAGGCTGGATAACTAACGCACGTGGAGGCTGGATAACTAACGCACGTGGAGGCTGGATAACTAACGTATGTGGAGGCTGGATAACTAACGTACGTGGAAGCTGGATAACTAACGTACGTGAAGGCTGGATAACTAACGTACGTGGAGGCTGGATAACTAACGTACGTGGAGGCTGGATAACTAACGTACGTGGAAGCTGGATAACTAACGTACGTGGAAGCTGGATAACTAACGTACGTGGAGGCTGGATAACTAACGTACGTGGAGGCTGGATAACTAGCGTACGTGGAGGCTGGATAACTAACGCACGTGGAGGCTGGATAACTAACGTACGTGGAGGCTGGATAATTAACGTACCTGGAGGCTGGATAATTAACGTACGTGGAGGCTGGATAACTAACGTACGTGGAAGCTGGATAACTAACGTACGTGGAGGCTGGATAACTAGTGTACGTGGAGGCTGGATAACTAACGCACGTGGAGGCTGGATAACTAACGTACGTGGAGGCTGGATAATTAACGTACGCGGAGGCTGGATAACTAACATACCTGGAGGCTGGATAATTAACGTACGTGGAGGCTGGATAACTAACGTACGTGGAGGCTGGATAACTAACGTACGTGGAGGCTGGATAATTAACGTACGTGGAGGCTGGATAACTAACATACCTGGAGGCTGGATAACTAACGCACGTGGAGGCTGGATAACTAACGTACCTGGAGGCTGGATAACTAACGTACGTGGAGGCTGAAAGCACTAACTGAACTCTGCTTTACTTCCTTGGAGTCAATGAACATGAGCAAATAGTCTACAGGAACAGAGCCAACTCAATTTGTGTACATTTTTGCTTAATAATTTGTGACATTATTGCCGGCAAATTACCTTGACAAATTAAAATCTATGATCTACTTTATAACCGCGGTGGTTATGTCAAAGCAAGAGATTACAAGGCCTATTTGGAAATGAATACATCTGCTAAGTGTTCCTGTGTTTCTGACTGTGATCGTAGGGTATGGGTATGTTTTTCCCCGTGAACCAGACCGTATTATATCGGTGTTTCTGAGTAGCCATGAGTTGGTTGTGTGAAACAACCATGTCATGCCAGGTGTATTGCTCAGGACCAAGGAAGCGCAGTGTTGAGTGTGAAGTCGTTTGAATGAGCAGTTCTTGAGAAAGCTGCTCTTGCAGCAGTATCATAGGTCAAACATATGGTCCATTCCAAACAGGCACGTCTGCCTGGGATGTAACCTATTGATAGGCTCAATAGGTTCCCAGTTTTACCACAAGAATAAATTGTGTTATCAAACATTTCTGTGCTGGGCGCTCTACTGCGTCCATTGTCAGAGGGGGTGATTCTATCTTTGTCTTTTGTTAGAATGGATTTCTGCCTGAGAGATGTTTGAACACTGGTATGACATATTGAAACTATAACGAATTGTTTTGTTTTCAGTTCTGAGATACTGACAGCCAAACCGTATGTTTGCTGTTGATGTTTGGCCAGTTACTGTATGTATAGGAAAAACATAAAAGCGCACCGAACATCAATAAACCCTAGATTTCATCGCCAATAGCTGCTTTCAACTAAATTTACATTTGTATAGTTCCTTCTTGTCTGTGTTACTTTCATAAAGCAGACACTTTTCAAACTTCTTCAAATAAATTACAATTTCTGATGCTGTTTTACTAAAGAACCAAAAGATAAGCCAATAGCATAAAAATAGGGTTGTAAAGTGATGAAGCTCCATTTAGGGGAACATGTTATTTTGACGGCCAAACAAAAACATTAAATTTGCCTTTCACTGCATTCTTCAATTATTTTTTTGTCCACCAAACCAGAGCAATTTGATGTATTTGTGAGCCAAAAAACACTGATCCAGAAAAAAACATTATATGCTTTGTTGTTTAGGAAGCAACAGACGGTAAAATATGTGCACCATGTGCTGAAAAGAAATCACATTGGAAGCTGTGTGAATCAGGCTTGCTTTGAAGCTCTGCATACTCCACTGTACCTCCCAGAGTGGCAGAGAGGAGGAGGTGGGTGCCATATTTCTTGATTAGACTCTCTGTAATCGTCTGGAGGGTCGGCCGCCTCCCCAGCTGACGTATGGTGTGCATGAAGTCGGGGTCGAGGGGCAAAGCCAGGCCGCCGCTGCCACCAAAACCGTCCCGCTTCTCCACCGCCAGGCTGTTGACCTTCCATCGACCAAACTCCCTGGAGACACAACACACACACACACACACACACACGCGCGCACACACACACACACACACACACACACACACACACACACACACACACACACACACACACACACACACACACACAAACACACATACACACATGCACAAAGACATTTGCTCACTTAGTTTGGCCTTTAGTGGTGGATAAGGCCTCAGGTGGCTTTTTAACAAGCTGTACAGAAAGCAAAGGATTAGGTGAATGTGTGTTACATACATTGAGCGACTATATACTGTATAATACTGGACTGACTGACACACACGCACATACATCATAAACACACGTAGAAGCTGTAATGTATCCCCTGGGGAGCTCTATATGCCTCTGATGTTTAAGAGAACCACTTATACCTACTTGTTTTTGTTTTTACAAGATTAGTGTGGGCTTTAAGTCAATCAGGTTGTGGTCGGTTATTTATCCATTGCACTACTTGCACTAGTCCCCTTGAAATCACTTCATTTAAATGGATTGAAATGGGATGTAATCAGTGGCGTAGCTAGGCCTATTTTAGGTGGGCTTCAGCCCAAGTGACATTCTATGGCATCTGAATCACAACAGCGTGATAGATCGCTTTGCTACTCTCAAAAAGAGAAGGAATTATTTGATGCTTCTACCTGCAAGTGTCTGAAAGACAGATGGGGTGTTTAAGAGTAGCATTTTTTTGTCTTAAAGTGCACCAGATTTATGCAAATGTACTTTATTTTGGGCAAGGCACCTGTGTCCTAATAGAAGTTGGTGTCAGTGTTTCCAATCATTCAATGTTTTTATGATGATAAATTAAAGAAGAAAATATGTCTGTTGCTTGGTAGTTATTGCCATCTCAGCTTCTTTTTAAATAATTTTTTATTATTATTTTCACAGTTGCAAGTACCATCAACAGTAAGGGCAAACATTCTTATATGTTCACCCCAACCCCATGGGCTCACAGAGATTAGCAAGTATAAGTTTAGTAAGAAACAATTATATATTCACATCCAAATGAAAAAAACTGGGATTCCCAGCTCATGCTCCTTTTTGAAGAATAAAGTTTTCAAGATGAAAATATTTCACTTAATTGTCATTGGTTATGGTATTTTTTATACTTTGATTGATATATTTGTCATATTAGTGTTGAGAGTTGTGGCCCCTCCCTTTACCAAGACCACAAAGTTATATTAGATCTAGCATCTTAATTTTGCTCTCAAAGTGCACCAGATGCATACAATTCACTTTAAAATATTAAATAAAATCTTCCTGGGAGGGCATGCCCCCGGACCCCCTAGAGGATGTGAAGTCCACCCTACTCCTAAGACATGTCAACATGACTAAGGCCAGGTAACATGGACCTGCTTAACATGACTAATATATTGACGACCAGCACAAAACACTATGGGTGTGTAGCGGCTTTGCTGAGTACAAAACTCCCAGACTTACTTATCCATCATCATGCCATCTGAGTTCCTTTAATGGTAACTGTACTACCATGCAGGTGCACACAGCTCCACCTCACCTCTGGGCTAAGCCCACCCAAACTTGGAAACCTAGCTACGCCCCTGGATGTGATAGAGGATTTTTTTTATGTTTAGGCTTGATGTCTTTTTCTTCATCAGATGGTTCAGTCAATTTGGCCTTTGAACTGCTACCACTCAAAGCAACATTTGACATTTGGCATTTGGCATTTATCCAGCACTTTTACCTTTCCATTTCAAATTGTCTGCGCACGTGTTAACTAGTTTTGATACACTCTTAACATGATGACATTTGAGCAGTGTAGTGGTTTCCCCATTTCCAACCCTTTTGCTATTGTTAACTTTAAGCTAACTGGCTGCTAGCTGTAGCTTCATATTTATGTAGGAACATGAGGGTGGTCAGATTTTCTCATCTAAAAAATGGGTGTATTTCTCAAAATGATAAATGTCATTTAGAAACCCTGCTCTAGTTAATAGGACCAGTAGTGTTAAATGTACTCAGGTTGGTTGGAAACCTGTCCCATGCAGTCCGCCTTGTCATGGCTAGAAGGTTTATGGTAACTAAAACACCAGCATCACACCATTTTTTAAATCATATTTATGAGTTAAATTGACTCTTTAAGACAAATATGCAGTATGTATAATATGTATATTTTTCAACCAAATCATAATTTCAAAATTTTCAAATAAGCTGAGCTACTCCGCAAAATGTCCACGTACCCCCTGGTTGGGAATCTCTGTTATCTGTCACTGTTGTCTGAACAAGCTTTTCACAGCTTTAAATAACTATTGACATGCAGCGCTGCAACTCCCACAGCAACAGAAAGGCGTAAAAAACTCAAAATAAAGTCCCACATTATCAGCTGCCATCATTTGTTATCTTGTGCCCTTTGGACACAAGTCTCGCTGAACTCTAGCTCTTCACAAGCCGTCTGGGAGATACCGCTTCTGCTCTCTCTCTCTGTTCGTTGCTCTCTCCATAGCATCAGTTAATGTCTACCTCTTCCACCGTTCTGCCTACGGCTCTGTACCTTTCCTTCTGGGAGGCAATCAAATCACTACCATGAGAAAAATAATTGGCAGCGAAATAATTGGGGAACCGGGACAGTGTGGAGTGTGGAGTGTGTCATTACGGCCAATCATCATAACAAGGGTACAGGGTGAGTGTCCGTCGCTGGTGGAGAGACTGGCTTTGTGGTTCCAGCCCAGGGTTTAGCCTAAAGCTATTGCATCACATATGGCAAACACAGGGGAGTTTGCAGCAGGAACGTACTCACCTATCTAAACATGAAGGCTTACTCTATGCTGTAAGCAATCAATAGTGATGAACTCTAGTCCTAAGAGGGGAAACACTATAAAAAGGAGCAGTGAGGCGTAATGGACAGCTTAATCACATGCTGCATGACTGACAGCCACGTGATGCTCATGGTGGTGTTTCAGTTATTATAGAGGTCAGAGGGGCAGAATAGCCGTTGAGCCTCCAGGCTATTCAAGAATACATACTGACCATCTGCAACTCTGTGGGGACTGTCAAATACAGTTATGGTATATTATAAGAATAAATGCCTTCTGTTTCTCAACAATTTATTATTTTCCTGATAGCATCTCTGCATCTCTGCAAGACAATATACAAAACAGGAAAATTAACCTCAAACTGGTTCAAATTGACTTTCCTGCCAGTTATCATATTGCTACAGCAGTTTTTTTTTCACCAAATTTGCTCCTCATTTTGGGGTCTTTTTAAAAGTCTTTAATCCCTAATCCTCAAAACAGCTTTTGGGTTCAGAATGTGAGCAGGGATTTGACAAGTTCCAGGATCGACTGCTTCAGGGTGAAAGACCCTCGAGCGGTGAGACATCAGCCAGCCGATACAGACCAAGCTGTCCGCTCCTTTGTCACTTTTAATGATTTCCACTAACTATGGAAGACTCTGTGGTAGTTCCTGCTACAGTAGGAGTCTCCAGCTCATTTTTCCTTGATGACACACACACACAGACTCACAAGGTGACTGTCGTGGCTGGTAATAAACTTCATAAGAATGTCTTCTTCTCAGCAAGATAAAGAAAATCCCTTAATAGATACACCCTAACTAAGTAAAGAAACTAAATACCAACAGACACAAACTTTCAACAACATCATCAACATCATATATGCAATTACTAATATATCTTCTTATGGCATGTGTGTAACCTAAACACACAATATGTAATGTTCTGACTGTAGAGAATTATATAACAAATCAACAACAAAAGACGGAGTTTGGTGGTGTCGTGACGTAGCGGGGATCATGGGAGTTTGTCATTGCGGCTTCTCCCGGTTACGATTCTGTCATTGTTCATTGTTTCTACAAGGAGCCGAATCATCCACAGTTGCCACTAATGTTAGCTCAGCTTGTTTCTCTGATAACTTAAGATCCAGACGTTCAGGAGGTTTTTACCGCAAGCTAAATTATCTGCAGAGGTCTCCTCTTCTCCAAAACAAATGAACATGAACACGTAAAAACACGAAATGAAGGAGTTTCATGTTAAAAATCAGTGTTTCTCTGACACTGTTCGGGTGCCACTAAGGTTTGCTCTGATCATTTAAAATCCAACCGTACTATGAATAAAATTATTCATCTCGTTATATTATATAGTTAAAAACCATCAAGATCTAAGAGGTGAAAAGTAACAATGTGGCTAAAAAATGGATACAAAGTCATTTTATGACATTTCTGACAAACAACGCTGACGCAAGCTCAAAGGAGATACGACGCCACTACAGGAGACCAAATGAAACACACCGTTACCTTGATTATAATTATGGATTACTCCAGGTTTGAAAATTGTTGGAAATATTTGGTATGATGTGAGTACTCAACTCAACAACACAGGCCTAGTTGTTTTTAGACATTTATGCGGACATAATGCGGAGATGTTATACCTTTAAACACTGACATATACTGCTTCTCAAGAACGTGTGTAACATTATGACAAAGGCAGCAGCGGTGAAGTGTGACTCAGGGACACTGCAGGAAGTCACCTACAGGATGTAACTGTACACACACTATCGGGGGATTACCTCCTACTAATCAAATGTCAAACCCTGAAGCAAAAAAACCCCAAGAAAGGAATAAATCAATATTTGGTGCTATTCACATGACCGATCAGTTCTCGGTCAGCAAAGGGTACACTTTGCATCGCTACAGTAGTTCTTCAGATTTGCTCATCCACTTGCAACTAATTCGCTGCAGGTGTGTGATACCTGGGAGGCCAATCCTGAGAGTGTGCAGGTTTTTATTCAAAACACTACAGCAGCTGCTTTCACTGATTACTTCCTCTCTGGCTCAAAGTGAATCAGTGGAATTACCCAGTGGCATGTAGGGTGAAATAGTGAAATACAAAGCTGCAAACATTCAAACCTAAAAGCCTTGAAATAAACCCACAATAATACACATTCAGTAAACAGAACTGTGTGTCCGTGTGTGTGTGTGTGTGTGTGTGTGTGTGTGTGTGTGTGTGTGTGTGTGTGTGTGTGTGTGTGTGTGTGTGTGTATACACATAACTCTGCATCCGTCTCACCTGTAGATCTTGTACCTGGTGCTGTAGCCCTGCTGGTACCTCTCTGCTGCCTCCGTGAACTCCAGGGACTGGTGGAAGGGCCCTTTATCCGACAGCAGCCAGCCCAGGGAGCCGGGGCCGCTGTCGCCTTGTCCGGCGGCGGGCACGGAGGTCCAGCAGCAACAGAGCCAGAGGCTGAGAGCCGCCCCCTCCCATAGCAGAGACAGCCGCTTATGACTGATTCTCTGACAGCTCATGCTTCACCCAGCGACACCTCATTCTCTCCCGACTGCAAGAAGACACACAGTTACAGTTTCACACATTTTAGGGATGAAAAAGTAGTGCGTCCTGCACAGTTGGAGGGTAAAATACGGCCATTTCCTTATAAACCCAGTAATTGAGAGTTAATAAGAGCGGATATTTTATTCTAGCCTCCTGAAAACACACTTACCGGATTTTGCAATAGGGATCAAACGATGCTCGCTCAAGAATAAGTGAACTCTATCTTGCGAGAGCTGAAAATAAAACCTCTCCAGTTCAGTGATCCGACCAAATGCATTCATTCCTGATGAGTCCTTTCTTCCGAGCGCTACTCCAACTTGATTCCTGTTCTCGCTCAACTTTATTTTGGGAGGCGATCCTCCCGCATCCGTGCATGCACCCGCTCCTCGGTGGGAAGTTGCAGCAGCAGAGACACGAACACAGAGGAGTTCATTCTGGGGATGCCCGCGCGCCCGTCAGTGATATTTCCAAAGGTTGAATTCAAAAGGTAGATTTCTCCATCTTGAGTGGAATCCCTTTATCGCACCGTATGATCCTTTAAATTGCTGTTATTCTTCCGAATTCTCCCTTAATATAGCCTGCGAGCTGTTAGTCCTCCCCCTCTGCACTGCGAGCTGGTGGATGAATGAGAGCTGCTTCCACACAGAGAGCTTTTTCTTCCCCAGTTTTCTTTTTTTTTTTCAAGTGAGAAAGCAAGGGGGCGAGCAAGTGCATCATAATGAGGGTGAAATATACAGTGATGATGATGATGGGCTGCTTCCATCAGTCACCATTACACATTGACGTAGTTCATCCTTATTATTTGCCATCGCAGCGCGTTCTTCTCTATGTAAACATGGCACATTCAAAGTGTTAAAAGGATCTTGATAATCGGCTAATTATCTCCCTGCGTTGTTTTTTTCTTCTTCTCCCTTGTATTGACCTGAGCCACAGCTTTAGAGGCTGCAGCTCGCGTCACTAAATGATCTATAGGTGACATGCACATTGCTGGATTTACCAATGGCACTAATTACAGGCCATTATGAGGGAGCTGGATTCTTGGGTGATGTGATTCAAGTTCAGGAGTGCATCTTCATTTTGCCAGGCATCATAATGATCTTTAAGATGAGTAGAGGCAAAAAGCTCGTTTTTTTCATGCTCTGGTTACTTTTACATGTGATCTTTCAGACTAGTGGAAAGAAAACATCCAGAACACACATTTAGGTGATTATTTGACTTTGTCTATTTGTGTCTGTTAATTTCTCCTAAATTCACCAAAGCTTAGCCTTACATAATGACTCATTTGCATATTTAAACATATCATTTCAGAAAAAACTTGTAATACAAAAAAATATTTTTTTAATGTAAGTAATAAACTGAGGAAATGTCATGGTGATATCTATTAGTTAATTTCTTTACCCTATTCACCGTGTATCATTTATTTTTTAATACATTTTCTCAGACTGAGCTAGAAATATCACTTACTGTACATCAGACTTCCACGTTTCCTTCCCTTCTATATTCTGAAGGTTTTTAAAAAGGGATTTCTTCAAATATCATTCATACAGTTTTGTATTCCTAAAAAAAAATGCTGAAAATAGATTTATTTAATGGCGGTTGACAGTATTTTCTGGTTTATGGAGTGAAACATGTCAACAAAATGAAACAAGAATTTTGAAACTGGCTTTATCCAATGTTCAGATTTCTGTTCTGGAAATGTATGATGCAAATGAACACATAATAAATAAGATAAAGCCTCATTTGTAAATTAAACAATTATATTTCTTGAAACAAAAGATGATTGTCTAATCTACTGGAGAAGTTTCATACTTGATCTATTAGTTTAAATATTTGCTGGTAGTGTCTCCCCTTAAAAGAACCATTTCTCCGTGTTAAAGGATGCTTACATTTACAATTGTGCAAAAAAAACAACTACATTTGATCAGTAACTTGTAAATGATAAACCTCGAATGCCAAAAACATCTCAGGGTTACTTCACTTTACTAATAGAACAGTATTTCTCAGACAGTGATGGACGAGACAGGTGAACAGATGTTGACGGGGAGGATTTTTTTCCTCCACCTGCGTTCTTTGCAGCAACACCATGACTACTTGACATGCGTCGACAAATCTTTCAGACATGTGAAAGCTGAATGACGTGAGAGGAAAGTTAGCTGTCACAAGCCTTCAAATTGAGGTGGAGGAGGTAGCTGGGACGAAAATCTCTGTGTGTGTTTGTGTGTGTTTGGGGAAGGGGGTCGACAGGTAAAGCAGATGAATCTCTAATTAGACTCCTGTGTCGGTTCTTCAGGGAGTGCAAGGATGAAAAAAAAAGCTAAATTCTTGAGTTGTTTGATGTTGGGGCAATTATTCTTTATGTTTGCCAGGAGAGTCCTTTGTCTCGCTCCTTTAAGTCATCTTGTCATTATGCTTGTCATTCACACTGAAAACCGGATTGACAAAGGCCTCCCTGTGTTAAATGGGCTGCGAGGGGAGTGTCTGTTATCCATGATGGGGTTGAATCAATAGCCTGCTTCCATTGATTCCCTTTCGCTTTAATGTTATTTGGCAAGCGCCCGTCGGGATGCCAGGGGACGTCTTTTTTCTTTTTCTTTTTCAAGCTCAAATTAAGACAGTCAGTTCAATAACCGGGGATGGCTTCCTCAAAGCCTAAATAGCGGTGGTCACCGTCAGTGCTGCTGACCGTCTCAATCAACTGAAACACTTTGAAATTTAAAGCATGGGGCCAGTTCTTCTCGTAATCCTCCAACAGGAGGATCTGCTTCCCCAGGTGATCTTGGCATTAGGGACATCTATGAAGATAGAGAAGCTTGCGTTTGCTTGTGCAACAAAAGGAACACATTAAATATTCCAACTTGTAATTTGTGTGGAGAAAGGATATGAGAAATGAAGGAGGCTAAATGAGCTTTTCCCTCCGGGCTGCAGACTGTTATAGTCTCTTGAAATCTGGGTCTTTGTTGTCCTCTGTGTGCTGTAATTGAAAAGTTCCAGCCCCCCGTTTCTCTCTTCTTTCTTTCACTTGCCTCTCTATTTCTCTCTATCCTAGTTTCCTAGTCTGACATCCCTCACTTCCCATCCACCACCCAAACCAGCAGTCTCTGTTTCTCTCTCACCGTGTTCACTTCTTCTGTCTATTTGAATTCTCTGTCATCTCTGGTTTGAGTCATTCCCTCCCCCCTCCCCCTCCTCAGCCGCCTGCTGAGCTTTAGGACGAATGTAGCCAGTTCTGATCATTTGTGCCCCAACCATCCGGCTAAATCAACCAGCGAAGAGCAAAGGAAACTCGGAATTGTCCAGGAAGATGATGTGACAGGGCTTGACGTGGCAGTGGTGTCAATATGCCTGAACACAAACGCCTCTGGCCCGCTAACATGCAATGTGCCAAAGTAATCACAAGTCAAGAATGACATTGTGATTTCCTCCCACATTAGGAAGTCAGGGGAAAGAGGTTCAGCTGCACCTTATGACATGAAGGCTTTGGCATAAAACAGGCCCATGTGTCTGTGACTGTGAAGCTTGGAGTCGTCTCTGTTGGAATGACAGAAAAATTACAAAAATGTCTCAAGAGCTCTGGCATCTCCTGAACGAGGTCTGTGCACGTCTTTCTGTTTCAACTGATAACACGCTGTAGCCTCCCCCTGACTACCAATGTGTTGTTACTGAGTAATTACTTGTCCTGCACCTTTTATTGTGTAACAATGAATTGCGGTTGATGAGCACAGTGTGAAACAGATCGCGGACACACTGTGTGCTATGTGCTCATTGTTTTTTGAAAGTTACTCCAAAATGGAAAGGTGAAGTAACTTGGCAGGTGGTAAATGTGGAAGTGTGAACAAAATGGGAAGAATGATGATGAGGCTTAGCTAATTCCATTTAACCCCGGAGTAAAGACAGCGATTGGACCGAAACCTCTCTGGTGAGAGTAATTGGACAAGCGCTGCAGAAAAGATGTTTGGAAAGCGACACAGCAAATGCCCCATGCTTTTATATCTGCAGAGGGAGGGGGAGGGGGGCACATTAGCAATTGTTTCAGCACATTAAACATGATCTCAACGCTGAGATTTATTAAAATAAATGAATTCAGGTTTGATTAGCTTTCCTCTCTACACTCTTTTTTGAGTGAAGAAACTCGTGTCAGCTCTGCTATTGCTCTCACTGTAAGTTGGGTGAACAAATGAAAAGAGTCGATGGATGTGAAAGAAAAATAGTGTTATTCTCCGATCGCGTCCTGGGTGCTCCGCAGCTCTCTTGGTTATTCAGGTCAGGGAACACACATGTCCGAGGCTTTGTCAAAGCTTTGGCTTCTGTGGCCCAGCTGCTATTTTTGCTTCTTCCCTGTACATGCCCTTTCATTCTTGAGTCACACTGGAGCATTGGAGGGTTGACCTAGAATACTGAAAGCCTGTCACACAACAGGACAGGAACATCTGTGCACAGAAAAGGTAACTACACAGTAACACCAGGAAATACAACTTGCTTTTCTGTTCATTAAAAAGTAGTGCTGATGAATGCATTGAGGATGACCTTTGAATGACTGCACATATGTGTGGAGAAATGCAGGGTCGCTGAGTCACTGAGTGCTATGGAGATTAATATGTTGCTTTTAAGGACTCTAATAAAAATCTCTTGGGGCGGCTGTGGCTCGGGAGGTACAGTGGTCGTCCGGTGGTTGGGGGCTCGGTGGTTCGATCTCCGGCCCCTGCAGTCAGCGTGTCAGTGTGTCAAAGTGTCCTTGGGCAAGATACTGAACCTCAAATTTCTCCCGATGGCCAACAGTGTGTGAGTGTATGAGTGTGTGTGTATGAGTATGAGTGTGTGTGTGTGTGTGAATGGTTATCACTCCTGACAAGCTGATGTGCACCTTGTGTGGTGGCCACTGACTCTGTATGAATGTGTGTGAATGACTGAATGCTGACATGTGTTGTAAATCGCTTTGAGTGATCGCAAAGACTGGAAAAGCACGAGATGAATGCAGTTCACGTACCATTAATAAAGTGGTGGCACTTCTCATAAACCCTTAATATTATTTTTCGGCTTTTGTTTTTCCAAGTGTCAAAAAACAAAATAATCCACTGTAGGCCTAACCTGAATGCTAATTAGTTAACTTGAGAGGAAACATGTTTATTTAAACACATGTAACTATGTTACTGCTGAATAAACCCCAACACTGAAGTTGTGGTATGGAACCCAAATAAAACTTTTCTTATATAGAACAAGCATCAGTGAGCTTTAGAGGAGCTGGTAGGAGGAAAATTAATAAACTGAACTTGCATGCATCCATGCAGTCACCTGAGTTCCTTATACCTGTTTGAATGTGATCATCAGAGGTTGGTTGGTAAATTAGAATAGCAGAATAATGAAACGTTCTTAAAAAGCTATTGAATTCTTCCTTTTCTGTTTTGTTATATAATTGAAACTTATTTGCACGTTTTCTATGAGAAAAAGAGAACCGTTTGTCTCGAACCGTTTAACAAGGGGACAGTTGAATGTCACTCTTTGTCGAAGGTACACACAAAGTGACAAGATCCTTTACAGAGACCTATCGGCATATTTGATCATGTTCCTGTAACGATACACCCGGTTTAATACATCAGAGCACTCTTTGTATTAGAAGTGGAGCAGTTACCATGACCTTGGACTCAGGTTTAGGTTGGTTCTTGTATTGTTCCCTTTATCAATGAAGTTCAGCACTTGTGAATTTCAGTGTTTTACAAAAGAAAAAAGAAAGTATTCATCTATTTCTTCTTAGGCAGAGATCATTTATTCTTTACAAAGAGACACTGAATGAGATCAGCAATTGGTGATATTAATCAGCTGACAAACTTTGCTAATTCCAGTGGACACAAAATAGTAGAAAGATAGTGCATGAATCTAGAGCTGCGGCTGTTCTGGGGCTCGAGCCAACGCAGGACTTTTATCTTTGACAAATATATTTATTGGCATCTCATTTTTCCAGCACAAGGCTTATATAAATGTATATCCCCCCCTAATACATTTAAAAGATAAATAAAAACAAAACAAAAATGTTCTAAAATTAAATAAATAATCACAATGATACAGTTAACAGACATTATTTAGTAAACCAAGTAAATAAATAAATGTACTAAACAAATATTAGTAGTAAATAATAATAAATGAAATAAAATGAGATCATCCCGTCACATCCTTCATACTAACTCGACAAGGTCGCAGTTAAAAGCTGTTGATGTTACTGCAAACTGCACGCAGAGTGACAGAAGAAGTTAATTGCACTTAACTGTCTGTTTAACTAAGCTTTATGTCTCTGTTGCATTATCATCATGAGATAATGCAGTGTTTAATAAAGCTTGATTTAAAAGCTCTGCTCTGCACAACGTTGACTCAACCTTGACCAAAGCAAGTCACACGTCTCTGCCAGTTGTTATACCAAAGTACAAACTGTGGAATCAGGAGGCTGTCTGGAAGGAGGTAAAAAGCACAGAACGCCCACGACATCTCTTTGATTTGAGAATAAACTAAAACATTCACACCACATGGCATGGTGCTATAACTGTGTCACTAGCTCTTGGTTAATGTAACTGCCAATAAAAATGTGCTCAAATCATTACTTCTCTCAGCTGCAATTGTGAAACACTGGAGAACTTGCACTTCCCGTGCCGGGCTGCTCCGCTGATCAACACAGTTGACCTCAGAATCAGAGTCGAGCTCGCCGGGGGTTTCAATCAGACAGCCGGCCACTCAGAGACACAAAGAGAGCCACTGAGGATTACTTGATGGACTACACGGAAGAACAAAGTCATCATTTGATTATTATATGAGATGAATGTTATGAGGGCTCTATCTGACAGCCTCGCGATGCTCCTCATGCATCATAATTGCTCGTAATGTATTTTGTGAGCCTTGAGAGCTTTAGTGAATATGTAATGATTCGCCGGTCAGTGGCGCATTAACACGTGGAAAGAAAACATCATGAGCATTTTGCAAGGGCGGTGCCATTTGAATACATCACATCATGTCTAATACAAACAATTTCTAATATATCCGTCCTCACTGTGGGCGAGCCTGTGCACACATTCTGGATCCTGGAGCAGCATTACCAAATAATCCAGTTCGCTGGCTCTCCTTAGCACCACCAAACTTTTTCAATCTGTAGCATACAGGTGGCAGTTTCCTGAAACAAAGTGTGACCTTCAGCTCTCATTATATTACATTGTGTTAGTAATTTACTCGAGATGGTGGAATTCAGTTGCCAAGAACTCTTCTGCAGGAGACACCCACTGGCTCATTACACTAAAATATATAATAATGTATTCTGGCAGAAAGGTCAGCCATATTGTGTTTCCTGTGGTCAAATCAAATCAAATCAAATCAAATGTATTTGTATAGCCCAATAGCACAAATTATACATTTGTCTCAGTGTGCTTTATAGACTGTACAGGTTACGACACCCTCTGTCCTTAGACCCTCGCATCGCACAAGGAAAAACTTCCTAAAAGAAACCCCATAATTAAAGGGGGAAACATGGAAGAAACCTCAGGGAGAGCAACTGAGGAGGGATCCCTCTCCCAGGACGGACAGACGTGAAATAGATGTCGTGTGTACAGGATAAACAACATAGTACAAATACAACATTTGACAGAAATCATGTTGTGTTGAAAAAGACAAAGTTTGGATGAATCCAGGAAAATGTCGAAAAGGCTTCCTGGTGTCCAGCAGGACCAGGGCAGCAGGCACATCCACGATTCCTGATCCTGACGTAAACTTTATCAGTGGCAACCTGCCACATGCGACACAGAAACTTCAGAGATGATACCCCGGATGATAGTAACATACATTTACATAAATGCATACAGATAGAGAGGGAGAAGAGAGGAGAGGGAGGGGAGGAGAGAGGAAGAGAAGGAGAGCAGGGAGGTGTCCCCCGGCAGTCTAAGCCTATAGTAGCATAACTAGGGACTGATCCAAGGCAAACCTGAGCCAGCCCTAACTATAAGCTTTATCAAAAAGGAAAGTCTTTAGCCTACTCTTAAATGTGGA
Source organism: Cottoperca gobio (assembly GCF_900634415.1). NCBI lineage: Eukaryota > Metazoa > Chordata > Actinopteri > Perciformes > Bovichtidae > Cottoperca > Cottoperca gobio. The sequence goes on from NC_041371.1 coordinate 20,731,164, forward strand.
GAGTGTGTCTGCCTCCCAAACACAAACTGGAAGCTGGTTCCACTGGAGAGGAGCTTGATAGCTGAAGGCTCTGGCTCCCACTGTGCTCTTAGAGACTCTAGGAACTACAAGTAACCCTGCAGTCTGGGAGCATAATGCTCTAGTTGGTTTATAAGGTACTATGAGATCTTTAAGATATGCTGGACCCTGACCATTAATTGCTTTGTAAGTCAGGAGAAAGATTTTGAAATCTATTCTGTATTTTACCGGGAGCCAGTGCAGAGCAGCTAATACAGGAGTAATACGATCCCGTTTCCTTGTTCTAGTCAATACACGTGCCGCTGCATTTTGGATCAACTGAAGAGTCTTAAGCAACTTTTTGGGACAACCTGATAACGATGAGTTGCAGTAATCCGGCCTTGAAGTAACAAATGCATGGACTAGTTTTTCTGCATCATTTTGAGACAGGATGTGTCTTATTTTTGCAATGTTACGTAGATGAAAGAAAGCAGTCCTTGAGATTTGTTTTATGTGGGAGTTAAAAGACAGATCCTCATCAAAGATGATGCCAAGATTCCTTACAGTGGTGCTGGAGGCCAAGTTAATGCCATCCAGAGCATCTATGTCATTAGAAAATGCGTTTCGGAAGCGGAAGTATAATAACTTCAGTTTTGTCTGTGTTTAACATCCAAACGTTGCTAGACATCCAAGTTTTTATGTCCTTAAGGCATGCTTGAAGTTTAGCCAATTGATTGGTTTCATCTGGTTTAATTGATAGATATAATTGGGTTAAGGTTAGGGTTAGGGTTAGGGTTATCCGCATAACAATGAAAGTTTATAGAGTGGTTCCTTATAATATTGCCCAAATGAAGCATATATAAGGTGAATAGAATCGGTCCAAGTAAAGAACCCTGCGGAACTCCAAGACTGACTTTGGCTGTCATGGAGGATTTATCGTTAATACATACAGAAGACGTCAGAAGAGACGGATAAACTTTTCTTCCTCCTAACGACTTCATAACGTCCCTTAGTGTTATTTTATTTAGCTTTGTTGATAAAATAAACAGAGTGGAAGGACCGTTGTATGTACTTATTATCCGTGTTAATGGTATGGCTCTATAAGGATGATAATATTGAAACTACTCAGCAACTATCGGATGGATTGTCAGGAAACGTTGTGCAGACGTTCACGGTCCACAGAGGTTGAAACCCAATGACTTTGGGGATCCCTGGATGTTTCCATTCATGGAGCCATGAGCTTCACATGTGTGGTTTGAATGTTTCCACAGCTCCGCAGGATGAATTGTAATAAACTTTGGTCATCACTCAACTTTTTATCTAGCGCAAAATTATAATTTTCCCCAATACTTTATGCTTCATCAGTAAACACCTACAACACTACTCAGATGTGCTTAATGCAACATTTAACTGGATCAGTGATAAAAAGACCAAATAGATAAAAAGTAACTCTTCAATAATCTGATATAGATATCTGATATCTTTGTTTGTAACAGTATGTATTTATTTGTGTTGGGTGAATATAAATACTTACTAAGGACGCATTTGAATTGAATATGATTTTATGTTATGAAAGAATGTGGTTGTCTCGTCGTGACTAAGATAGTTTCTGTTAAAATTTGTGAATCATGCTGTATTTATGTTTACTAGTATTCTGCTGCACTCAAAAGATATAATGTGACAAAATATGTTGAGAATTCTTCCCGTATTATTGTTCATCTTACTAAAAGCGGTTTAATATTCGCCTTACTGTTGCAGCGCTATATTTCATATTCCTACTTCAGTACTGAAATAATCACACAGAGTAGCAACGCAAATGTCAGTGTCCAGGGATTAAAATGAATATTGTTTTTTTCATCATAGCAAACAGTTGTATTGATGTTAATAATACAGAGGTTATAGGTACGGAGAGTGAGAGCTGCACTGGATGTGTTTGCATTTGAATTGATTTATATGATTATTTTGATATTTGAGTCTTTGTAAAAAAAGTGTGTCTGTTTAGTGACTCTCTCTAAATAGCCTTCTCCTCTTTTTTTACACTCAACTAAGTTGCTGAACCTTCTAATCGCTAAACATCGACATGTTAGCATTGTCACTGTGAGCGTGTTAGCATGCTAATGTTAGCAGGTGTAGCCTCACAGAGCCGCTGTCATGGCCCTTTTTCCACCAAAGATTGCGCATATGCAGGATTCTTTAAGGCAGGAAAACCTGCTAAAAAGTAGGCGATGGACTCCTCTCCCATTGCCAGTAGATGCCAGTAGTATGCTTTTCTGTTTTTTTCTTCTTCTGGTGTGTCACATTAAATGCCACAAACGCAGTTTGAAGCAGGGTTATTAAACAGTGAAAATGTTACTGTGGTTACTTCTTTTTTATATCTGTTACTTATTCAGTCTGTCCAAACTCTCAAACCAAAGTTGGTGATCGTTGGAATAGCGGAAAGACTAACAAAAGATGACGATCAGCGAGGTTAAATTACTGTTTCTGTCGATGGAGTCTGGTGTCTTTGTGGAAAGCATATTAATTGTATGTTTTATACGTTATTAAATTATATTAATCGTCCAAATCCCTGTTGATTTTATTTATTATACATTCACTTCAACTCATGTCAAAAAAAATGTCATGTCTCCATCACTGTAAATAAATACCACACGATAAATACCCATCACTGCTGCCGATTGTAACCTTTCCCCCTAAAGACAAAAGCCAAATGTTAGTGGGTGTTAGCGGGGTTTTATCCAGTCGGAAGGTGCTTTGTTCTTGTTTGTATTTCATTCAAATGAAGCACCTGTTTTGCCTAAACATAAAGTCTCAGAACACAAAAGTAGGACACATTTTCACCAGGATTTCATCTTACATTTTATATTATCCCACGTTGGGCCGTATTATTGACGTGGTGAATTGTGAGTTTTGTGCTCAAAGAAAGACATGACATTCGCTCTGACCCCCTTGCTGTCAGGATAATCTGACCTGTCAGCTTTCATAAAGAACCAAAAGACACTGAAAAGAGTCCTTTGACTAAAACTAAGCCTCTTACTTGAACTTTAAGTCTTTGCTCTTTTCATGTGCTCTTCCTCTCCCATTCCCCGTCTCTGTGCATATCTGTCTGGCTACCTATCTATTAATCTCTGCCCTGCAGCCTCTCACACTCAAACCTATCTGTAACTTGTTTGAGGAGGAAGCTCATTTGTTTTAAGCACTCCTGCTCTACACATTCCAAAGGTTGGTTCAAAATCAGTTAGCATCTGTGCACATATGCAATGTTTTCTTTCACTCTGTGCTCCTCTGCTGCACACCTCTCATTATATGGAAAACACTTCCTCCCTGTTACTGTAACCTGTGTAGGAGCTGTTGGTCCTCATTAACCTCTTCAACTGCAGTCGTCTGGCTGTCATGACAACTCTTGCACCACAGATAGCCAACGTGACACTCGTGCTTTCATGTACTAAGTTCTTAGTGAGTTAGAGACAGCGGGTGTGAGATTATGCTGTCCAGTGGATGAAGTGTCTCCAATCCCCCGCCTGGAAAAGAGATCGAGAAAAAGAGAAAGAGACAGAGTGTGTGTGTGTGTGTGTGTGTGTGTGTGTGTGTGTGTGTGTGTGTATGTGTGTGTGTGTGTGTGTGTGTGTGTGTGTGTGTGTGTGTGTGTGTGTGTGTGTGTGTGTGTGTGTGTGGACTAGTTTTGTTGCTTAGGAGTGTCATTTTGAGCTTTGGACTTTTGGGGGAATTGAGGTTATTTGGGTCGGTCCTTGCTTCACCCGGTCCAGTAGGTAGTTGAGGATTAGGATTTTGGATTAGGGATTAATTTTGAAGTAATATTTTGGCAAGAATAAACTCAGAGAAGTCACATTTAACACCTGCTCATCGAGATAGTTTGCATCCATAAATAGATGTCCTCAACTCCTACGAGAGATGTACAGAGACGTCATTATGTGTGTCTGTCTCTGTATTGGTTCGACTAACAAAATGATCCGTCTCTGTATTCGGATAGAAGACAGTAAGTGGGCGTGGTTTATACACAAATGTAGAACATAGGAGAGCTGCGGCAGCGACGAGCTGAGCCTCCCCTCGGATTGCGCAATCCCTCGCAAACTATGTTGAGCGCATGCATTTAGCGCGTGCCTGTTGCTATCTCTCTGTATGTCACCAACATAATGTTTACGGACTTTTTATTAAGCGTCCTGGCTTTCCATAGTCCAATTAATGTATATAATGTATGTGTGTAACATATTTAATCTTGCTGATGTGACATAAAACCACAGTGAGAAGACACCAGGTGAGGCAGACAGTACTCTGCCGCCCTGAAGAGGGCGCACATGAGCCCACAGGTTCGTGTCGCTGCTGTTCTTCTACGCAGAGACGGTAAGCGCCAACAAGCTACTGCTAGCTAATATCAGAGTCAGGTGCACTGTAGCACCGTTTAGTTTAGTTTTTTCTCCGACTGACGGACAAAAATCGAAGATTTTACAAATAAATGTAAGACCACACTTTTATTGAAAATGTGATCTGACTAAGAGAAAACAATACAATGTTTAAATTAAAAACTAAATGTTGACCTTAAATAAAATGTTGTTAATAGTGCAGTCTGTATTAAAATTAATCAAAGCATCAGACTAAAAACGCTATGGAGGGTGCAGAGTAAATACCTCTCTGAGCCGCTATAAATGTAACGTTCTTTTTTGGACAAATATGTACCTTACCTGTGTGAGTATAAATAATGCTGATATGAGACATGGAAAATAACCAGTAGTCAATGTTCATGCTGCCAAGAAAATGGTGAATAAGCTACTCAGTTGGGTTCATATATTTGTAAATTTGACTCACTGCTACAGAATATATATATACTTTTCAATAATGTTTAATAAATGAAAAGACTAGTTAGTGACATCAAAGACCTATGTTGCTAACAGAATGGGCATTTTTATATTTTGGTCCAGAAAGAAATAACTGACGCACAGACATGTTGATTGAAATTAGTCCAACAATTCTGCACCGTCCATGTTTATCCACTAAAAGTGTGACAGGCTCAGACTTTTATAATAAGTGTCTGACAACATAATGGAAAGAACACTACAGAGAAATAAAACGTTTTTCTTTACCTTGTTATTATCTGTAGGGTCCTTTCCATAATGTTGTCAGACACTTATAATAACAATCTGAGCCTGTCAGCGGCAAAAACAAAGCCTTTTCCTGGACGTACATTGACGGTTTGTAATTGACCCGAGCAATTACACTGCAGCCCTTTTAACGGCTGCAGCGTTCTTGCTCAGTACTGGACCAATTTCAAAAATGGTGTTCCCCATTAGTCACTTAGACACAAAAACATGAGAACATGGAGTTCCAGGTTGAAAAATACCAAAGTTCTGTAGAATATAGAAAAAGTGTTGGAGACAGAGTTGTTCTGTGTGAGAGCTCTGTCTGGCCGACGGGCCTCTGAGCTGCACACTCTGATTGGCTTAATGAGTCATGATAGTCAGTGCAGTGGTGTCTAGATCTTCATCAGCGGGACGGTGTCCGCTCTGCAGCTTCCGAATTAAAAAGACAGTCAGGTTCACTGTAGGACAGCATTACATGCACTTCACCTACCTGTCTGAATTATGATGCACGCTGATGAGTGTGTATGAAGCAGCCGGTGACACATTAATTCAGGTTATTTGTCACTTTTTATCAAAAAAGAGAAACATCTTCCTCTGCCGCCTTGTTGTTAATGGCTGACCTGAGATCACTGATTTCCCAAGGACATACACTGATACATCTGTATACTTCTAAAGGAGTGCAGTCACACGGTATTGTTGATGTCTTTACGCTTCTGGGTGTAATATCGTTCTCACCAAAGGTCTTTGCTAGTTGTTACCGTTGGTGTTCACTTAACAGTGAGCTGCATACTGATCCCAGTCAGGTCTGGAGGTAACAGCGGAGCAGGTGTGAGAGTGCCGACGTGGCACTTGTGGAAATGAAATGAGAAACCATCCTCACCTATCGACTGAGGTTACATAGAATGACACTTTAGTGGTATTTCTCCTCTTGAGTCGAATACTGGAATCTCAACTGAATGAAACACTTGAGGATTTGGAAAGATTAAACTCAGACTTTCACATGAAAGAAGACTTTTTAATCATTTCAATGGCATTTGATGGTCTGTTTCCAGCAACTCTCTCATCAAAAGGATTCTAATTTTTACAGCTTTAATCATTAAGATTAACAAAATCCATAATAAAATGTAGAATTTAAGCGAGGATATAAATAGGAGGGGATCAAAGTGTTGTTTTTTTTCTGTACTTTGTTTTGAAGTGGGATGCTTTCATGCGCCCCTTGGGTTTTTAATATCACCTACGCAAGTTTCATTCTATTTCCCCTCTGTATGCTTTTCTGCCACTGTATTTTAATTGTGTTTTTCTTCCAACTAAGCCTAAATTGTTGCAATAAACTGAACTAAACTTGTTAACCGTGGCAGAGCACTCTTCAGCGGCACCGATGTGACAGAACATTCCACACAGCTAAAAACCTGACGGAGATCAGCAGCACTTTAAGTCAAATTTCCCCCTCACTCTCAACCTTTTGTTTAAGATGGCACCCAAGTGGATTTTAAGGACCTTTGGTGGCATTGAGTGCATAAAGCCGCAGACATTTTTCAGAGCAACTATCTCATTTCACGGTGAGTTTGTGTAGTGTGTTGTTTTTTTTCCCGCCTCTTGGCTGTTGGAGTCTGGAGGAGAGGTGGCGGGGACCCGGAGCGTGGGTCAGGAGGTGCAGACACCATCATCGATATCTCTCAACTGGAACCCTGGGAGCTCTTGAGTCTGAGAGTACATCTGAGGGGAGCGTACACGTGAGTATGTGTGTGTGTGTGTGTGTGTGTGTGTGTGTGTGTGTGTGTGTGTGTGTGTGTGTGTGTGTGTGTGAGCATCTACAATACGCCTGTCACTGTGTAAGTATCATGAGCAGTAGGTGGGTGCAGCCTCACTTGCAGTGCCTCAAAATAGAGTGACATTCCTTGTGGAGCATTAGAACACACATTAGTTTAGAGGGATGTGACACTCAGAGCCTCAGCACACATCTTTACGTGTACGCGAGGTAGCCGTTGAACTTTTTGAAAAACTACCCTGAGCAAGCACGAGTGCACTTATCACAGGACTTTGCACGTTATCACACCTAATGACAAGATTTCTGTCTGTATTAGGGAATCTCCCGTCTGAGCTCATTAAGGTTATCCTGGTCTGTGTCAACATATTTCTGTGTCTCGCCTCTAAGCACCATATCTGGGGTAATAGAAACCCATTTACTGATACCTCATTAAGACCAAACCAAACAGCAAGTGCTAAAATACCAGCAGTGAAGCTCATCTGCATTCCAAATGTGCAATACAAATGGGAATATGAAATGAACACGGGCACAAGGCGTGAGTCCCCATGCTTCACTAAGTTAAATGAAAGAAATGTTTTGTGTACATACACACACACACACACACACACACACACACACACACACACACACACACACACACACACACACACACACCCTTAAACACAAACGCATGACACACAAACATGAACGCACACTCGCATTTTGTCTGCAGCTTAAAAAGTAACCCATCAAAATATTCCTTATGGCCATGGAAGACTCGCGATCAATATCAAAAGGGTTGGAGCGTAAAACTAGCAGATAGGAATGCAATTCAGAGGAGGGATGTTTTTGTTTTTTAACTCTTTTTATTTTTCAGCTCTATTGACAGCTCTTCAGCTTCGGTGTGGAAGGAATCTGTGTCTCACATCGCAGTATTGATCATAGCTGTAATCATTTGGGTTTCATATCTTACAGGTTCTCATCTTATTATTTATTTAGTTCACTGGCCCAAAATATACCTGGAAACAACAGATCCGACTGCAGCCACTGATTCTGTGTAACTGTTACACACACTCTCGTTCTCTCTGCTGTCTATGAGTCGTTAGGAGTTCCAGCAAACTTCCCAGTTGGTTTCAAACAAATAACTGCTTGAGGCCCAAATAGTTAAAATGATCTAATAGTTTACAAAAAATACAGAACACAACCTTGGCACCTACTGGATTAAACTATGAAATGAACTCTGAACACTGGTTGAATCATAAACAAAAGGTAAAAAGCCGAAGGTACAATACTTTGCACACGAAAACATCAGGGGAGAAGATGACTCGGACTCACTCGCTTCTTCTCCATGTAGCAACGGTGTGGGGAGTGTAATACTTAGAGCATGATGAACAAAACATGTTTTTGACTTAGAATGTATTTAGGTTTTGTCAGAAAGGTTGAAATACAAACTGGTTAACAACACATAAACCTACAGGATCGTTACATGACCCAGGACACTGCTGTGTTCCATGATAAGCAACATGGAACATGTCCCTGAAATATTTGAAACAGGAATACAGATTCTCATAGTATAATATAATTTCAGAGCCAAACTGAATTTAAAATCTGCTGAGGTGTTATTCTGTTTGCCCAGATTCCACGTGTGTCTGTTTAACACACAGAGAGGAACGCTATTCTACAGACCAGCTGGTCTTACTTGTGATACTTTAAATACATTTAGCTGATAATACCTCAAGTTGTATTTGGATTGCAGGTCATTTGCAAGTTGTATTGGTACTTTTATTTCAGTAAAGCATCTCAGTGCCTCCTCCACCTCTTTATTCGGCCGACAGCCGTGGTGGGAGGCATTATGTTTTTGAGTTATCCGTTCCATTCTCGTGAACGAGATATCTCGATAAAATGTCTTCAAATTGAGCAGAAACGTTCACAAAACCTATTCTAAGCCATAACTAAATACTTGATATGCTAATGTGCAACTTGGGTGGTTGGTGGAGGCATAAAGCAGGATGCGGTACTGCTAGTTATTCCTGTGAAAGACCTCTGTTCGATGAATGTGAACAACCTTTATCTGCATCACTCATTATCACTGATTCGGCCCACTTGTCTTTTGAGTCATGTTCAACACTCAAGGCAGCATCAAGGTCCACAGGTCTTGATAAGTGCAGCACAAGTCGTCACTTGAAGCGAGGCCGATGCACTCAGGTCTATTTCTGTACATTGTGTGACCATTGGTGCCAACACCAGGTAGTTATCAGAGCACAAAGGATGGTTACAGAGAATGTTATCTGTCAGTCCCTGTTGATTAAACTTGCTTCAGATTTGTCTGTTGTCTTGCATACGAACGTTACTGCTTACAGGGATTAACAAACAAGCCCTGATCAAATTGGATTTGCAATTGAACGGTATATGATTCAGAAGAAATTGCCTGCATTTCTCGAAAATACAAACTTCTTTGTCCCTTTAAAATGCCACTGGCGTTTTAACTTATTTAACAAGAACACATATTGCTCACACATTAATTACATGTTTGGAGAGTTGAATAAAATGTCATACATGATGAATACCCGTTGTAAAAATTGTTCATAGCTTTGTTGCCTGAAGGCCAAAAAAGCTATTTTCACCTTGAAAAACATCTTGTTTCTGTTTTGTGTGTGTGTGTCTATTTGCCGAGCAAATAGACACCAAGACTGTCCTTTGCAATTCATTATGAAACAATAGCCTGCAGGGATAAACAATAAATAGCTGCAAATAATTCATTTAAACTAGAAGAAAATCCCATCTCAGTTCTGGCTCACTGCTAGCAACAAAGGCCGAGATAACAACCTGATGGCAGCGATTATAAACCATGTGCAGTAAAAGTGTAGAGCAAGGAGCTCTCCTTTAACAAAGACCAGACAGAACGCTGTCCTCAGATCAATGTCAAACAACTCTCCGTGTCATTCTTACAAATGACACTAACTTGGCTATTACACCCCTTCACAAGGTATAATTTATTTGTTTTTTTTTCATCAAGAGCGGGGTTTTAAAGTAGATTTAGTCCAAAAGTGACTATTAGGATAAAGAATGTGAAAGCATACAATTAGGTTTGACTCTTGCAATTTGCATTTGTTATTTATTAGATCATAAATGCAGCTACCGTACAATTTTAATGACTGCAAAAGTCAGCTCTTCATGTGACTTGTGTTCTGTGGGACAGGAAAAGCACACTTTTAATGTGATTGATGTCAAAGTTTCACCATTCATTCTTGTATTGTTGATTTTATAGCTTTAGTGGCTTGGCAACTCTATAGTTCTTAGTACCTTATGTTCAGCACTGAAATCTCATGATGACTTTATAGCGCTGAGTGTAACCTGGAATGATTATTGTGCGGTAAATGGTTGAAGTGCTTTGAAAATACAAAGTACCCCTGTGTCACTTTTGGTTTGGTCAGTGGGTTTGTCATTGACAAAGCATCATAGAAAAGGTATTTATCTCCTCTGACAGACAGAATGATCTCCTGCTGTTTGAATGATTACTTAGAGGTCACAAAGTCATTAATCTGTATGAAAGATTCTGCATATGAGTGCAGAATCAACGGGACAAGGAGAGTCCTGTTTGTAGTCTGTGTGGTACCACATGTTTGAGCGAGCTTTGGTTTAAACACGTATGAAGAGCATAAGAGGAGGAAGGCTTTGGCTGACATGCAATCGACTAACATATGACAGCAATTTCGCTTTTTATTAGCTTGTCAAGTACTTCGAATCAATCCGGACATAGATGTTGTCTCTCAACTCCAACTCCATTTCAATGTCAAGTTGTTAATCTAACTGTAGAAAATGAGCAGCGAACAAAAAGAAGGCTTGTCCCATATATCCAGTGTACCTACCGTATGTACAGACAAGTTTTTCTTTCTTTCCAAGCATCTACAATAACAAAGTTTCACCTTGCTCCGGCGCTGTGACCTTTGTTGAAAAAACATACTAACTATGTAAGTCACTGTCTAAGATATTAACCAGTGTTGTTCCAACCAGGTGTACCTGTACCCCTGAGGGTGCATCTATAGTTGCCAGGGGGTATTCGTGGAAAGAGTGTGGTATAGCGCAACTAATACAAAAAAACTATTTAAACTCGAGACCATCTTGCGATGGGATCAGAGCAGCTGGCAAGTAAAGTGGGAAGGCCAATTGCCCTGTCCCAACTTCCTACCCCTGACTTTCAATGTCCTTAGTCAGACCACACCCGTCTTCGAATCAACCTTTATTTTGATCTCAACTACACATCTGTAAAGTGTCGTGACTGCATCTTGCACGGTTGTGATGCTATAGCGGAGACACAGACAGAAAAATGTACACCTGGCAAAGTATTTAAAACCACTTCTATAGTAGTTCCCGTAGGTGTCTGAGAGAGTTAGGTAAAGCACTGTAGTGGTGGCCTTATTTCCAAATAGTGAAGCTCTAGCTACATAGTTATATAGTTACTCTTTTTTAGTTAGATAAAAGTAATATTAAAGTCACTTGTCTAGAAATCTTTGCAGGAGCACTCTACATGTATTCAAAATAATTATTCTACACACACACACACACACACACACACACACACACACACACACACACTGTACATTCACTGTATTTTTAGAAGCCTTCTTACTTAATATTCCTCTGTTCCCTTCCTCTCTGCCCGCTAAGTCATTATTCTTCTGGAAAAAAACTGAATGAAGAAATATTTCTGAATAAATCTGATATCTCGCTTTGAGAAGCAAAGAGCTGCTCCTTACTTCTCAAGTGGTTTTCTTTTCACTGCTTTATGACTTCTGTCTCCTTCTGTCGAACTTTTGATAATAAGTAACTTTTAAATGTGCAGACAGTGGTCATAATGTTCCTCTGTGCAGAGTTAGCTTAATTTTTACATGTTTGGGTGGATGTGTTTTGACACACTGTTAACATTTAAGAAGGTCAAATGCAGACGACAAATGTTTCCCATGGACACTAATAAAGTTAATGATCATGACAAACAGTGATCGTGATTACTTACAAAATAAACAAGATAAGTAAGAAATATTTTGACATTTTGAGAGAGCTAGATGAGAAACTGATACCTCCCTCGTCTGGAAACAGTAAATATGAAGCTACAGCAAGCAGTTGGTTCATTTAGCATAAAGACTAAAATGAGGGGTTTTTATTCTTCTTGCGGGCCCAGCAGGTGTTTTATTGCGCCTGTACATGTACATTTTTTAATTCTGAAATACAAAACAAAAATGTTATATTTTTGGAAAGCTTAGAATCTCGTCTATTTTAATATGGAGATGAAAATCACAACAGCGGTACAATCAGCTCCTCAAACTAGCAAGTACACTCAAAATCAAAATCATAACTTTGAGCCCACTTACCTATAAAGCCCAGTGGCGGGCCGTTCATTTCACACCTAGGCCTTCAGTGATGTCCTACACAGTCCTACCTGAATTATTCCACCTCTTAATACCATCATTATGACGCCATGGCTCTATAAACTATACATTTAGACAGAAACGCAGTATAACCGGGCGTTGCATCACCTTAACATAGTCAAGTACAACAGAGTTATATTAATATTACCGAAACATTTAGTTGTAAATAGCAGGCATTCCCAGCAGTACAATGTGCAGTGCCTCTCGGAGGCTGTGAGCCGGGGGTACCGCTCGTAGTTAGTGATTTGAAAGTGGCGGACAAACCCTTTTCCCAGCTGTGATAGGCTCGCTAGCGTCGGGGTTGGCCGTTGGCTTCTCATGATGTCAATCTTTTCTTGAAAAGTTTGTCTTGAAAATGGCGTTGTAATTATATCTGCAACCAAATCGATCTCTTCTCCTCCTTCAGCCATTGTGGGTTAAAAAAAAACAGCTTGTAGAAATCTACACAGATTAGCTCGTTCAAGTTTGCTAGCTCTGCATAGCTCTGCCTCTCAATAGTGCGTATCCAATCAAAAGACGTGGACGTGCTGACGTTATCGTACGCCTGCTAGCTGGCCCCGGTGTCGCCAACTCGAAATCTGATTGGTTAAGGCCACAGTTTTGTCTCCGTTCACTTTAAGCGACAGGCGCCCGCACTGTTGATTCTGAAGGCCTCAGGGCAGATTTCTTGGACCCTGGCAACACATTATGGCTGAAATATGATTGGATAAAAGCTCTAACATAAAGGCCAGCCCACCAAATCTCCATCTGAGGCTGGAAGCAGCGCAACCAAGAGGAAAGCTATGAAATGAAGAGAATAGACTATGGGGAATAATTTAATACATATTTGTGGAAAAAATATATACAAATGAAATGTATATTCTGATGATGTTTAGGCCAGCAGAGAAGGATGTGCGCTCATCACGGTTCAGACACGTCCTGGTTTTAGCGCGGGCTCTCAGCATTAGATTGATACTTCATTTGAGCCAATCGGAGCTAAGATGGGTTTTTTACAACCTTCATGAGCCAATGAGTGTCAACTTGATAAGAAAGTGCCCACCCACTTCTTTTGTTACAGACTGACCCTGGACCAGCTTAGCGTCCTGGTGGCGCACGTATCGTATAGAAAACGAGCGCCTCTTTCGTTAGACGTCACTTCCCTTGGTTTGTGTTTTCAAAATAAAATGTATTTCCAAAATAATATTTATTATTTATTGTACAGAAAGAAATACAAAAAATACATAAAAATATTAGAAGAAAATGTCTTTATACTTGACTTACTCTGTGTGATTACTACTAACAGGGAATATGGGTATATAATAGTTATTTATAAATAGATAAAAATAACATTAATTAATAAATATTATAATATGTACAGTACATATTGCACGGTTGGTGTACACCTGGTGTTACTCTTAACACCAAATTAAGTTTTTATCCCTTTTTATCTGAAATTTGGTGGTGAACTTGATAACACTTTGTGCTATGTTTCTATTGTGTATTTCAGGTCGGGACTACCAGCTATACCCATCTTCAGACATCTTTTTCAACAAAGAAATTCTGGCGGAGTGTATTTTCTTCAAATTCCGTATATTCAGACCACTATTACTCAGTGCCAGAAGCACTTGGAGTGATTCTTCACTGTTCACTGCAAGAACAATATGAGAGTTATCTTTTGAATGAGACTAAAACCATGCAGCTGGTGCAAATAGTTGAAGAGCAACTTTTAATTTACTTTGGGTATGTCGTTTGTAGGTATTTTCGGGTAAATTCGCCCACACTCTAAGAGGCTAGACGGGGAGACACTACAGGTGAATATGGTAAAAAAGAATCATACCATACCAATAGAGATCACCATGAAACTTCCCTGGTTGATTACTAAGATTTTATGATACAAGTTTTATGAAACTTTAAGTTCAAATATGCAAATGAGGCATTATCTTATTAAATATGTGCTCATGTGCATACCTTTCCAGAACAGAAATCTGAACATTGATAAAGCCAGGTTCAAAATTCTTGTCTCATTTTGTGACATATTAGGGTCAAAAGTTTTTAAAGAGGGAATTTGGGATATTTCTTTGTATCACTCATAAATCAGAAAATACTGTCAGCAACCAAACAATATCTATTTTGCCATGTTTTTAGGAATAAAATGTTCTATAAAATAGGCTATGAATGATATATGTACAAAGCCGTCAGTAAGAACCTTCAGAATACAGAGAGGAATGAAACTGGACAGTTTGGTTTATGTAAGTGGTGCTGAAGTGAAGATTTCTGTCTCAGAGTCTGAGAAAAAACCTCATTTTGAGAAAACGGCCTTTAAGATTGTAAAAGACACTACAGGTGAATAAGCTAAATGTTTTTCACTTATTGATATAATCATGAATCTTCCACAGTGGATTATTTACATTAAGACAATTATTTTTTGTATTGCAAGTTTTCTTAACTGTTAACATTTAAGTATGCAAATGAGACAAAATGACAAAGTTAGTCAAATAAACACATTAATGTGTATTTTAGATGTTTTCTTTTCACTAGTCTGAAAGGAGACGTGTTATAGAAGCAAAATAGGTGAAAAAACGTCTGTGTAAACTAAGTCTCTTGGCTTAGCTTACACATATGAGAGTGGTATTGATCATCTCATCTAATTCTTGGCAAGAAATTCAGCGTGTTTTCCAAAATATCAAACTATTCCTTCAAAATGACTCTTTTTTTTGTTTCCCAGGTACATCAACTAGAATGCAGGTATAAGATTCAGACTTCAGAGAGGGCAACTCTTGATGTGACAGCAGTGCAAAGGTGTGAAAAGAAAAGATCATTACTTATTAGATTCAAAACTATTACATTCAAAGTCCAAGTGGACCTGAAACTGCTACCAACAATACTAAAAAAGAGTATTTTGTAAAAACACATGGACGTCACGACAGAGACTGTCCTCTCGCTGCAATACGAAAACTGAGAAAAAGTCTTGATGCTGCAGTCGTATCCTTCACTTATAACATGCCAATCTCCGTTGAAAGATATGACCCTGGAGGTTTTACAGTAAACAGGTTATTGCAGAGCATGAAAATTAGTTTTTCTGATTTCTTGCCTTAACCTGATTTTTTCCAATAACATGATTTAATGTGCCCGTAAATGTAGTCATTAAGGCCTGAGTGACCTTTATCTAAGATGTTTTTGTTTTGGTATTTCAGACGGTATGATTTAAAATCAGCCACTAAAGGATCATAAAAACAAAACCACTTTTCAGGTCATTACTTTATTTTTTTTGCAGCATTTTGTGTCAATAGTATGACTTGAGAAGACATTTCCGTTTCCTCATAACAATGTTAGGTTCTCTCACACACGGTTAAACACACACAACATTAATATGTAAGCGTGTGAATTTTATTGCCATCTGCTACACCATTTCATGGGCATATAAAAGTGGCAGCCACCCTCATACATATAAACATTTCCTCATCTGGTATTCCTCCGATGCAGGATTATGTGTTAGCTTTCTGGACCCCAAGGTAAATTCCACCTTTGCCGTCTCTGCTCGTGGGCTCGCCCGTTTAATGTTAATTTAGTTATTGGCTGACATTAACTCCAGTGCTGCTGTGATTTGTCACAGGGTGGAGAGCCAAAACTAAACTTCAAATGCTCTGATGCAACCCTCCCATATATCAAATCATTCCACTCACCAACTTCTTATTTTGACCCACTTTTCCCAATAGTTACTTGATGTCTTTTGAATAATGACATTGAAGTGATGGATGCAGCCATCAGTCACACGCTAACATTCAACTAGGCCACTGCCCACATAAACCCTGCATTCATCAATTGCATCATGTTGCCACATTAGGCCAAACCGACACAACTTGTGGACAGTGAGTGAGAAATTTGGATCATAATTTTCACTATTTATCACTTGTTAGTGATGAGGTTCAAGTGAGGTGAAGGCCACTTTCTACCAGCCAAAGCTGGAAGTGCACTGAAGGCGCTGTGATGGATGGATTTGGACCAAAAAGCAAGGTCTGGTGCCATGTATTCTCAAAGGCACCGCACGGTGTTACAGCATGTGGTCATGTTGACACAGTGGCAGGTAACGCCTCTTGCAAATGACAAATGACACTGAGAAGTTGAAGGGCAAAACTGCCATCACTCTTTGTGTTAATTGAACAGTTTGACACTGATATCCATCAACTTCTCATGCTGTGAAATCTGTGACACGGATTACAATATTACATTTTAATCAGTTTCAGTTAGTAAAACAAGGTTAGACAAGGAAAGTGGAAACATATGTCGGGGGAACACATACAGTTGCTCGCCCTGGTGGTACTTGTAAATCTCCCGCTGTGACCATTTCCAACAGCCGTCATGCTCATTTATTCTCAATTTAAAGAGGATATATAATGCTCATTTGCAGTTTCATACTTTTTTTGGGTATCTGGTAGAACATGTTTTTATATGCTTTAATGTTCATAAAATACATAATTTTTCTCAAACTGTCTCTATAGATCGTGTGCATGTGATGTCACGCTTATTTCCCAACCCGTAAATCAGCCATGTTGGTTGGAATATACAACCAAGACTGCGTCCATTCACGTGTGAGTTGCTGCAACTCTTCGTAATTTTCTTTGTATTTAAACGTCTAAGATTGAAAGAAAATGCCAATCGTGTGCGCAGTGTATAATTGTGGTCATAACGCTACTCATGACCCAGAGAAACGGTTCTTTAGATTTCCTAAAATCATCAAAAACAACGATCCACAACAGAGGGATGAATTGCTGTCTACCGAACGCCGTAAGCTGGTTTAGCAACATAACTCGTGAGGATTTAACAGAAGAAAAAGCACAATTCACCCGTGTGTGTGGCGTCCACTTTATATCTGGTAAGAGCTCATGCTAAAGCTATGTTTTCAATGTTTACGTTAAACATTTGTGCTTATGATATACCCGAACACTGTAAGACCTTACTTCTCGTCAACAGGAGAAGCGGCAAAGCTTTATGATAGCAGCCATTTTCTCTTTTCTTCTGTGCATGTTTTTGTTTGGCTTATTCTTGAGCCTACTTCACTTGCGAAAAGCAAAGCACCAATGTGTGAACATGCTTTGCTTAATCCAGCCATACAATCACAGTGTGCGAGGATAACATCGCCGCTCTTCTCACTCACAAACCACGGCTTGAGCGGTGTATCTCGAGCTCTTTGAGAGTGATTTACACGGGCATGGACGAGCACCCTGTCATCTTTCAGTGGTTTGGTAAGAAGACTACCAACCCAGCCAGAAACAAAGACATTATAAGCATCTAAGCTCTTGTATGCCTTCATTTGTGCGTTGGTTGCCCACGACGTTTGTAGCACAAGGTAGTTCACAATATCCGGATATTCAATCGGCGGTAATGAATCTAAATCCTCAATATAATCCAACGGCTTTAGCGTGTACGGGTCAAGGCCGCAAATTTGGACTTGCCTTTGCAGAGGACTCCAGAGAGTCACAATACTTTGAAGAAGTCGGAGTTTTATTGTTGTTCGCTTTAGACGCCATTGTTGATTTGTTTTTCAACCAAAATGGCGTTGCACACATACGTCACACAGTTTTGTCACGTGTTTGCACACTACCTATATACCTGTAATCACCCTCTGTCAGAAACGCTCCGTTGTGACAATAACTGTGACGTCATTCACTGTACCATTGCTAGACTGCAAATGGGTAATGGGATGGGTAATTGTTGTATGTCATGTTTTAAGCTACTGGATGCCTGAATTTCCTTCGGGATAAATAAAGTATCTATCTGTCTGTCTGTCTGTCTGTCTGTCTGTCTGTCTATCTGTCTGTCTGTCTGTCTGTCTGTCTGTATGTCTGTGTGTCTGTCTGTATGTCTGTATGTCTATCTATCTATCTATCTATCTATCTATCTATCTATCTATCTATCTATCTATCTTTCTATCTATCTATCTATCTATCTATCTATCTATCTATCTATCTATCTATCTATCTATCTATCTATCTATCTATCTATCTATCTATCTATCTATCTATCTATCTATCTATCTATCTATCTATCTATCTATCTATCTATCTATCTATCCATCTATCTATCTATCTCTCTATCTAACTGCAGTTCCCTGGATGACCACTTGAGGCTGCCTCCAAAAGCAAGTCAATATCCACAGACCCCCAAGTTAAAATACTACTTTACAGAAGAAATAAACATGTTTAAAGGCGGGTACCAAAAACGGTTTTGGTCTCTATCACTAATTATATCTGTCAGTATTATCCTGATAAATGAGGGTGAATTTGTATATAAGTCAGTAGTTTAATTATATTAAGGCATAAAGTTATGCATAATTGAGGGCATGGCCACTTTCAGTAACAGGTTGGTGCCGTCACAGGTGGCTAGCTGCCTGTTCTGGTGCAACGATACGCCTCTTTCCCCATTTTTGGATTAGCCGGTAGTTAGGCGGTGTCATCACTGCCAAGACGGTGACGACCAGTGTCACCCATATTGAGCTTCACAGCAGCTCTTCGGAAACCTATGGGTGACGCTACAGAGGCTACGTCTATACTTTATACAGTCTATGGTTTTAGCACCTGTCTCTTTAAGCCCTCTACCAAAAGCACCTTGCCGATACTTGCACAGTATTTATATTACACCAAGACCTACTTGAAAAAAAAGAAGACATAGAAAGCTTTTACAATATAGGACTTTGAAGGACAATTATTAGTGTTTCACTGTAATAAAATAGTTTAATTTTAATGGGAACGTTTTTGGCTTTCACTCATCTTCAATTGTGAGTTTGTTCAACACAGAGAGGTCACTTGAGCTCTTATAAATCTCAGTGAGTAAGTCTACATGTTCCATCTAAACTCTAAGAGGAATATCACAGACACAAAAATATAGCAAATAATAAATGGGAATCATCATGAAACTCCAAGGATCAGAACATCTATCCTTACAACATTACTTACAAGAATGTGTGGATCTGAAATATTCTTCATTTTCAGCCACAATCTGATTTTCAAGCATTTAAATAAAGGTTGTAGCATGAATTAGTTTAGGTGGGTGATTGTTGTCAGATGAAGGGCAGACGAGTCAAGCAGGACAATGTTTTCCTTATGAAAGCTGTCAACTATAATGACAAGTTCCCTTCAGCAGACCCCACAATTAAGTGATACTTACAAAATACTTACAAAGTAATCAATTCACAAACATATATGCAGAAGAAAAGCATCATATTTCAGAGCTGTAGCCAGATAATGTTTTGAATGAACAGCTTCCCTGGGATCCATTGTAGGGATTTTGTCAAAATACTAACATGCCATCATTTCCCAATGGCCATCATGCAGTTGCGAAAAGAATAATTTCCTCCTGTTTCTAGAATATTAAACAGAGATGTTATATGTGATGGACAGAAGGGAAAGATGGGCAACGACCCTCCGGTGGGTCACAAAGTTCAGGACTAACAAGCATGTTTGATTTACGCCCGCTGAAACTGTATGCAAGTAATTACACAAACATTACATTGTCTGATGGATTGCAGCAGTTAAAGTCTCTTGGTCTCTCTTCCTCTTTCTTTCTGTCTAAGTGAAAACAGTTATGTCACAGCCACAATGAACTGTTTGATTTATGATTTATACTGTTGTTCTGCCTGTTCTAGTGCAGACGAGTTATGGGCCTGTTAAAAGTGGCATCTGTCAAAGCAGGGATGAAAGCTGAACCCCGACGCCTTCACACGGTGGATCAGTCTGGGTGTCTGGCTCCCTGCAGCTCACAGAACCTGTTCACACCAAAATGGGTGAAACAATCAGAAGAATAAAACTCCAAACAGACGGAGCGTTGTCGTATGAACACGTGTTAATCCGTGGAGGACTGCCAGGTCAACAGTTTTTTATGGTTTGTTAATTGTTTCATGTCGACTTTTTAAAGTGTCATGTGTTCACATTAATGTTTTTTTATTGTCCTCCATCTGGAAACTACCTAAAATGTGCTCATGTACGCATGTTGACATTATTTTTAAGGGTTACACATATTACATTTCTTTTAAAGGAGTACAACATTTTGGGAAATACACTCATTCACTTTCATACTCAGCGTTAGATATAAAGATCTTCTTATCTTCTTAACACAGTTCGTATTTTTTGTGGGAAATTATCGCATGTTTAAAAATAAATATGATTTCACGTTTTAATTACTTTTACACTCAGGTCGTCATTAAGGTTTGATTTTTTGCATCTTTCAAAAGCCTTTACAGAGATGTTTGACCACTCTGAGCTTCCATATACAAACGTCGTCATCCAAAAAAGGCATCAAAAGGCTCATTGATTTATTTCATTGTCTCTCGGTACAAAGCACTTTACGATAAACAAAATAAAGAATACAGAATACAGAAATGTATAGACAGTTGTGGCAGGTGATAGCAAAACATTTTGGAATCAGGGATACTGATTGCAAAAAATAGTTGTACAAAAGATGAGACAGTAGTGCTTCTTGCTGACGTAATTAATTCATTAGCGACATTTGGAACTAGCGCGATCCATTGCACTCACGTAATTAACTCAGTATGTCTCCTATTGCGAATTTTGGCAACAAATAGAACAATAAACACATCAGCCTCAGTGTGCAAGGTGTCTGTGCGTAGAGATATCAGATGACCCATTTAAAAAAAAAAAACGCTTATGCAAAATACGGACTTAAGGACTTATCTCTAAGAAAGGGACGACCTATTCCTTTTAATTGTGTTTAATTTGATTTAGAGATAGATTTGTCTCAATAATTTCTGTCTGAACAGATCAACAATCTGTGTGTAAATGAGTAATCTCTAAATGTAAAACACCTTCCACAAATGAAAAGATATTATTATTATTATATATTGGCCATTTTTGAATGGCACATGATCGCCTGTTGATGACGTCATTTTTGCATTTCAAAGTAAGAGCATGCAGTCTACATGAGCAGGTTTTTAACTGTGTTTAGTAATAAGAGACAAGTAACGTGCATTCATTATTTTAATATGTTAATGTTTATGCCACCGTCCAAAGTGGATAGTAATAGCGACTGTGTAACTGCCAATTGATTATAAATATAGAAAATACAAAACAGTTCTACACAGACATTACAAACATATTAGTAAGGGTGCACTCCTAATGACAGTGTGAAATGATTTTTGAATGTTGGAACCTGAAAGAATAAATGAAAGATAAAGAATGAGTTCACTACTGTCAGAGGCTACATAGGCTAACTGCTAACTGAAGAAGCAGCGAGCATTTGCTGTTTTCAGCATATATTCACATTTTCTATGTGTAATCAGTTGGTAGTTATCATCAGGATTTGACATTAGCATCCACCAAATGCGGGGATTTCAAGTTTGTCTCAAAACTCTTTTGAATTGAGTTGTGGGAGGTGTTTTACATTCACAGATTACACATTTACACACAGATTGTTGCTCTGTTCATATAAATAATATTGAATCTATCTTATTGAGTTCTCTCTAATTTGGACATTGGATATGACTGAACACTACTTATACGTTTGAAAATCCTGTGTGATTATGATTTTATTAAATAAATACCGAGCAACGTGTTGGCACGTTCAAACCTGAAAGATTCTCTATCTTTGATGTCCTTTGCTTAAATTATTAAATACTTGTGTTTGTAATAGTGGACATGTTTTAGTTTTAGCACAACCATTTAGTCGTTGTTTGGCAGATTAAACAGATGTACTTTGAAATTTCAAAATATGTCATTACTTGGTTTATTCTAGTAGATAATTTGAAACGAACTTGCTTGATAACTACGACACGGCTAAGACAAGAGAAAACAATGGACTGTTAGATATTATTTATAGCTTCTCGGGACAGATGAGATGGTCACAGTCGGTTACAAACAGAACGGTGTCATCCAGGCAAACATTTTTAATGAGACACAAACCGAGATGTGGTTGAGAGGTGACTGCATGCTGCCTGTCTGCCGACGTGTAGCAGGAAGGTTCTTGTAACATCTGTGTTCATCTGTGTTCATCTGTGCGTGTATGTGTGTGCTGCTAATGAGTCTTAATTCACAATGAAAACAGCAGTCGAAATTCAAATTTTAGAATTCCTTTTGGTCCTGCAGATGACTAAAAAGTCATCCAAAAATTAAATAGAAAAAATATCACCAAGTTATTTAGCAATTTGCAGCCGCTGGTTTTCTTTGGGAAAATGTGGCATCGACAGGAGACACAGTTACTGACGACTTGACAAGTGTGACATTTACAAATAAACCTCTGAGGGCTGTGAGAATGCACAGGCACATTTTTCTTTCCTGACAAACTTTGATGAAAGCCAAGAAGACACAATTGATCTTCTCCCGCTGCGTGTCTTGGCGTCAGTGTCGGCATCTGTTTTCTGTGTCAGTTAACGTCTTGTCACTCCGTGTCTCTCGCGCGATGCTCACCTCAAAGCTGGCGGACTGATCTGCGTCCATGTAAACCCTTTACTACCCATCTGCCCAAGCAGCTGAGAACAAGGTCTTGATTGCTTGTGCTCTTTCCAGACCACGTTTTACCAGATGGCTCCCTTTCCATTATAACAGGAGCTCCCTGTTCAAGAGCTTCTTCCATCTATTGTGATCACATGGATTAGATGGAGTAGAGTTTTCAATGTTGTTTGCAACCCTATTACTGTGTGTTCCACTATTCTAGTATATTTGGTCAAAATAATAAATGATCTACTCTTGTAAATATGTGAGAGCAGTTATTCCTTAGGATAGGAAATGACTGATGTTCTAGTAAAATGAATGCAATAAGCTTGGCGAGTTATGTGTTGCCATCAATAATAGAAAAATGAATACATAAGCATTTACGCTGAAACCTTTTTATTTTATTTTATGGAACCCTTTCAGAGCCGAGGAGCACTCTAGCCCTGTAGGACTTGTTTCCTATAGAGACGGTCCTACACATGCATGCGTTTACCCTGTAATTTCCTCAGAAAAGCTTTTCTTTTCACATGAGGAGTCATGCAGCTCCACGTCAAATTCACTGTCACAATGAGGGGGGGGGGGTGAAATGGTTGAAACATCTGGGAAAAGTTCAGCAACGCAACAAATTCATCACTTTAAGACCTGAACAAAATGCTGAATTATATACCTATATGAAAAGCAGCAATTTCCTCCCGGAGAGGAGAATAACTTACACAGAGCAATTGAAGCCTCATAGATGTAGATAGATACTCGACTAATCTCAGAAGCTCTAGTCCAGTCCAACCTGCAGCAGCTCAATTGACATTCACTGCTGTAATCAGGAAACTATATATACATATATATATGTATATGTATATATGTATATATATGTATATATGTATATATACATATATACAGATATACAGGATATGTACAGGACTGTCTCAGAAAATTAGAATATTGTGATAAAGTTCTTTATTTTCTGTAATGCAATTAAAAAAACAAAAATGTCATGCATTCTGGATTCATTACAAATCAACTGAAATATTGCAAGCCTTTTATTATTTTAATATTGCTGATTATGGCTTACAGCTTAAGAAAACTCAAAAATCCTATCTCAAAAAATTAGAATAGTTCCTCAGACAAAGTAAAAAAAAAAGATTTATAACAGCAAAACAAAATCAAACATTTGAAAATGTCCATTAATGCACTCAGTACTTGGTTGGGAATCCTTTTGCACGGATTACTGCATCAATGCGGCGTGGCATGGAGGCAATCAGCCTGTGGCATTGCTGAGGTGTTATGGATGTCCAGGATGCTTCAATAGCGGCCTTTAGCTCATTAGCATTGTTGGGTCTGGTGTCTTTCAGCTTCTTCTTCACAATACCCCACATATTCTCTATGGGGTTCAGGTCAGGGGAATTGGCAGGCCAATCGAGGACAGTAATGCCATGGTCAGTACACCAGTTATTGGTGGTTTTGGCACTGTGGGCAGGTGCCAGATCATGCTGGAAAATGAATTCCTCATCTCCATAGAGCTTTTCAGCAGACGGAAGCATGTAGTGCTCTAAAATCTCTTGGTACACAGCTGCATTTACTCTGGGCTTGATGAAACACAGTGGACCAACACCAGCAGCTGACATGGCTCCCCAAACCATCGCTGACTGTGGGAACTTCACACTGGATTTCAAGCAACTTGGATTTTGCTCCTCTCCAGCCTTTCTCCAGACTCTGGCGCCTTGACTTCCAAATGAAATACAAAACTTGCTTTCGTCTGAAAAGAGGACTTTGGACCACTCTGCAACTGTCCAGTGCTTCTTTTCCATAGCCCAAGTCAGACGCTTCTTCCGTTGTCTTGAGTTCAGAAGTGGCTTGACCATGGGAATACGGCTATTGTAGCCCATTTCCCGGACACGTCTGTGAACAGTGGCTTTTGATACCTGGACTCCAGCTTCAGTCCACTGTCTTTGAAGCTCCCCCAAATTCTGGAAGCGACTCTTCTTCACAATGCTGTTAAGGCTGCGGTCATCTCTCTTGGTTGTGCAGCGTTTCCTGCCACATTTCCCCCTTCCAACAGACTTTTTGTGGATGTGCTTTGAAACTGCACTCTGTGAACAGCTTGCTCTTTGAGACATTTCTTTTTGTGTCTTACCCTCCTGATGGAGGGTGTCAATGATGGTCCTCTGGACAGCAGTCAGATCAGCAGTCTTCCCCATACTTGTGATTTAGTTTACTGAACCAAGCTGAGTGTTTTTCAAGGCTCAGGAAACCCTTGCAGGTGTTTCGAGTTAATTAGACGATTCAAGTGATTCGTTGAACACCCTACTAGTATACTTTTTCATGATATTCTAATATTTAGAGATAGGATATTTGAGTTTTCTTAAGCTGTATGCCATAATCAGCAATATTAAAATAATAAAAGGCTTGCAATATTTCAGTTGATTTGTAATGAATCCAGAATGTATGACATTTTTGTTTTTTTAATTGCATTACAGAAAATAAAGAACTTTATCAAAATATTCTAATTTTCTGAGACAGTCCTGTATATATATATATATATATATATATATATATATATATATATATACATATACACAACGAAAGGGTGAACAACAATAGGGAAATGCGGATTTATTGATTATAAATGCTTCGGAAATATTAATATAACTCTGTTGTACTTGACAATGTTAAGGTGATGCAACGCCCGGTTATACTGCGTTTCTGTCTAAATGTAGTTTCTAGAGCCATGGCGTCATAATGATGGTATTAAGAGGTGGAATAATTCAGGTAGGACTGTGTAGGACATCACTGAAGGCCTAGGTGTGAAATGCACGGCCCGCCACTGGTATTGATATAAAAGATATGTTGACCGGTTTATAATGCTACTCATTGATTCACTCATCTTCCAAATATTGATATATCCGATTCATTTAGATTAATTAATCACAAAGCTTGTAATGAATTAGATTCATTTTTTTAATCGATTGACAGCCATATATATATATATATATATATAAGTATATATACAGTATGTTTCTGTATCCCAAACATGATTCATTATAGATATGTGTGCTTTATTTGGACAGGCTTCCTCTCCAGCAATCTGTCTCTGCAGACAGCAGCCATACTGCCATCTTCCTCGCAGCTGAAGGATGCGGTCATGTGGCCATGTTCCCTTGCCTACTGCCATCTGGAGACACTGTCAAATACAGACTGACTCCAGTTATTACAATTAGATAAGCAGCCAAACAGCCATGTTTAAATGTTCTTATTGTACTGCGTGAAATTCGCCCGATGTTCAGAGTTCATATAGAGGAGCAACCTTGACCCAATCTGCCGTTTCCAAAGTCCCCACAAGCTCAACACTTTCACCTTTTCTGCCATGCTGTCAGCTCAGGGTACAACATAAGGCAGAATGAGAATACATGAGATATCCCAGGTGGCCTTCTGTTTGTTGAGTTGCTATGTTTTTGTAGGTGTTACTTTCGGCGTTAATGCAAAAGCGCACGGACACAAGGCACAACTAATCATCACTTACTCACAGAAGTCACCAGAGAGTGGGGTAGTTATGAAAGGTGAGAAAAAAATACCAACCAGGTAGAGAAGAAGGTAAATGCACTTTGTTGTGTGTTTGGAAAGTGCAGCAGCAGGAAACATAGGTTAAACACTCATTACCTAATCACAAGTGGATGGCTCTAGGTACGTCAGTTCACACCTGGCATTAGATTGCATCCCCACATTTGCTCAGGTGACCACATGTGATTGGCACTTCCCATCCCTAGTATGTCGGAAGGAAAAAAAGATATACAAATCGCTCATTGTGTTCATGCAATCATAATATATCTCTATGGACATTGTCAGAAGTTGTGGACGAAGCCAGGGTAAGCTATTTGGTTAACCAAAATGCTAAGTAGAGATACAGCGTGTACTTCCAGGGCTTTTATTGTAACGACTAGAACGAAAGAAGTGAGGCCGTAATGCGTTGTCTCTGGCAATTTGGGAGCAATGAAGAGTGTGCCTTCTTAGTTAAGACTACAAAGCCTCTGTTATTATTTTATTACCTTAATAAGCAAATAACTCTAGATGAGATACAGGACGAAAAAAACAAGAGATCTATGTTTACTGTTACGCTGTCGGGAACGCATCAGGACGCATTAACGTTTACACTACAATGTACTCAAATGCTTTGAGTTTTCTGGGTTTTGAGGTTTGACTGATCGGATCACAATGTGTCTTGGTGGACACTCACATTTGTATTTAGAGCCGTCCACAACTGGGTCTTTGTCAATTCATGCATCTCACAAAAGCTAGGTGTAAATCCAAGATTATTCGAGAAGGATTTAGATTTGATTGCTGTAATATAACCCCTCTGGGAGATGTTGTCCGTTATTCTAGCCAGATGTTGAAAAGATGTAAATGCATCTTTCTCTGCAAGTCAAATACACAGTCCTCCCAAGTGCAACCACGTCAGTAAACTGTTTCTGAAAATAGTCACTAACATGAGATATGTCCTCTTTGATAATGCTAAAGTTACACACAAATTATACAGTCAACAGTTAGTGTTAGCTTATGGATCATTGTTAGCTAGCTAACTAGCTAGCTACCTATAATACCTTTTTTTGGCAATTACTTACAGCTTCAGATGCAATAACCCTAACCCTTTGAACCGGTGCAGGCTGACCCTGATTTGCATGTAGCTGGGAAAACCAAGACAGATTGCTATTAGATTTGTGATCTGGTCAACAAAAGTGTGTGAAATCACATCTGGATTGTATCCAGATACAAGACACTTGAAATGACTAAATGTAAATGAGGCCTCAGTTATAGATTACAGCCTGCAAATACAGCGACAATCAAATATTTACGCTGGACTTACACTATGATGAGGAAGCTTTCTCCTACTTTTTCAGTGCTTTGTCCTGATGGCAGGGTTGTTGAAATCATGTTAAAGTAACAGTCATGATCTCAATTCAAATTACTCCCACAGAAGACATGGCACAAACATGTACATGTCAGTTGTTGAATTGATGAATATCTTGCCACACTTTCTCCCATACTATGCTGTCCCATTAACCCCAATGAAGTTTGTTTGTTAGTATATGTATGTGACTTATTAATTGTTCTTTAACAGCATTACTTTCCCCATAAATGTGAAATTTGAGTTTGATATATTCGCATTCACTTTCTGGAAAAAAAACAATACTAAATAAACTATATTTACAAGTAAGGTACAAATGTCCTCCATTGATTAGCTGATTGCTTTGTTACCCATCAAAAATATGTATATATGTATATATACTGTGCGTTACATTGATAATGAAAGAATGACTCCATATTTAATATATATAAAAAAATGAACAATTGATATTACACCAAATTTCATTGCAATTACTTACACTGTTACCCTGCTCCCTGTTTTTCCTACATTGTTATCCATTCATATTATTACTGTTCCTTTGTCATTATTCAAAAGGTACGTGTATAAGCCACCTCAAACACAAAGTTGCTACCCCCTTATTTTCTAACCTCTTGATTTCTTCCATTGTACTTTGAGGTCTCGAAAAGCGCTATATAAATTAAATGTATTATTATTATTATTATTATTATTATTATTATTATTATTATTATTACTTACATGTTGTTTTAAGTATTTTCCTGATAGCACTTAAATAATTACACTGTATTTTGTAGGCTCTAAAGAATGAATGTAAGTCTGCTCTTTTCTTTGATTAACTTTATGTTCTGCTTATGGCCGTTGGGTTTCATCTTTATTTTAAAGGCACATGTGGGTCTACTCCGTACCAGAGCTTCCTGTGGGGCACTATTGTTACATAATGTCATTCAACATGTGGTGTGCGAGCAGCTTCAACAGTCACATCTACAGTGATGAAAAAGGACTAATGGTTCTTTTCAATCCCACAGATTTGAAACAAAAATAAAGTAGGTTTTCCGCTTGTTATCGTTCCAGCTGTTTTAGCATAATTTAAAAGCATGCTGCTGAAGTAAACATGAGCGATGCGTAATGACGATCGGCTCCAGTCTGCAGGAATTAACAAGAACATCCAAATTCCCCGTGGGATAAATGAAGTATTTCTGATTCTGATTCTGAATTACAGCTCAGGTGTTTCAGAGCGCAGTTGGAGATAATGAGCGTGCCTCTTATAGAGGGAGGGGATGGGAGTAGATATCAAAACGTACTGTAGATATCATTAGTCCTTCCAGAAGCACCTCTAGGGAAATGAAAATATGTAAAAGTAGTAGCATCTACTCATCTGAGCCTTTGAGCCTTTGAGGACAATTGACAGAACAAAAGTCTATAAATAAAGAAAGGTTAGGGTTCAGGTGCACTCGGCTCGGTCTCTCTCTCTGTGCCTTCAGACATGTGTTCAGGCCCCGAGGCTCAGATGTTTGAGTCTGAATCAGGGCAAGTTATGATAAGCCTCGGGCTAATTTTGTACATGCAGATTTTCCTCTCTCATTGTGGCTTTACACTGTGGCATTTAGAATGAGAGAAATTGTGGTGCCGAAGATAGTGGGATTTGAATTCCTCTCAATAGTTGTTCATTTTTATTATCAGTCAGGACTTAATTTTAGGTGGCCATCTGCACGGCGCTAATTAGTCCTTTCATTTTATCTTGTTGAAGAAAGACAATAATTGAGTCATCTTAGGTCAAAGTGATTTTTTGCTGACCCAGCCATAAGCAAAAATGGTCCTTCTAAATGAACATCAGAAAGCTGTTTACCCTACAGACGACAACATTGTTGAACAGCACCTATCTACAGAAGCCTTCTGTATATAATTTCCCGAGGCATGATTTCCCTGTTCTAGAGCTGCACCATGTCATTTGATAGCTTATCTATCCTGCACAACATAGCAAAAATTAAATTGGATTGGTTTTATTGTTTGCACACAGTCCACCTGCTACACAAACACACTGCAGTGTGATTTGGCACAGACATATGATCCCTTTCCCAGTTGATTGAGTGAACATCAGAGCCTTTGAATTTGAGCAGCTCCAACTTTGGGAAACTTTTAACAAGATAAGCTTCAATGCTCTGGGAAGAATATCTCTGATCTAAAGAAATTTCATCCAAAAGAAAAAAAATTATGAAAAACTTATTTTGCCTTTCAGCATTCATGTGCTGGGTTTTGTATTAAGATTTACCGGCTGTGGAACAGTTGCTGCAAGAGCTCAACACATCATAACTTGACAAAACACATCCAAAAAGTCAAAACCTGAGCAAATAAAAGAAAACTCTTCACCACCTTGACAACACGTACGTAACAAAGTGCATCGTGGATTCAGACAACAAAGACAACAAAAATAAAATTAGAAAGTTCATGGACTTGACTTTGACAAACCATTCCCAACTCCACTTACAAGCTTTTTCCGGTGCTTTCAAGCAGCCATATAGGTTTTCTGTCGGAGCAGCATATTACGACCCATATTTATGATTGTTGTTAGACGGCGCCCTCGAGTGGCCGTAATAATTACAATGGAAGAAAAGGAGGAAATCGGTGTCGAATTATAAAGGGCGACAAAAGCAGAAGGTGGATGGTTGGGTCAGACAATCACAGGACTTTCACTAACTACGTCATGTTTTTCATCGCATATGTCACATCATAACCACGTCCCGTACTTATTTGAACTCAAACCACGATGTTTTTATAAACCTAACCAAGTAAAATTACAACGTTAAATACAATGGTCGTTTAAAACTGTGACAGTTTCACAACATTAAAAAGAACGGGCAAAGCTCGATGTTGGAGGGTTTTACTGTTCAGTGAGAAATGGGCTTTAGTCATTTTATGCATTGTTCTAATATTATATATTGATTATAGCAGCTTCAATTAGCTTTTCTTTTCTTTTTTACTGCTTTTCCTCTAAATGCAATATACAGTATGTGTTGTCAAAGTGGTGTCGGCTCTTTTTGTCATGTTCTTGTTTCTCAAGTGCACAGAAGTCTCTTAGCCACTGTGCATAACATTTTAGGATTGACAAATTAATGTACTCAATTAATGTCCCAACCACTGTCATCATACTCTCAGCCCTGACGCTACATTACCCCTCGGAGCCCCGTCACCCCCTCACCGTGCATTATATGTTCCTAAACCAGCCCCCTTAAAGAGAGGAGCTGTTTGTTTCTGTGAACCGACCAGGAGCCGCCACCACTCACTGCTGCAGTGAGGAGGAAAAATAATGACATGTCATCTGATAATGGCTGCATTGCGGACGAACCAGCCCTTTTAATGGATTTATAATTAATGCTTGTGTGTTGGCCGATGCCACTGATGGCTGCGGAGAGGCAGGATAATGTTCTGGAACTACAAAGTCATTTTAGATCAGTGTGGATCAAGCCGAGGCCACGGAATCAGAGATAAGAGGTGCATTATTATTCCACGAGAGGTGCTAGGCTGGCAGCTGCAGCCCAGAGAGCTTTCTGTCCCTCTTCTCTTTCCTCTCCATCTCCTACCCCTCTGAGTCAGGCCATTCCAAGCCAATGACTCTCCAGGCTGCTCAATACTTAACACTTTAAGGACTCAGGGTCATGTTTGCAGGTCAGTGATTCATACCTGGATAAACACAGTCATAATTGGTTTGCATGGATCGGTGAGATTTTTCATTCGATAAACTTCTGTATCCAGGTTTGTTCCAAGCAGAGTCAGTTAAGAGAGTTGGTGTATTGAGGTCTGAGGTTATATGCTGGGCTTTCCTCCCTCAAAAGGGTATTTTTTAATGAGCGGGGATAAAAGGCATGGACAATAAAAGAGAGGCTTTTGTGGCCATCGGGTGTCCCGTGGTAAAGTATACTGTACAGAGACAGACTCGAGAGGCCGGCTGATTCTTTCATATTCTATTTATTTCAACTGCTGTTGAGCACCTCGGGTGGCTTGAGGACGGACCAAGGGTCCCGCAAAATTTATGGTATCATCGTTAATTTCTGCAACGTTTACGTTACATTTTTGGTTCGATTTTTAAGTTTAGCATTTGAATAAAAAGAAAGATCTGCATCAGAATACCCAGAGTGACATCATGCTGGCTGAGACAATATCTAGATCAGGGGTGCCAAACTCATTTTAGTTCCAGGTCCACATACAGTCCAATTTGATCTCAAGTGGGCCGGACCATTAAAATTATAGCATAATAAAAAAGAAAATGAACTGTAAAAAATGACCTGTAATAACCAATAAATAACAGCTCCAAAGTTTCCCTTTGTTTGCAAAAAAAATACATTTTTACATACAACTTTTTTACAAAACATTATGTATGAACAACCTAAAATTGTAAAATTGCAATGCAAAAGTGCAGTTTCAACAATAGTATGCCTCAGTTTATCATTTACACATGTGCATTACAACTTACTCATCATGTATCTACAAAGGCACAACACATTTAGTGGAAACATTTGAAATAGCAGTTACTTTTATTGCATATACTTTTAGAATTGCAGCTAATGTCTTCTCTGTAATTTTTACACTTTGCAAAGTCATCCTGCGGGCTGGATTGGACCCTCTGGCATGCCGGTTTTGGCCCGTGGGCCATATGTTTGACACCCCTGATCTAGAGCATCTACATCCTGTAAGTATGAAGGCTAGTACAACAATGGATTGTCCAAATTGAAGATATGTGTCCAACAACAGGAGCTCCTTTGTGGAGATAATAATGAATTTGAAGTTTATGACATAGATAATGACATGAAATTTAAGAAAGAAAAATACAAGCTTTTCATTGTCATTAAGTCATTAAAGTAAAGCCTACAGGTGAACTGGGTCAACTTGTAAGTAACAGATATCACCATGAAACTTCCACCGTTGATAACTTACATTAAGAAATCTTTTTTTATTAAAAGTTTATTAAAATGGTATCTTTAAATATGAAAATAACGCATTATCTTATGTAATATGTGCTAATTTAAGTTCATTTCCATAACAGAAATCTGAACATTTGATATTAGGTTTAAAATTCTGGTTTCATTTTATTTGAAAATGCTGTCAATAGTTTTTTCATCAGCCTCTGAATGATATATGAACAAACCGCTTTGTAAAAACCTTCAGAATACAGAGAGGACTGAAAGTGTTTGGTGTAAGTGCTACTGACGTGGAGATTTCTGGCTCAGAGTCTGAGGAAAAAAATCTAATTTTATGTATATTGTATGTATTATGCATATTAGATATGTATTGTACAATTCCATACATTTTGCAAGACAGTACAGGTGTATAGGATTAAAAAAAAAAATACTAGATTTCTCAATGAAACTGTCCCTGTTACTTACTTACATTAAGACAATATGTTTTTGTATTACAAGTTTTCTGAAATGTTATGTTTAAATATGCAGATTAGGCATTATGTAATGTTAACTTTGGAGACTGAAGTCTGGCGCTTGAACGGCTGAACGGAGGGAGGTCAAGCTTGAATGAGTGCACCTTTATTGATGAAGGGCAAATGATGAGCAGCCATGATTACTTTTCATTCAATTCCTACCTTTGTGGTTTGATCATTTCATTTGAATGTTTACCTGATCAGTGAGGTTGGAGGCACAAACAAGTGCAGATGTGGCATATTAATTAACACTGCACAGCTTTTTGTCATTCATTTATGTGGAATTTGCTTTGAAAGGGAGGCTGGTTGCATTCTGCTTGGATTGTGAGCGCTCTGCTATAGAACATCACATATACATTTGTAGAGACACTTTTTGTCTTGGCCCTATCTCTGCCCCTGAATCTCAAATATCTCCCGCATCATCACAAACTTATTTTCAGAGCTTTCGGATGCTGCGCCCTCCTTTGATGCACGACAGTGAGCGCGTCCTTTTTATGACTGAAGGAGTGACAGGTGTGCAAATGTTTCCCTCTCTCATCTGTCTGAGGCACGTCAGACTGGAATGCCGGTGTCAAACCCGGTCAGTGAATATTTAAGAAACACTCACAGCCTTTTTTCCTGTGCTATTGAAACAGTCAGCAGAGACCCTCGACAGCCCGCCCCAACATCTGAGAGAATATGTGTGCTACATGACATGCCACATTTCAGCATATGAGATAGAAGGTTGCATCACTTAGCTTCCTCAAAACAGCTCACAGGCTTCATCACTTGAATGGCAAGAACATGCTGCCATGGAGTACAGCAGTGACTCCAGCCTATATTATGAAATGGGAATTTTTAGCAGTGATGGGATGTGTTCTTGATGATCAGTGCTACGGGTGTAGCTTGTGTAACTTCTTCACTTTCCCTGCCCACATTCTCCCATCCAGTCTGAGGGGTTTGAACAGACAACCTTTGAGTCTCTGCGCAGCCTTTCTCACCTTTAGGCAGCCGTCAGTCATCTGCGGCGTGTGCTCTATTCATGGTATCACATTCCAGCGCGAGGCATTCGAGATGCTCCCAGTGGAGATCCTTTCTAGGACGCGCACTCCTTCCTAGATCAAAAAGACTACAGCAACGATTTGGCCCTATAGCAAGCATGGAAAACACTTTTGTTTCAACTTTTTCATCATGATGAACAAAGCACAAAAAACAAACAGGGCATAATTCCAAATTTAGCCCTTGAAACACAAGTTGTGCTAGTTATTATTTGTACTTCTTTTACTCAAGATTTACTACAATGAACATGCTTTTGTGCACTTGCCGAATCTAATCTTCAAAATGAAAGAAGACAAAAATTCTGACCAAACATTGGATTTTTCTCCTTACTTTATTCTTTCAAATCCCTGAGCACTCAAACTCAAAATCTGCTCGATGTGCACCAACATTATTGATATATAACTTGTTTCCAAACATTCAAACACTCAAGGCTGCGCTTCTTTGGGTCCTCATTAATATACCTGCCATCACATAGCTGCACCCCCCATCAATACTAGACTAAACACGCCATTTGGGTTCAAAGGCTCACACAAAGGTTGATGTAGAGTGACCCAGCATGCCATTCTGCAGTGTTAAAATCTCAAATCTAAAATCCCAGTTTCCCACATAACAAGTTGTAAGAAGCTATGAAAAGGGTCTGAAAGCATATCTACTCTTTCTCCGTCATTGAGAAATTCTAGATCTGGCCTTGCCCTGTATACCGCTGCTCTCCCAAGGTAGAGCAGAGCTCAGAGCGATGACCTTCGGCGCCTAGTCCATTTTCTCTGTTAGAGTAAGCATCGGAGAGATTCAGCCGTATATGCTTGACTCAGATGAGCAGTCTGCTGTGCACCAAAAATGATCAGACGTATCCGAATGGTTTTGTTAGCATCTTTCATTTGTTTACTTTATTTGTTAGCTTGTAACAAATTCTTTATTCTTTCAAATTGTAATATTGACAGTGAGCTGTACCAGCTGTGCTGTTCAGCGGTGAAACAGTTGTGATGTTGTTTAATTGTAGCTCTGATTATGAGGCCACCGCGATCTGTGAGCAGTATATGTGTTACAAGGAAGCAGGGCTTTCTGGGTAACGTTATGAGTTAGTCGTACATTTTGAGATAAGATGAGTCACAGCAGCTAAGGTGCTACATGCTAGTCTGTTCAATGTACTTCAACAGTCAAGTTAAACAGCTCAGTGACCTTCATGACAACAGGGGACCCCTCTCCATACACTACACAGTGTGGACACAACGCACCAGTAATAAATGACGTCCTGTATATCGAGAGCCTGCACGCAACACTGCAATTTCTTAGGCCGTCAGCACTACAGTGTGAAGTCCATCAGATGAAAAGTGATCGAGAAAATCTGAGGACAGACATACACACAGATGCTCCATCCATTTTAGATTATTTTAGTTTTGTTAGTTTTTTATACCTGCTTATTGCTCTTCAGGGGACAGAGGGGTTACAGAATAAAGACTTTGCTGCTACTGGCTGGATCAAAAACACATGAATTATGTCTTAGTCTATGTCTATGTCTTAGTTTAGCGTGTTATCATGCTAACATTTGCTAAGTAGAAGTAAACATAAAGACAAACATCTCAAGGTGTGTGACAAGCTGGTGAACATAAGGCCGACTCATTTATACTTAATTTGAGAAATATGGGAAAAATACCAAAGCTGAGGTTGACTTTATTAACAAAAGTGAGTTTTAGAAACTTAACCCATTAGCATTCATTGTAATTAAAAATACTGTTTCATGGAAACTATGATCTGATGTATGATATTTATTATAATAGCCCCATACTGTAATTAATCAAGCTATCTTTAGATGTTGTATAACACATCATACATTTTCTCTGTCATACGACAGGCCTTGCATTATAAAAGCTTGATTAATATTTTTCCTGATTGATGGAATATATGTTCGGTCCAATAAATCTGTGGATAAATAAAGCTGTGATTACAGATTTGACCTTTAAGGAACTTTCTAGACGTCTTATTTTCACTTAAGAGTATGGAAATAATATACATACATATATCTTTTTTTATGAAAAACGTTTTATGTTTTGCACTAATTATTCATTTAAACTATGTTCACGTTGCATTCATAACATTCCAGATACTGTGCAGCACCCACGCATCTGTTTCTACCACTTTCTACATTACAGTCCTTTTGTAATGCCTTCTTATCTAAGCAACTTAGAGTTTTCACATAAACAGAATAAAAATGACTTTTGAGGTGCTCGGAGCACAAAGGAATCTCTCTGAAGAGGATACCACGCACTGTGAGCTTTAATATGGAGACTTTATATCTGTTGTTGTTTTGACTCAGAGGCTGATTCTAAATGAGGTAACTTACAGAGGATAACTTTCTCCTTGTTATCTACACTGGCTTTTCTGTGAGTCTAAAACAGCCATTTGTGATAGAAGTCTGCGAAACAGCAGGAAAAATTCATCACAGCTTGTTGAAAGCTTAACTAGATATCTACATTGCTTTCATTTGTATACACGTGTGGTCAAAGCTGACAAGCTCCGAGTATAGCCTTCGGGTGAAAAGTTAATTGTTTAACTGTTAAATAAGTCTGACTGAGTTGAACAGCCCTGGGAAACATTATCGACTGCATGCAAAGCGTGTCTTGTTTATCAGCTGTCAGAAAGTCCTGGCTGAAAAAAAGACACCGCAATCTGATTAAATGTTCAAAACTGATCTATCGATTGCTCTGCCATCTTGTCAGTGAGTGATATGGCTGCATTTTGAAGATCTCTGCTGAATTATTTATTCATCACTCAAGTGTTTGACTGACACACGGTTTGAAGTACTGACTAATTCACTTTGCCAAAAAGATCTATTGGGTACAAACTGACATTTTCTGGATGAGTGGTCTCTGCAAGTCTTTTGAATTGAATTGAATGAATATTCGAGGCTGGATGTTTTTCCTGCCTGTTAATTAGTTCCTATAACAGGAATGTGGGAAATGAAGGGTGTCCTCTATCACAGCCAGAGTTAATCCCCTTGAATATTAGGAGGGAGGAACCTCGACAGGTCCCTCATGGGCTCACATGAATACTAAAGATGGACTTTTTTGAAATGGAGAAGAATGCCTCACCTATCTAATTTCCTGTTTTTTGTGATAGCGGCTTTCTCCATTGAAAGTAAATCACGTCATATGATGAGCATTTGTTTCATTGTCTGTGTGCGTGGAGAGAGAGAAGAGGGCCTTCCACGCACGTAGACAAAGAAACAAAAAGAGAAGAAAGAAACTGCCGTGCACAAGTTGTCGATTCATAAGCGAGCTATGACGTGCTTCTGTCCTGTGTCGCCTCAGTTGGCCAGACTCTCAGTTATACAATTGGTAAACCACCCAGTGTGTTGTTCTTTTACCCTTGACTTAAAATGGAGAAGATTGTGTCCTGAAGACAAATGAGGCTGACTGCTGGCACAGAATGAAAGGTATCGTTTAATCTTGGCCTCGGATACAATCTAAGTGGGTTAATTAGGGCAAAACACCACTCCTTCCACCACGGGGAAGATGTTGTGTTGATACATCTCAACTAAAGGGCACAATTTGAAATGCACGCTTATGAGGAGGATTTGCATAGATGCTTTTCATGTTCCAAATTTAATCTGAAAAATAGAAAGTGCCAACAGTTTTGTGGTCCACCAGCTTCAAACATGTGATTGTCCAACTTGTCGGAATTTGCTTGGATGGAAGCTGAATTTCTTTTTTATAAATAACAATAATAATTCTGCTCTTTGTATGTTGCACTTACATTGGTTTGGTTTATTTGTAGCTAATGTTATGCACATAAAGGATTTCACCTATTTGAAGCTAATGTACTTCCTGTACATTAGAGATGTAGATTCTTGCTGTTCAGAGTTGTATCCTCATGATTATTTGCACTTATTGTAAGTGGTTTTGAACAAAAGCGTCAGCTCAATGAACTGTAACAACTCCAAAGACTTGAAAGCATGTTTCGATTCTACATAATCACGTAAGCTGCCTGGACAGACTGTCG
Source organism: Cottoperca gobio (assembly GCF_900634415.1). Classification (NCBI taxonomy): domain Eukaryota; kingdom Metazoa; phylum Chordata; class Actinopteri; order Perciformes; family Bovichtidae; genus Cottoperca; species Cottoperca gobio. Next base: position 20,769,183 of record NC_041371.1, read on the forward strand.
GCACTGTGAAACAAACTTCTTCAATGATTAGCCTTCGAGAATTTATAAAGAATTCAAAGAAAAAGAAAAAGAACTATAATAAATTGTGTAAGACTATGAAGTCTATGAAGTAAAAAGCTTTGCTGTATATCAGTTGCTCAAGGACAATTCATGAAGTGTGGGCATTGTGTTGCATGTGCTTTGGCCACCGGCTCTGAGACTGCATTTAGGCAAAGCGGAATGTAAAGCTGAACGCTAACATCAGCATGCTAACATACCAGATACCAGACTAGAATGGGTGAAATTCGGGACAGGGGAGTTGGGCGTGGCCTCCATCACATTAATAGTAATAATAACTGTATTATTCTTCCCTGCAGACTTTGCTAAACGCTCAGTTTGGATCTCGTACGGCAGCAATGATCCTCAGGTATTTCTCTCTCCGCTCCTCCCAGTAGCTGCAGTAACGTTTTCTGTTTGTTTTTTTGGCTGTATGTTCACTTGGTCCCTGGACACCAGGCTCCATGTCAGTGATGGATTGTTTCATTTTCCTCTGTACAAGTTTTAATTCAACAACGTCACGGCTATGCGTACTTGTTTATTAATTTGCGTCACTACTGTACATGGCTAAAAAAACAGCCACAATTCACACAAGCTACGGATACAACGGTCCCGTTAGAACACACTGTGCAGACTTGATGTAAAGATAATGTGTGTGTGGGTGTGAATAGCAACAAAAGGCCACTGAATGAGAAGGCAGGCCTGTTTTTTATTCTGTGGCATTGACTGGTTGCTGCCTCCCATGTGTCTGGTGTGATCCACCAGGTGCAGTATCGTCACCTTCTTAAACTAATGGCACAACGGCATGTTCATAAAGTAATCTAATCCTCTCATGTTGCATAATTGACAGTGTTATTATTATTATTATTATTATTATTATTATTATTATTATTATTATTATTATTATTATTATTATTATTATCAATAGTCATATATTGTCATAACCTTTTGATGTGAAAGGATTAATAAATATCATATATTTTATATTTATTTTTTTACTTTAAAATGTGACATTAGTTTAAGAAGGTGACGGTATGCAAAGTAAAATACATTTAAATAGATACATTGTGAAAAGTGACTGCATCAGAGACATATTACAATATATACTTCATTAATTGAACATAATAAACAATATAGCAAGATCAAAATATGTAAACAAACTAGTAAATGGCCTCCTACAGTTTGCACTACATGACGCAGTCTGGAGCACGTTCAAGGACACCAACGTGGATGTCACAAATGACATCAATGGATTCACGGAGTCTGTGGTGGACTTCAGCATCTGGAGGCCCTGCAAAGAGCGGTCCGTTCAGCTGGACGGGAAACACAGTGGTCCTCCACCCTGCTTAAATGGTATTTACACCATGCTCTGCTAGAATAAGGCTAGGGGGAGGGTCATTAAGGATCCCAACCGCCCGGATATATGCCTCCCTGTTGAGGCGGGAGAGAAGGTACAAGGTACACCAGACCAGTACTTCTACCCTCAGGCCACAGGATCCTAAATGAGCTCGCTGCCTAAGACTGCCAATCATACACGTTTGTTATTACTATTAATATTAATATTTAGACTCTTTTTAATGCATAAATTGAAGGAACTGCAAGATTAAATTTCACTGGAATTGTACCTTTTATGATTACATGTGAGAAATAAATTGATTGATGATTGAATTCAACTTTTCATTTGTAAGAGGAAGTGAGACAGTCTCGCTTAAATGTGCCAGCTTTTTTCCCTGCTATTTCTTACTGTTTTACTCCCAGGGAAATTAATAGTCATTCATTTTCTACACGTTCTTATCCTACGCTGGTTTGCAGAGGGTTGCTGGAGCCTGACGGGTCGCCGGTCTATCACAAGGCTGACACCTACAGAACTGATAGAAAATCCAGTACGCACACATTCACACCTCCAGGCAATTTACAGTCTCCAATCCACGAAGCCCTCACATCTTTAGTCTGTGGGACGAAACAGCTGAGTACCTGTGAGACATGTGAAACAGGCACAGGGAGAACATGAAAAAGCCACCGAGCCATTGAAGAAACTAAAAGCTACAAAAAAAAGTATTTTTATGTGTGTGCTTATGTTTTGTGTCTTTAAATGTATAAAGTGTCCAATTTGTTACGGATTGCATGGTCTGAAGGCCGATGGTTGGATGACGAGGGCCTCAACATCACTCAACACTAGGAACACAGGATTCTTATTCGCTTTCCACACTCACGTTCTCAGCTGATACAAATATCCAAATCATCACACTCTCATTTATAAGCCTTATTTTCTAACCTCGAGGCTACTGTACCTCTCAGTCTCAGTGCCACCTTCAAAAAGAACTCATTCCTCTGCTGCAGCCCTAAAAACATTAGCAGATTTCACCATAATGTAGGTAAACTTTATATTATATAAAACTGTACGAAGTTTAGAGGTGATGGATATTACACGTACAGAGAGTCGCTCTCCCTGTCATGACACAAATATACTCACATCATTATCTGTTGTTTGATTCTGCAGTTATTAGATGATCTATTTTTAGATTTGCTTTTCAGAAATAACTAATATAATCCACCAAATCAAAATATGTTCTATATCTAAAGTGAACGGCTCGCAGGAGATGACAGCGTTGCATATCCTGTGTCTTATTTCTGGAACTTGCTCATTTAAATAAATGAAATAGAATCATAACTAACTGTAATTAGTGTCAGGTCAGTGACCTTTTAACTCCCATAATGCACATTTAATACAACATGTATAAATATTTGATAAAGTTGCAGCTGCGTACACATGGTTGCCATGTTAATTCATCCGTTTTATATATCACAAGTCATTAGGAGTACACACACACTCACAGGGTCGGGACGATATACTGAGGAGGGGAATAAATACATGTGAACCCCCTACTTACAGTAAAGGAAACTGCATATAATGTGCAAGTATTTACTTTATGTGGGATATAATTACACTAAGAAGCACGCTGTAAACAGACTTGATGTTCATTAGGTTTTCAAAACTGCTTTGTGCACATTCATGGTAATCAGCCGGGATCAGCCTACACTTTGAAGACCGGTGATTCTAATGATGTTCTTGACCATCACAGGTCACTACAGCAGCACATTAAGCCACTTCTTTATTCATTATAAACACTTTAATGAGACCCAAATGAATTGTGTTAACTAGAGCACAAGCTATTTAGAATAACTAATAAGATTAGAACCTGTATAGTGGGCCGGCCATGCTGAGTACTGCAGTGTAAACATTAAGATGCTCTCTATAACAAACTGTTATTAGCTGCTGTAAGAGGATTGCGCTTTCTGCTGGTGTCTCTACAGGTTGGCCTTTAAGGTTTACAAACTCATTACAAACAATACTAAGGAGTAATCACAAAGCTTAAGGTGTCGCCTCTATTTAGCACATTAGAGGGAAAAGTGGAAAAAATGGACGTTGCTTATTTTATTTATATGATACTTTATGGTTCAGTTTTCATTTGTTAGCTTAAGTCTCTGCTGAATCAGAGCAGGAGAGATGGACTGTGATGATGCTATTTGGCTCTTTTCTTTTTGGAAATCCAAAGCCTACAGTGAAAAGTGCTCAACTATTATCGGCCAATCGCTGTTCGGTTATGCAAATGAACATTGTTGCGTAGTTAAGTTTTTTCATTCGGTTCTACATTGGCAGACATATTGGAGTCACTCTGACGAACTGCATCCTTCAATGACAGCTGGGTAATGTAGTCGTTGAAGTGTGTGTCTTTCAAAACAGATTGAAGAACTTTTAAAGGATGAGAGCTAATGCTATCCCTGACTAAACACATCCGACTGTATACCAAGCTACAGTTTGTAGCCTGTAGACAATGTATATTCTTAAAAGTTTTAACATACATTGAAAATGTATGATGTTAACGATGTGCTTCACCTCCAACTGAGACGTTCCTCATGTTCGGACAAAACATCCTGCTCAGAATCAAAAACAGGGAGCACATTTGTCCCCCCGCAGGAGACTCCAGCTTGACCGATGGATAGTTTAATCTGTGACCTGGTTTCTTTGCATATTAATCACGCCTCCGTCCTTGTACGCTCCTAGGCGCAGATAACAGTCTGTTTATAATACACTGATAATTGCAGCAATGTGTTTCACAGACCATCAGGCAAATAATTCACTCTAATTAGACTTGCTTCATACAAAGTGAGAGCAGGAGAAGTGAACTTTCAGAGATTTTGGGCTATTGGAATGAGAGATAGAAAGGGAGGGGAGCATCTCGATGATGAGTCATGAAACATGCAGATCATCACAATAACTCAGAGAAGAGAGGAGGAGAGAGGAAGGACAGAAAGCAGGTGGCACTGTGGCATCATTTCTTAATAGCATATAGCATAAATACTTCAATTGAAAATATGAGTAATTAGACACACAAAGGAATGCAGTGGGAGGAATGTGACTCACTTTCTCCGACATGGCGAAGAACAGATCAGGAGTCGCGAGGGAGCTTTCTGAAAAGCAATATTGTTCAATTAGGAGTTGTATTGATTTACTACGGACACGACACTGCGATGGGAATGCACCGAACATAACCTTTTGGAGCTATGACCATCTTTTCTTTTAAATCAATGAAAGGAAAATATTTAAAGGGTTTATTTAAAAATATTATTGAACATGAACAATTCAAGAAAACTCAAATGTGTGATGTCATCAAGTATGAAGTCTGGAACTGCTCCATAGACAATGAATTGTGAAATATGTTATAGACAACACTGAGAGATAATAGTTACATGTTATGTTTCACAATTGAGAAAACTACTATAGAATAAAGCTCATTTGGGTAAAAATGTATTGAAAAAAAGAAAACAAACATTATGTGGGTCCACAAAATCAGTCCCATATGCATGGAGGGGGGGGGGAGTTGGTGTATCTTCAAAAGCAATATGCGACAAAGTGCAATGGATATAGATTTAGAGAATATTTAATGACCTCGTGGACTTCGACGTCCACTGAAGCTTCTGCTCCGCTGAAGAGACGAAACATATTCTCCTCATCGCTCCACACATCTGATGTAAGTTTCGTCACATTAATACATGAAACAAACAGAAATGTCTGATTTCCATCCAGAATTCAAATTATTTTTTAATGAGTTTCAACTGGTGCTGTTTTTACTACGTCATCTTTGTTCGCCCTCTTCTTCTGCAATGTTTTCCGACTAAAAGCACAACCTACTGCTAATCTTGATGAACAACTCCTAGTAATTGCATAACAGTAGTGGATGGAAACAAACATTAATTTGCATTTTCTTATGCTGATTTTCTCAGAATTGGGTTAAAATATGCAATACATTTGAAGGGCTGTTGTGTATGGATCAGCTGCAGACTTTATACTTGATGACGTCACCACTTTGAGACTTGAGAAAGACGCTCATGTTCACAAATATTAATTCAACTTTACTACGCCACGGAAATAAGATATTGAAATTCCTAATATAGGTGGTGTTCCACTTTAATTCCAAATGTTGCTCAGGGTATATTTAGAAGAAATATTTCAAAGGTGACTTTTGGGCAGCAGGTTGGCACACTGAGCTGGGTTACTAACCTTAATACCGGAGGACTCTGCAAGAGACACTCTTAGCAAAACGTCCTTGAGAGTGACACTGAATCCCAACCAGCTCCAAGACTACTGGCCTGAAGCTGCTCTGACCTCTGACCTCCCTGCAGAGGGGAGTGAGTGAATAAAAAATGTCCCTGCTTTTAGGCATGATACACTATCTGCTTCCCCTCTGGCTGCACGGATGAGATAGCAGCAGCGGTCAAACAGATTCAGAGAGAAGCAGAAGCACTCAGAATTATGCAAGAATTTTGAGCGTGAGGGATTATTTAAAAAATAAAAAATATAACGTTTTTCTATCCGGAGAGGCGAAATTGACACACATTAGTATTCATACCTAAAATAATAATGATAGAAAAATAAAGGAAAATAATCAATTCCATTTCCACAAAATCCATTTCTGGCTGTAATCTATTCACTTTAGTGTTCAAATTATTCAAAGACTACTTTACATAAAAAAACAAATATTACACTGATATTAAATAGGAAAGCAGAAGATTGCACAAACTGCTGGACCTGCAAAAAAGACTCTTCACAATTCAAACTCCAATCTGTGTCACAGCACGAGTCCATTCTCTCGTAGTCCGGCAGTCAAACATGTAATACATTTCTTGCTTTTCTGGAGCTGCACTGAGGTCGAATGTGAAATATCAAGCGACCGTCTGCAAACTTTTAGCAGTCCGGCAGCGTCCGGCCGGCTCCAACATCTGTCACAGCTGAAATAGGGCGACTTCCTCCTCATCCAACCTGAGGAGCAAGGCCATTTGTTGCTCTCCTCTCTGGCTTAATCAGCCACGCAAATGCTTTCAGCTAATTGATTAAAATGATCTCTGTATTTCACAGCAATGTCATTAGCATCCTTATGATTTTGGCAGCTGTAACGATTTTGTGTCTACCTGCATTTTCTCCGTGTCTGACAGTATTAGCAGTCTATTCTTGCCAGAGTCTGGAATACAATTAAAAACAATACATGCTGATGTGAGAAAACAAGATTTTGTTTATGTGCATTGGCAGAAAATATCTACTGAGGTCATTCCATTTATGCATTTTCTCATGTATCAACAGAAAGTGTGATTTGATTACAAAGACAGGCTCGTAGATGCAGTCTTTACTCAGGAGTAAATGTTTATTGATCAAGAGAGACTTGGGCATGTAAATTCTGATTTGTATGTGCGTGTTGTCTGAGGCAGAGGAGCTGCAGAGTAGAATCCATCACTATTGGCATGTGGACCTGATTACTGGAGAGAGTCTGAAAGTCTCATAGACCTATGATAAAGAATTCTGTCCAGGCCTCTTTACAACCACATCACTCAGGGTGTCTGCACAAAGGAACAGTGCATTGCAAGAAAACAACAAAAAAAACACCTCGCATTGCAGACCTCATCCTGGCACAACCGCCCTAACTTGCCTCCATCCCGGCAGAGATTCTTCATTTGGCACATCTAAACTCTTCAGAAAGGAATATTTCAAGAAGGAAAAATAAACTTAAATTGGATAAGAACCTGAAAAAATCACATTAAAACATACATGTTGTGAAAAATGGTAAACCGTGTGCAAGAACAAATGTAATATTCATGGCGAGGCAGAGTAGTGGAATCTGACTTGCATTTGATTCTCATTTGAAATTGAAGTAAGATGCAGTAGCAGAGCCAATTTGTTCACAAGAGTAGGTGAGGTGGTCCATTTCGATTTGAAACACCACGCTGGCAAAAGAGAAAAATAAAATGTGAAAAACGATCTTTCCAGCCACGGGTATGGTAATCAGGACAGAGTTAGCATTTTGCAACGACAGGCAGAAAAGCCCGGTCTGACGAAGCTCCTGCCTCACGGAGCAAGTCCAGACACTACATTTAGTATGTAACTGTAAATAGACTTAGAAATACATCATCCTGTTGATAGTCTCCACCCAAACTTCCAACTGAGGAAAATGTCTATTCATGTTCCACAGCTGCATAAGAAACTGGATTACTCATAAGAACGTGCAACTTAGTTTTACATTGTATTATGATTCCTCAACACGTCATGAGGTGGCGTCATTGAGTTTGTTTCGCCTGTCAAAGCATCTCATGCCAGGTTCAAATGTAACACATACCTGCTGGGCTGTGTTCAGTAGGGTTAGTCAATAGGCAACACTGTTCATCCCAACTACATGAACACTGATGGATAGCACAAGTCCATGTGAGGCTGAAGTAATTTGGTCCATTGTGTTCATTATTGCTAAATCCAACGATCATTTTCTTTTTTAATGGCTTAATCGTTTGGGCAGGAAAAACATCAGAATGCCTGGGACAATTTCCTGAAGCCAAATATGACCAAATCTTTGTCTGGCCAACACTCCCAAACCGTAAGATAATTCTGTTTTTCCCCAACATATGACAGTGATTCCCAAATACTGTCTACTTCTGACATCTTGTTGCAGATTTCAGAAACGTAAATGACAAATCTTATTTTAAACATATATATATATATATATATATATATATATATATATATATCTATACAAACATATATATATATTTATTAGGGCTGTCAAATTAGTGCGTTAATTTCAATTAATTAATCACAGAAAAAACAACGCAACAAAATAATTAACGCAGATTAATCGTGCAGCAGCTCCAGTAAGGAACCCCAAACTTCCCTTCTCCAGGACACATCCGCAGGCTCCAACTGGGGGATCCCAAGGCGTTCCCAGGCCGGTGAGGAGATATAATCCCTCCACCGAGTCCTGGGTCTTCCCCGGGGTCTCTTCCCAGCTGGACGTGTCTGGAGCACCTCCCTAGGGAGGCGGCCAGGTGGCATCCTTACTAGATGCCGAACCACCTCAACTGGCTCCTTTCAACGCAAAGGAGCAGCGGCTCTACTCCAAGTCTCTCACGGATGGCTGAGCTTCTCAAACTAGCTCTAAGGGAGACGTCAGCCACCCGTCTGAGAAAACCCATTTCGGCCGCTTGTACCTGTGATCTCGTTCTTTCGGTCATGACCCAGCCTTCATGACCATAGGTGAGGGTAGGAACGAAGATCGCCCGGAAGATCGAGAGCTTTGCCTTCTGGCTCAGCTCTCTTTTCGTCACAATGTTGCGGTAAAGTGGATGCAATACTTCCCCCGCTGCTCCGATTCTCCGGCCAATCTCTCGCTCCATCGTGCCCTCAATCGCGAACAAGACCCCAAGGTACTTGAACTCCTTCACTTGCAGTAAGGGCGCATTCCCTACCCGGAGTAGGCAATCCACCGGTTTCCTGCTGAGAGCCATGACCTCAGATTTTGAGGTGCTGATCATCATATAATAATCATAATAATATAAGATAACATAACCCGGAAGGACTCCTTCTTCAGTCAAACGGCTTCCCTGACCACCGGGGTCCACCACAGTGTTCGAGGGTTACGGCCCCTTGAGGCACCTAAGACCTTGAGACCACAGCACCTCACCGCAGCATCAGCAATAGAGGTTTTGAACATCGCCCACTCAGGTTCAATTCACCCAACCTCCACAGGGATGTCTGAAAAGCTCCGCCAGAGGTGTGAGTTGAAGATCTCCCGGACAGGGTCTTCCTACAGACGTTCCCAGTTCACCCGCACTACCCGTTTGGGCTTACCAGGTCCGTCCAGAGTCTTCCCCCACCCCTTGATCCAACTCACCACCAGCTGGAGTTGACAGCTCCGCCCCTCTCTTCACCCGAGTGTCCAAAACATGCGGCCTCAGATCAGATGATACGATCACAAAATTGATCATTGACCTTTGGCCTAGGGTGCTCTGGTACCACGTACACTTCTGAGCATCCTTATGTTCGAACATGGTGTTTGTTATGGCCATTCCATGACTAGCACGGAAGTCCAACAACAAACGACCGTTCCGGTTTAGATCAGGGAGGCCGTTCCTCCCAATCACACCTCTCCAGGTGTCTCCATCATTTCCCACGTGCGCGTTAAAGTCTCCCAGCAAGAATACGGAGTCCCCTACTGGAGCTCCTGCAGGGCTCCATTCAGGGTCTCCAAGAAGGCCGGATACTCCAAACCGCTGTTTGGGGCATAGGCACAAACAACAGTCAGAGTTTTCTCACCCCATAACCCGAAGGCGTAGGGAGGCGACCCTCTCATCCACCGGGGTGAACACCAATGTAGCGGCGCTCAGCCAGGGGCTTATGAGTATCCCCACATCCGCCCGACGCCTCACACCTTGCGCAACTCCGGAGAAGAATAGAGTCCAACCCCTATCCAGGAGTACAGTTCCAGAGCCAAGACTGTGCGTAGTTCCGGCTCCTTCCCCCACAGAGAGGTGACGTTCCACATTATATATTTATATATTTATATATTTATATATTTATATATTTATATATTTATATATTTATATATTATATATTATATATATATATATATATATATATATATATATATATATATATATATTATATCTCTATATACATATATATAGAAATTAAGAGCCCCACAATTTCATTCTGTGTGTTGAAATTGGACCTGCAAGTAATTTGATTCATTATGTCATTATTGGTAAATCTGATGATAAATTAATCGTTTGGGGTATAAAATGTCAGAAAAAAGGTCAGAATGTCTGGGACAATTTCCTGAAGCCCAGTATGATCAAATTGCTTATTTTGTCTGGCCAACACCTCAAGATGTTCAGTTTTTTAACCACATATGTTTCCCAAACTTTTTGGCTTTTAACCGTAAAACACACTTTGCAGGTTTCAGAAGTCCCCAAATTACAAATGTTGACCTCTAAACTTCTTATATTGTCTCATTTAAATACATTATCAAGGTTCAAAGAGGTAAACTATCCAATATGTACCCTAAAAAGTAAAGTTTGGAGATAAGAATTCTAATTTAGAGCCCCTCAGACAAATGTATTCTGTGATATACATATATATTACTTGTTCTCCTATCATGTCGGTTAGTCTAAAACAAGTATTATTTTACAGTCAGTTACTGTAAGTGACTATCTGACACTATCAGTAAATAATCATGATGCTGTTAAGCCCACCTCGTAGGTTAAATCACATTTTTGAACAATGTTTATAACAATATTGATTGAAATACTACAGTATCAGGTCTTACATCCGATTGTGTTGCTTCAGTACAAGAGAGTCAACAGATTATAATTAATGAGTCATTTCACATATTACAGCCGTTTCACATTAAGAGGAAACATTTGTGTGCTTTCCTGTACATTCCCCTTTCGCTTCATGCTGTGAGCTGACAATTTACACTGAATTACGACGCCGTTCATCTGTATAGAGGGAGCACCTGTGTGACTCGCTGACAGGGAAGTGATGTCAGTGGTTTGCAGCCATGTTGCTGTGTACAGTCTTTGCAGTCTGCTTCTCAGACACATCAGCTATAAGTGGAGCACATTTCCTGGAAGCTCTCAACCTTCTTGTAAAGTCTAACAAGGGAGATCCCGCGCCCTCGTCGCAAAGCTGTGAAAACCATTTACACGTACGGTGTACTTGAACAGATTTAGATCCATACACTCTATTTGTACACAGACTGTAATTAAAAGATTGTGTACAAGATAGAGAAAAACACAATAAGTTACATCAATATTTATCGTGGGTTATAACATGATATTGTGATGTGGATCGTGTTGCTTTTGTTATGTTTTTCTCTCTGGACGTGCCTGCTGTGACTCATTCTCAGCACTTTTAGTGTTTCTACTGTAAGAACACAAATTGATTTGATGTATAAGTGGCACATTGGCTATGCCCATTATGGAGTATAAGTGACAACATCCAGCTGAGTAACTCAACTCGTCACCTTTCAGTAGTCTAAGGCCTAGTCCTTCATTAAAAAAGAAATCCCATCCACACAAGCACATTTCTTGTTAAAAAAGCAAAAACACAATTTCAAGGCCTGTGGGCAGGTTGGAGGTTTGTGTCATTTTGGATAATGTATATTTAAGTGTAACCATTTAAAAAGTTGTCTTATCAAGGTTATATGGCCATGGCCATGTTCGTGGATGTGTTTACACCTCCGTAGCATTAAGTGTAGCCTCTTTTGTGACGCCTCACAAAGGAGATAGCGCTGCACACTCCGACGTTACGAGTCAAAAAACTTTTCCTGTCTACAAGTCAACACTGAAAACTGACTTTCTGAAAGTCTTCATCCTGGCAGGAGTTTTACAAAAGCTACATTTCCAGTGACCTGAAACACAGTTTGGGTGTAGACGAATGGGAACTGTGTCCGTGCAGTCTAAGGCACTAGACAGAGTTAGCAGATCGTCCAACCCTTTATAAATTGGAAGAGCGATAACCTTTAATAGAGATAATATTATTTATACAATGTATCAAGTCACAATACCTAGCCAACATGTGTGATTGGTCCCATTTGTCCACTGACTCCATAATACAGTAGCTCCATAACAGTCTGCACTTGGTTGCTAATGACGCTAAGGAGAGCTTCAAGTGGGGCCCATGTGAACCCCGGGCCCACATGTACTGCTTATGTCTCCCTTTAATTGGGCTCATGTTTGAGATGAGATACGCCCAGTAATGCCCATCAGGTTACATATAATATATTACGTTTTGTTTTGCAGTCACTGCACAAGCAACCCAACCACCCAGTAGGAGTCATTAGTGTAGCAACACCATCTGCACAATTGGAAGGCTGAAGCTGAAAAGCACCAAAACGTGGCTTTGAGTGTTGGGCAAATGTAATTGTTCTGCACCACACTGGCAACAACCATGATACTAAGTAAGCTGAGTTTCATTTCTACAAGAAATCGATTGAAACACATCTTGGCTCAGAGTGGAGAGAATTCCAAATATAGTTTTATTTATAATTAAGATTTCCACTCTAGTTGACTGTTTGCCAACTCATGTTCAGCCCACATGGTAACCAAGAGAAATCTCAATTAACCCACAAAAACTGACGGTGTTGTCTTATTTCACATAACAAGTACATTTCCTGCATTCAAAATCCTACTAGGCATTAGCATCAAAATATACTTTAAGAACAAAAAGTTAGAGTACTCATTATGCAGAATAGCGCATTATCAGAACGATATACAGTATAAAATATCACTGGATTATAATTAGTGATGCTTTAATGTGTACTTTATATAGGCCGACAGCACTGCGCTGGGTAGCTTAGCCTAAAATAATATATTATAATTTATTAGTTGATTTGTATTTTATATTAATCCTCTAAATTTGGAGTAAAAAAGTGCTATATTTACTTGCAAAATGTAATGGAGTAGAAGAAATAAGTAGTATAAAATGGAAATACTCAAGTAGTTATAAATTGTACTTAAGTACAGTACAGGAATAAATGCAATGAGTTGCATTGCACCACTGGTTCCATGTGCCTTTTTGACATTTTCCTGGATTCATCCAAACTTTCTCTTTTCCAACACAACATGATTTCTGTCAAATGTTGTATTTGTACTATGTTGTTATCCTGTACACACGACATTTATTGCACGTCTGTCCGTCCTGGGAGAGGGATCCCTCCTCAGTTGCTCTCCCTGAGGTTTCTTCCATGTTTCCCCCTTTAATTATGGGGTTTCTTTTAGGAAGTTTTTCCTTGTGCGATGCGAGGGTCTAAGGACAGAGGGTGTCGTATCCTGTACAGTCTGTAAAGCACACTGAGATAAATGTGTAATTTGTGATATTGGGCTGTATAAATAAATTTGATTTGATTTGATTTGTTGTCAAAATGGGATCCAAATGTAAGCATAGATTGGATTATTATTTTAATAAAGAATATTTACATTGTTGATATTGAAGTCCAGCTCTGACGTCATCACTCCCCTTAAGGAAAAGCTAAGCTCACCACAGCAGGGAGCAGGGAGTGACGATAATAACTGTCCCTCAGGGGAAATGTAGACTAAAGACCTTTACACACCGGGGGAGGTTTTTTTCGTGCCATTAATTTGCACATCTATGTAATTTTTCGAACTGCTGTCTTTGTTCTGAATATGTTAAAACAGAATGTGAGTACAACACAGTGAAAAGTGACGTAATGTAGTAATGACCAAGGTAGATTTCTTTCAGCTTTCGTACCGCAAATATAGGCATCAACCAATCAAGTTGTTGCAGGAACGGGTTAGTTGCAACCATATTTATGAGGATTATAAAATAACAACATGGAGGCTCCGCAGTCCGAACCCAGACGTCAAACTTTATTAATCATTTCAAGCTTGACAAAGATACCAGATCCACTCCTCGGGTCACAAACTTTCTCATTTTACAGTTAAACAGTACACTTCAATATGTTTCTAAAAACATTTGAGAAACAGGCAACGCTGTAACAGAATTTTGATTCATATTTGATCAGCGCTTGTTTGACAGTTTGATCAGAGTTCACCAGCAGTGACTGACACTGCTTTAAAGACTCCTCGGCTCTGATTGGTTATTTTCATTCAAGGGGGGATAGAGTGACAGTTTCAGCAAATATGACAAAACGTTTTTTGGAATGAAGTTACCAACTGCAGTTTTAACCACACCAAACTCCTACTTTGGCTGCATCATATCTACCCTAATACCTAGACATAATAGCAATGTGTAACCTGTTTGGCTCAATGCCTGTTTGGGTCAAGACACTACACTTATTTACATATAATTGATCATCATAAATCATGTATGACTGAATGGTAAATTTTTACTTTCAAGCTCATTTCCTCAGACAACATTTTTTATTTTTTGATGGTTCAGTGAATGAATGAGTCGACAAAACTGTTTTGGTATCAAAAAGGGATCAAAGCTTGTAATTGTCATTAAATATAATTTTTAATGTGACAAACGAACAGAAATAGAAGAAATTCTTCTTCAGTCGTCCCCCCTGGTTTGACATAGGCCTACCTTATCCTCTCGGAAAGATCAAGGCCTTATCGATGCCCAGCCGCTCTGCTCAGCACCCTTATGCCTTTCTTTTCATCACACTTGCAGTGTCCCATTTTTAGATGAAAGCAATCCACTGAGGCATATTGTTCATTTGGTCTTTGAATGCATGAGCGCAAATGAATATTGAGAATTATGTATATTTTGAAGAAATGTCGAACCTTTTCTTTGTTGTGGGTTTGTTTGTTGTTTTCTGTGTGTGTGTGTGTGTGTGTGTGTGTGTGTGTGTGTGTGTGTGTGTGCGCGTGTGTGTGTGTGCGCGTGTGTGTGTGTGCATGCGTGTGTGTGTGTGTGTGTGTGTGTGTGTGTGTGTGTGTGTGTGTGTATTCAACTGTGTCTTGCTGGCTCCATGGAGTCTGTAATATTTTCAATTGAATTTGTTTCTTGTCTGACTTTACTGTGTTTTCAATGACAGACTGTGCAGACTTGCCAGGCAGACTAGACCTGCGTGAACAGATGTTTTCAGACAGGAAGTAACAACACCCCTCCTTCCCCATTCACCCGTGTCAGCAGTTTCAACTCCATCACTTCCCCTTTCACCAAGCAGCATCTAAAACACAAACACACTCATAAAGATATATTTACATATGCTACCGAGAGTTGTGTTTAGAGATGTCATAATACAGGAACACAATGAAGATAGCCATGCAATGCTGGTACACATTTGCAGTTAATCATACCATGTGATTTCCTCGTAATGTAACTGTTCAGACAATACTCAATACTCAGTTCACACTTGAGACAACTGTTTATCCCTGAGCTACTGTAAATTGCTTTTACACAACATCTTCTCTGGTAATAAATAAAGAAACACAGTCTGTTTTGCCTTCAGTCTTTGCTAACAATGTAATCACCTTGCATGTAAAATCAGACATGGTGTTGCCTCATAATTAAAACTGTAAATGGGAATATTATTTCAAAAAGATTAAATAACACAATCCTAATTGTTTGTGCCCAGCTGGTGGGAGAACCTCCTTGGCTGTGTTTGTCTCTATTGATTTAGTTGGTTCTCTCATCTGGTATGTTGACAAGAGGCAAATACATACAGTGAAGCTAACTGACTGCTATTTCATTTGGTTTCATTGTTTACCTGAAGGGAAAAGGATATTGCAGCTTCAGTTTATTGGCCCACTGGGTTGTATCTGCAGTACAGAATGTGTACTTTAATCAATGGGTGGTAATGTGACGATAGAGAAGATAGAGATGGCTTTAAATTAGCGTGTAGTTACAAATGTGTATGACAAGTAAAGATAATGTTCACCTTGCTGTACTCTGACTTTGACTGCTGGACTGTTTGTCTAGCTAGCTACAGCTAGCTGCTAGCTACAATTCTTTCCACAATGTTACTCCAGTCCCAGCCCCCTTTTTACTCTTTTTCTTTTGTCTATATAGTTTATGAATTGGACTCATGAAGTTTGCACCACAATAAACAAACAATGGCTGGTCATCAAGAGCGATGTAGCTACTGGCTAAACCTCTGTTATTCTTGACATTTCCTGCTTAGGCTGTTTTTACTGTTGTTAGCATTAGCAAACTCTTTGAATTATGTGATGCTGATTCTTTAGGTACTGCAAGGTAATATAATGTAGCCTAATGTAAAGTAGTATCGCATGCTTTGAGTTGAGTTTTACGTATACAAGTAGGCCTACGTCCACAGATATTTTAAATTTTTAACATTGATGATTGTTAATTGCCCAAAAATAGATGGGCCATGTTTAGTCCATCTGATATGGTTTTAAGCGCTGGATGGATGGATGGTCGGATGATTCGGTCCACAATTACACAAAACATACAGCAATAAGATGATGATTCCCAGTATCATGATCTTGATTCTCAGTGAATTTACACGGGAGGCTTTGAGTTTCCAAGTTGCACACTGGACTAAGATGCCTTAAAAACCAGTTGTGATGTCACAAAATCATGGTCTAAAGTAGGTTACTCATTTTAATTACAGATTTAAATTAAGTTAAATTATGACTTGTTCATTATGGTAGAACTGCTGTTTTTTTTTCTTTCTTCCAGAACTCCATTCATTTGTTGTAAAAACTAAAAAACATTGTCAAGGCCGTTATCTTTAAAGACAGTATCAGTGTCTCTCTAGAGAGACATCACATCTGCCCCAGAACATACCCATCCCTGTTGCTTTCCACTGTGTCACAGTGAGTTTCTCTTACACCACGAAGATGCTGATGTTCTGGAAAGAGCAGAGTCCAGACTCATTGTGCAGACACATTTCTATTATTCATTACATTTCATTCTATCCATCTCTGCAGTATCTGTCCTTGGTGGTGGTGTAAATGGAATCAGAGAATAAGCCTGATCTCTCTTATCGCGCAGAGGATCTCACTCAAGACAAGCTCGATAAGATTCATTGAACAACATCAACCCTATGATCCCATTGCAGCAATGACATTGTATGAACGCCTCATAATCTACAAAGTCCTACCTGGATTATTAGGTCATAATTCTTTCCGTACAATGTGTTATTGTACAATTGTAAGATATTACCTTAAGCAAAAACAAACAAAAAAAACAGCCATGAATGAGCATAGCCAGCTGTCTTTTTCAAATTTCTAAGTAAACAGTTGACAGGATGTTGAACCCAGGGGTTTTTCTCTATCAACGATGGAGCTGTTAGCAGTAAGTGGTTACACTATTACAGGAAGTAGAGCAAAGGTATGGAAGGGAAATGCAAGCAGTGTTTATAAAAGCAGAGATGGTTCATCAAGTGATGGCTTGAAAAAAAATTCAAAGAGCTATTTGTGGCGTGTCGCTTCGCACACCAGATACAGACAAAACAGCATGGAGGCGCTTCTTTTTCTATTTCCTCAATTCAACTACATGGCCCCAAAGGAGGAAGCATATTTCAAAATGCTTGGTTCAGAACACTTGCAGGCACCAAAGATGAAGGACGATACTAGCAGGTTGGTGTGTGAAACTGAGTTGTTTTCAAATGTTTTACTGGATTTGGAAATCAGTCATTTCATAGTGTGCTTTAGTAAATGTAGCTAATGTCAGAAATGTGAGTGGTGCAACTGTTATCGTGAGTAGAGATAAAGCAAGTGTCTTTCTGTATATAACAGTCTCTTATTACTCAAAAGCAACATAACACCACATAATAGCTACTTTATATTTCTATATAATACCTTTGAAAACCACTACAGCTGACATGTAAGGCAGTTTGAAAGCTGTCCTCCATGATGAGTCTCTGCTATCTCTTTGTTAAAACACGTGTGCAAGCGAGACCTGTCTTGTAATTTGTATCGGACCACAAATATGTTGTGTAATTTATAGCATGTCTTGTAAGCCACTTTAGAAATGTGTCTGCGAGGAGTAATTCTCTGTTAAGTTGCTGATTTGGTGAACAGTGCCGCAGCTGCACGCGCAGACAGTCTGTGGAACTTGATGTATTTTCTCTTCTGTTTGCAGACAGAAAGACAAGGAGAGGAAGAGCCGACTAAGCCTTTTTCTCACCAAGTCAGGCTCTCATGAAAACGTCAGTCCCCATAAAAAGACAAATACGACATCCAGCAAGTGAGGCAAAATCCATTAATTTCATATATGTGCAGTATTGTGTTTGACAAGTATTATTCATTTTTAACCTCGATTTCCAGCACCCTCCATGAGTCATTGCACACTTGTAGAAACTTGGCATCTAGACGTGTTACGAGAATCCGAAACATTTCTTGTTGCATCGTTAGGGAAGAGCTGATAGTATCTCTAACTTTTTTGCAGCATCTCACCGGAGGCGGCCTTGCAATGGAGTGACTCTTTTGAAGAACTGCTGAAGCACTCAGGTCAGATTAATGTGTAAAACTTCTCAGGAACGTCAAGTTGAATCGTTGTCCAAAACGGCTTCTTCTGCTGTCGTACAATTTGCTCCATTTGAATTCTAAACTGTTAAGAAGTGCTAGAGGCAATACATAGTTAATGGAGAGAGCAGTGAAGAGTTTCACTACATCTTTTAATGTTTGTTAGCACAGATAGTAATACAGAAATTGTGCAACTTCCTCATAAACACAGAAGTTGCATTGTAGTGCCACATTGAAACATTGTAAAACACTGGATGTGCTCATTTTGGAAAGGTTTTCTTTAATCAATGTTATAATATAAGGACAATGATACTGTCTAACTATATTTAAGCTATTAAAAGTTTCTATTTAATGTCATTGTTTGTGCAGTAGGGCCATTTTAGCGAGGAAGGAACGGTGGTAGAAGAAGAATTCAGATCCTTTGTATATAATAAGAAGTAAAAAAACTGATTATGTGTCAAAAAAATAAATATGGTTAAACACAGGATACTAACAGCGGTCCTCTGGGTAAAAGTCTAGTGTTTTGGACCTCCTACCTACACAGACTTCTCTGCTCTTTATACTTCCTGGTTCACAATTACGTAGACTAGATATTAATTGATTACCTGCGATTTTCACGAATTACAGCGCATTGCTTTTTGTAAGTACAGCTACACTTTATCCTTCAGTTTATCACCAAAATCAACACATCTGGAGATACATGGTTTTCACTGGACAGGAAGGAGATGAAAAACTGTAATCTAAATAGTAACTAAAGCTTGCAGACAAATGTAGTTTAGTAAAAAGTACAATATTTGCCTCTGAGATGTAGTGGAGTAGAAGTAAAAAGTAGCAAAAAATAGAAATACTAAAGTAAAGTAAAGTACAAGTACCTCAAATATGTACGTAAGTACAGTACTTGGTTAAATGTACTTAGTTACATTCTACCACTGCTTTTCAACACATCCTGCTAATCAAATGTGAGCTTCGTTTACCCAATAGGCTCGGAAAATACCAATTCCGTTATGAACATTGGTGCATGTTTGTATTGTGTCACTCTAGCAAACAACAGTTTCTTTGTCTCTCTTTCTCTACATCAGATGGGGTGGAAAGCTTCTCTCGGTTCCTCAGGACAGAGTTCAGTGAGGAAAACATTGAGTTCTGGTTGGCCTGTGAAGAATACAAGACCATTGATTCTGAGACGAAGCTGCTGTCCAAAGCCAAATGTATTTATACGGTTTATATTGAATCAGAGGCCCCTAAAGAGGTACGGCATGGCATATTTATTTATCATAAACTGCATAGATATGATGCTGCATAATAGGCTATTAAGTGGAGCTGCAAAGGCTCAACCCTAACCCCTGCGGTTTAGCATTTTATTTGGCTTTTTTTTGTCACTGAGTGCTGTTGGAGGTTTGAAATATTTATGTCATTGTATAAAAATAACAGTGGGCAAATTCTTAAGCACTGCATAGTCATGAGCCTGTAGCAGGTTGACCTTTGTGAACAGTCGTTAGGAGCAGCAGCTCGCTGAGGTCATGCATCTAGTGCAAAGCAGGTCGGCTTATATCTGTGAGAGACAGTCGCAGATAAAAAGGTTTCCGTTCTCTTAGCGAGGATGATGCGACCACCATCCAATATGCTTTCGTGGCCTGCAGCAGATCTGACCGTTGACACTTTGGTGTCTGGTTTGAGGTTTTGACATTCGTCTGCAGAACTGCAGAGAGCATCACCCACACACTTTCAGTCTTAGATGATCGGCTGTGTAAATATGGAGCATGCTGCGCTAACAAGAAAACATGTACCAGCTCGAGTGATTTACAGAGAGATCCAAATGTAAATGAACGTAACCTTCATTATTGATGGTGGGATACGCATAAATATTTGAGAGTGGTTTCAGTGGTGAATATTTTTATTGCTGTATAAGAAACTAGTTTAAAGACGATTCACAGCCAGTAACTACCATTGCCTATTCAGTATCTTTAGACAAGCAACCCATTCACAAATGCAGGCCCCAGATAATTAACATCCAGGGAGCAGATTTGGGCCAGTGATTTCTTGTATGAGATATAAACTCAAATTAGCTTGAGGTCACTTGGTGCCAACAGAATCTCCACTTATCAAGTCTCAGTCTATCATCAATAGAGCAGGGTCATAAATAACATAGACTCTCGTTTGGTGATCAAATCCAAGAATGTCAAGTTGATGCAGGTTTGGGAGAATTAATTTTTCATGAAAACAAGCATAGAAAGGCATCTTGACAGTTTGAAATAAATTAAATATAAAATGTTTGCTGTCATGTGTGTAATATTTTAAAACATGCTTTTTCAAGTAGCTCTAGTTTACACTTGTCACCATCTTATGTATTCTCAACAAGTCCAATAGGCCTTACATGCATGGACAGATTACTGAAATGGCTTAAAAGCATTGGGCTTATAGGCCCATGGGCCAGAGCCTAGCATTTCTTGTTGGAGAGTAAAAAGATGCAAAATGACCAAAACGGGACACAAAATGACTACAAAGAGATACAAAAAGAGCACGATGAGACGCAAAATGTCTACAAAGAGATGCAAAACCACCAGAAAGATGTCTCTTTGAAGCTTTGGCTCTTGTTCTTATTGTATGTAGGAGGGCTGGACGGGCCCTTGACATGGCTATGCCCAGGGGCCCATTGTCTCATAATTTGTTCATGCCTACAAGCAACCCCTGTTCTCTTTCTGTGTTGTTCTAAAACCCTTAATCTTGCATTCAGATCGAGACAAAACTGAGCATCATTATATATGGCATTACTTTAGTATAGGTTTAATGTATGTAGTTGATATGCCATGTCATTATTCTGCATGATTTTTCATGTCATCTAATTATGTTTTAATTTTCTTTTCATTCAGGTCAACATCGACTACAATACGAAGATGGCCATTCAGAAGGTCTTAGCACAGCCCACAAAGAGCTGTTTTGATGCAGCTCAGATGAAAGTCTACAGCCTGATGAAAAAGGACTCCTACCCCAGGTTCCTCCACTCTGACATTTATCTGTGTCTCACCAGGAGGAAAGGCCCGGGGGCCACCATGTTTCGGAGAAGGTCACGCTCCTGTGTATTCAACGATAGGGGCGAGGCCGTAAATGAACCTTCGGCCTGGTAGTGGTAGCATTGCAGGCGTAGTCACTTACTCTGTAAAATGGATTATTATATAGGAGATAATCCGTGATTAGCAGCACAATTGTTGAAACGTAATGTGTGGTGCAGAGGCTTGTTAGCAACAGGTTTGATTCTGCAGAGTGTGTTACTTTTTTATAACCTCAGGCGACACAGTGGATTATTTTTACATAATATCATAACAGCTGCCAAATAAAATAGTTGGACATTTAGCTTTTTTGCCAAGAGTGATGAGAAGATTGATACCACTCTTAAGCATGTACGACAAATATAGCTACGGCCGACTGCTTAGCTTAGCTTAGCTAAAAAAGAGGAAATATAGGGAAACAGCTTGCCTGGCTATGCCCAAATATAACAAAATGCTATATATATATATATATATATATATATGTTTTGCCTTGGCGCAGTAACTTCCTAAAGTATTCACTGTCTGCCTGACAACCTCACAGTGACAACAACACTTAAGCTAGCTGACTGTTCGTGGTAGCTTTTTATCTTCTAATAATAAATAATAATAAATTGTATTTATAATGCGCTTTTCAAAGCTAAAATCAATCTTAAGGCGCTAATTATTCAGACTATATAATTATATATATATATATAATTATCCATTCAGACGACTGGTATCAATCTTCGTCTTCTTCTTCTTCTTCTTCTCATCTTGGCAAGAAAGTGAATTAGCGTATTTCCCCAAGATGACGAACTATAACTATTATACTACAAAGCTGGATAACAGCCCCATGACAGCCCCATGTGGTTATCTGAAAATAATGAACACCCTCTGGCCAATCAGAACTGAGTATTATCTGTGGCCATGGTAAAAACCAGAGTATTCACTTTGCACATCTATCCATTCTCTTTCTCAGAGGCACCGCATTGCTTGGGGATTAAACCTTTATTGAAGATTTTTGTATTTCCCCAAATCTTGCAAAACTTGAATGACAGGCAGTAGGATGGTTAGTGACAGAATCTGAGCTGAAGTGCCTCCATGCTAGTGACAGTATCCAGCCAGCCGTACTACAGGCAGCCACACTGAGGCCACTCACTTACTTCAGACACATTACACTTCAATTGCTTTGTCTTCCAATCTGGCAATAGCACCTTATACGACCATAATACAGTTGATATGGCATACAAGCTAATTTGACCATATCTCATTCAAATGGATTCATGAACGTATCCTCGCACTGTCCAACCCCCTCCAGTCTAACTTGCTGTGAAAGCCTACAGCCACAGTGACTGCAAAGCACTGAAAGCTTTTAATGAGGGATATATATCTCTTATTTGTTATGAATTCAAATGTACCATATTTTACACACAGAAAATACATATATCTTATTTGAATACTAATATGAAATGATATGATTTATGATTGCTGCTTTCTCAGTTTGCTGCCATCTAATATAATTTATGTACGATGAAATGTTGCCTTGCTCTTGTAAAATGTACATACTAAACTCAAATAAACACTTTCTTAATAAAGCCGTTTTAATGAGGCCTTCGGTGTCATTAATTAGTTTGAACCGCATCTAAATGTGACAAATGGAGACATAATGTGTGCATATTACACTGGAGGAAAATTGTTTTCATGTGTAGCTCACTATTGCGTATCACTGAAAAATTAATAGAGCTTATCAACTCCCACTGCTCTAGCACAGAATTATTCATGTTACAGTATATGTATGCACAAGCTATACTTCTGACAAAGACAAATACATGATCATTTGAAACTGTCAGGGATTCAACCCCAAACTCTTGACTATGTGTGCAGAAGAAATACAGTAGATACATGCGCACAGCATAAAGAATGTATACACACATATACAATACACAGAGCTGGTTCGTCTCATTAACACAGTTGTCAGGGTTTCTAGTAGCCTTCAGAGAGATAAAGTCCTTCCCAGCCCAAATTAATATCATTTTACTAAGCGAAAAAACGGTGTTGAACACCTCACAGTTTAAATTAATTATACATCCATGTAGATGGCAGCGACATGCGTACTCTGCTGTTCCTGCTGTCCTCTTACACAAATAGTGAGAGAAGAGAAGGAAAATGACGTGGTAACAAAGGTAAGAGCTCAGTTGGTCTGCTAAATTCTTCACAGTTTAAGATTAGTTGCCAGCAGTTGGCAGATTTCTTGTTTTTATTCCCATTGGTATTTAAGTGTGTGTCCCATACACAAGTTAAATATGTATTAAGGGAGTCACTGGAGGGCCACAAAAGAGTAAGAGAGCAGTTTGCATTGAGATCTAAGGCTTGCAAAACATGACGAGTAAGAGTCTGAGAGGAGTGTAAAACTCAAATGTTTATTGTTAGTGTCTCATGGTGGAGTTTTACACAGATTTTCTCATACAAATTGGTTTATTTTCCTCATTCTAAGCCAAAGTTAGTAGTTTTGCACCCTTGGGCTCTGGTATCAAAACTTTTACACCACAGGTTCCCAATTTAAGAAGATGTTTGTTTCAGAAGCTTCTATCTAACTCTACGTGAGCCATATTTAGTAACAGATTTGCTGACTCCCAGGCTCAGATATTGAGTTGTGAAATTTACCCCATACAAATCCATTTGCACTTGATGCTGTTGGCCTGCAACAATATTGACAGACTTAAATAATATTTCAGGGCAAGTCTCAAGGTGAGACTTTGTACCTTTCATTCTACATGCAGAACTTCAGCAGAAGTATCAGCGCTTTATTTAGTGGAGTGTGTCTATAGGGGGAACAATAACATGCAGTTGAATGCCTAACAGACAACTTCCCATTAACTCTTTCCAATAACTCTGCTGAAGGCTAAGTATCATTCAAAGCAATTCTGTGAGATACTTTACCGTATGTCAGCTGCATTGGGCCGATAGAGACATGCTGAAAAAAACTAATATAAACTATTTTCCTCATTGTGGGGTTTTTTTACTGAGGTCGAGTAGATGCCTGGCCTCGAGTTTTCCAATCGTTTATCTGGCTTCATATGTTAGTTTTAGGGCCATCAGAAATTGGACAAAATATACTGCTGAAAGGGTGAAAGGAAAAAGAAAGGAAGGTCAACGCAGGTTCCTTGCTGCTCGATGTTTTCACAATACAAGTCGAGACAAACAGATGAGACACTTTCTAATTCAATCAAAGGCATGCTTACTGATTTATTTTCAGGGCTTCGAAATCTAATTTAAATAGGTTTTTCAGTTACATGTGCACCCTACACCAACCCTCACCCGGCAGGAGAAGGAACTAAACCCTGTTCATGATCGAATAAATAAAGCGTGCAGGAACAACAGCCACAGAGAAAAAACACAAATTCAATGCTGTCAATTACAGAGAAAGGTGGACACATGATGCAATTGTAGAATAGAGATAGAGGACTAGAGTGCCACCTTGTGTATGGTAGGAAAACATGCATCTTGGTATGCAGTGCTTTGCTGTATCACCAGTGAGACTCAGCACATTTCATTGTAGATGTCAGTATGAAAACAAATCAATGCTTATTTACTAAATAAGCCCTCTCAGGGTTGTCTCTTTTGTTCTTGGATGGTCACACTGCCCGCTCAGAACAACTTTTGATCTAAGAACATGAAAGGCTGAATCACAACAAGACAAAACATCTTGGATACTCTGCAGGGAGTGCACTAAGACGACACTCCCCAGTCCTCATATCTTTGCTGGCAGTGTCTTTTTTGAAAAACAAATTCCTCAACCTGGTGCGTCTACACACATGCAAATAGAGGCAGCCTTGGTATTTTCCATCACCTGTTGGGATTTACATTATGGGTTTGTTTAGTCCTATCACATCTCCACCACTGAGGTCAGAGCAGGTTAAAACGCTGATGATAATATACTGTTTGTATTACCATTCACTGTTCCTGTATACACCAAACAGACCTAAGGGACAGTCCCCCACATATAGCTCAGGATCACATGACTGATTAGATGATGTTCTCTGTGCAGTGGCAAGTCAGAAATATCTTTCTTGTTTGAAATCTATTAAAAGATCTATTTAAAAAAAAAAGTCTGCAACATATGTGTCTGTACATTTTGCTTTATCTTGGTAAAAACGGAATCCTTTAGATCTAACATCCATTGATGGAAGTTGAAAAGGACACAATAGACACTGTGAACAGAGTGCTGCAGGAATGACGCACATTTGTAGCCAACCTGGGAGTTAGCATCGCCCCGGGTCCCTCGACAAAAAGTCACTACTGAGAATTTAAATTGAATTATTTACCAGATGTTTTTAGTCATGTAGCGGCATTGCTCAAAGGATGGCAATGTTCTGTCAGGTGGTCGGCCGGTCCACTACTTTGGTCCAGACTGAAATATCCAAACAACTTCTGCTTGAAATTGCCATGAAAGTGTGCACATACATTCATGTTCCACAGAGGATGAATCCCAACGACTGTGGCGATCCCCAGACTTTTCCTCTAGTGCCAAAAGCAGGTTGATATTTATTTTTTTGTGACGTCTTGACAACCATTGAATGGATTGGCATGGAATTTGGTACAGATAATCATGAGCCGCAGAGGATGAATCCCAACGACTGTGGTGATCCTCTGACTTTTCCCGTAGCGCCACCAATAGGTCAAAGTTTTCATGTAACCTGAGAACTAGCTCAACATCTGCTGGATGAATTGGCTCAACATTTTGTACATGACTTCTCTCGAGCACTACCATGAAGTTCTCCTTTATTATTTTCAGTGGAATGTGTCGACAACTACTCGATAAATTGCTGTGAAACTCAGCACACAAATTCATGTTCCCCTTAGAATTCATTTTAATAACTTCGGTGATCCATTAACGGAAAATTACTGTCCATATCAAAAACCTTTAAGTTTCAAGAGTCAATGATCACCTACATCAACTGAGGTATGAGACACATTGATAAATCAGCGCTTGCTTATGATTTTTCACCTTGACAATAAAACACTGCATATATGCAAATATAAGGATGACGAGAGTTTTCCTCAATAGTGAATTTGTCTATGGCTATTTGTTTATGGTCAGGATCTTTCCCTAGAGCTTCCTGACCATTGCTCAATGTTTTAGTTAAATCTTGTTCTGAATTTGACGTGTAGAGCTCTACCACAGCAAGCAATTTTGTTACCAGATTCCTGATCCAGGGTGGTGAAAACTGCTCAGCACATCACCAGGACGGAGCTGCCATCTATGGAGGAGCTTTACACACAGCAGTGCAGGAAGAAGGCACACAGAATCATTAAAACCCCCATCACCCCAACGACGTCTGGCAGACGGCACCGCTGCATCCGAGCCAAGAGCAGCAGACTCAGGGACAGTTTTATCCCACAAGCCATGAGACTGTTGAACTCCTGAGCTCTGTGAAGTGTCACTACTTACATATGTTTACAGTACAAACATCTGTTTATTCCACATATCCACAAATTTATATAGTATTACAATATTTAAAATGTTATATTCTGTCTTATTCTATTTTATATGTATATGTTTGATTTATTCCTGCATTTCACTTGCACCATTATGTCTCTTGCACTTTTATATTTCCTTATTTCTTTGTTCATGTCTTAAGTATACTGTATTTTGCATTGTTGGAGGAGAATCTTGAGTATACTCTGGAATATACAGAATGTCTTACCGATGAATAAAATACCTAAGTATTCTGTAATCTAGAATATTATTACAGGTCATTGAGCAGACGTTCTTATCCAGAGCGACTCACAGTGAACTAAGTACAGGGACAGTCTCCCTGAAGCAACTTGGGGTTAAGTACCTTGCTCAGGGTGTTGAACTCACAATCTTCTGGTGTTTGGAAGGCGTACCACTACACCAATAGGCCATCACCATCCCGTATATATAGAATATGTTGGTTTAAATCATATTAATTCAGTTAATCTATATAACTCTGTGCCCCCCTCATATTATCACACCCACGTTAAGGATGACCACAGTCGCGGTCAACTTCAATCACAGCCGAGCTCTCTCCTCGACAGACACGGTAGGATGCCCCATCTCTCCCAACAACACTTTACATACAAATTTCCATATATTCCATTCATGTTGGGTGCGGGTCATTCAGATTTGTTCAGTCACTTGACTCCTTCGTCTCCAAACAATCACAACCCCATCTTTAGCCTGGCAGGATCTTATCTCCGTGTCCCTTCGTAAAGGACTAGGAGATGGCGATAAAGTGAGTTACTGCATATTTGATTATTGAGCCTTTTCAGCAGACAACATCTTACAGCAGCCATGTGGAAAATACCGAAGAGTTTTTCACTCACTGTAAGTCTCACTTTGCATTGTGTGTTTATTTCTGAAGGGGCTTGTAGTTATGTGATGTGGTGCTCAATGCATTGAACTGTTTATGAAAACATAACACATACTGTACATGCTGAATATGTTGACCTGCCAGTGTGGTTTGCAGGTGCTATGTGCTGTGGAGTTGACAGATAACTTGGCTAGTGATAGATTTTGATGCTCTTTTCAAGGGTAGATTGTGTTGCTTTCCCAAGGATCCACTGGAGGATGTTGAGACTTGGAGTGAGTCTGTGGATAAAATCCTCAGTTGTAAAGGTATGAGTCTCTTCCCATTGTGCATGTATGTGATCGTATATATTGCTAGCTGCTTACTGTCGTCTGTGTTTTTTTAGCCGGACAAATAGCTTTCCGGGAGTTCCTAAAGTCCGAATACAGCGAGGAGAACATACTGTTTTGGCTGGCCTGCGAGGAGTATAAAAAAATCAAGGCAGTGCCAGAGATGATCTCCTCTGCCAACAGGATCTACTCCGAGTTTGTCCAAACAGAAGCGCCCAGACAGGTAAACAAAAGCAAGCTGCAAGTGGCAAAAATGCACCAAGGGGGTTGTTTGTTTGTAATCTGAATTTAGCAGGCCTGCAGTGATACAGTGACTGCTATAAAGAGCTGTGTGTGTTGTGTGTTTTAGGGTGGTAAAGCTTCAGAAATGTGCTCACAAGTTGTTTCCCCTCCAGAACAATATAGTGAATGATGATGAAAATAGCTGCTGTAAGACGCCTCTGGGCGATATTGTTTGATTCCAGATCAACATAGATTGCAGCACCAGAGAAAACATAACAAAGAACATCTCCCAGCCTTCCCTGACTTCGTTTGATACGGCACAGAAGCTCATCTACAGTCTGATGGCCAGGGATTGCTACCCGCGCTTCCTAAAGTCTAACATCTATCAGGGACTCCTGAGGAGAACCGATTCAAGGTGACTGTTTTTCCAAACTGACAGCCTCTCAGACGGAGCCTCGCAGAATCTTCTCTCCAACTCTCATCTGCAGTAGCACTCTTTGATTTCAGTGTGGATAACGGGTTTACACCATACTATCCAGATCCCAAGTGTAGCAGAAATAGCTTTTCAACCTGTGTGATTCAGTAGACAGTTACAGCTCAACAAGAATTTGTAGCTTGTATTATACTTTATCTCTTTAATTATGTCAAGGTAAAATCTATAAAGGGATTGTGCACTTAATTCCTCTATGATTACCTATTATCTCTCCTCCACTCAATGAAGTTAATAATAAAAAGAATGTCTTTATTGTAAAGTATTATTAACACTTTATCTAACTGATTATGCAAATATAAATCCTAATATACTTTAACTTTCACGTGCAAATAAAAATGCGAGTGTATTGTTAAGAAGTTGTCTCGTTTTTGTGCTTTCTTGTGCTAGTTTTGAAATATCCTCAAAACTATATAATCAGTGGAGTGACATTTGGGTGTGGTACTTTTGAATGTGATGCAAATCACCTTTGTTGTTGTCACAGAAGACCTGTCTGTATACTGTAATACAGTCATTGGTAAAAAAAATAAATAATAATAATAATAATAACACCAGATGGCAACAGAGTCTTCAAGCAGCATCACTCAGTAAACAACAAGACACAACAAAAAGAAAGACAAAGGACAAGCTGGCCCACACTTCCTGTCTCTTTGTGTTGTTTACATCTCAGCTGCAGTTAGGAGAAGTTTTTACATTGTGAAGAGTATGAATCAAATATGTCTCAAGTTAAATTTGCCAGACACAGGGGCGTTCATTTATCATGAAAAAGTATGAAGAGGATTCAAATAATAACTTTGACTGTTGTAATAGGGGCTGTAGGAGGTCAGTCCATAGGGACTCCACTTGGGAACAGTAGGGTCGCTGGTTCAAGCCCCCGAACGGACCAAGCACAGAGTGTAGTCTGATACCATGGAGCCATTTCACCTCGTGGGCACTGACCCAGGACCCCCACACTGCTCCTCGGGCACTGTATAGTAGCTGCCCCCTGCTCCCAACACTGAGACATGTTAAATGCAGAGTCTACATTTTGCTGTGTGTGACAATTAAAAGAGGATTCAAAATCCTCTCTAACTAAGCTCATTATCCTTTATGTAAATATGCCATTAAAGGGAGATTAGTGTAGGTCATGGTAGGTTTTGTTAGACTGTATTCACTATTTTACCAGTTTGTTTTTTGCTCTGCCATGCCGAGGACATGGTGGATTTTACAAGCTTATGTCGTTGTTGATGTAAAACGCATGCAAATACAAAAGAGCACTACAAAGCACATTCAGACATAATGTTCCCATCCACAGAGTAAACTCAGCATATAGGATTTAAATTTAACAAACGCGAAACATAAAATGCTACAGATATATTGTTCCCTTTTGCATGTACGACTTTGACGTGTTTATTGTCTGATGTGTATTTTGTGTTTGGAAAGTGGAAGTAGGCCCAGCCAGGTTTCTCCATGTGACTGCAGGGTGTTAGACGCACATGTTGTTCTGTTTCTGTTGGTGGCATTGAATGTACGGGGGATTTATTTTGAGACAACACGCAGACCGCTCACCACAACTTCCTCTAGTTTAGACAAGCCTGGTTGCACTCTCCTCTTTGAGGGAGAGAAGGGTTAAGTTTGCTGGGTACTGTGAAAAGACTGCATTTGACAAAGCATCATGTTTAATCTGCACTCGTTATTATGAAGCAACGTGCAGCCCAGCAACACTGCGGGAGATATTGCTTGCAGGAAGTGAAGAACACATCAAAATGAGCATAGTTATAATTCTCCGAGTGACGGAGGAAACTCACAGACGGGTGCTGCAACCGATAAAGAAAATGTATGAGATAACATTTAATGTCACCACAGCGAGCATTCAACAGCTGACTTCACACACCAAACATCCCCCTCATAAGGACATATATATAAAGTGAGAAAACAGAACTTACCTCTTGCTCAAAAGCAACTAATTAAGTTTGCTTAAAAACTTTATCTGAGGTTATGCACATTTTATATGTCGCCACATTTATCAAGCTTGCAGGTTGCTAGGAAAACAAGCTATGGCATACTTACACTTCTTAGCTTTACTAAGATATGCTGATTCAGAGGTAATGTTATTACCTGCTATTCCATTTCTTCACATGCGTTAGCCCATACATTTACACCAAATTGCGTGTTCTCTACATTTCTTGCGAGAAAGGTATACATTGTTGTACACATTAAAATGCGTTGGCATGGTTTTCAATTGTTTCACAACAGTATACAAACCAGCTTGTAGATACACTTGAGATAATGAAGGTTTTCACTGTGAATACGTCCCACCTGCGTCTATTGTTGTCAAAGCTACATTATGATTGAGTATCAATGCAGATATAAGTGCAGATAGCATAACAGTGCAGTACAGTGGCAGATTGAGGCACCAAAGGAGGATGACATTGAAATAAAATGGCGGTAGGTCAAACACATCAGGGAAAGTGAAAGTAAAAGTGGTAATAGAATGACAAAACGCAGGCTTTCAGTAAAAACATTTAAGAAACTTCCACTCAACAATAATTTTTGCTTAATAGTACTTTACTTGGAGTCCGTCAGGTTCACCACTTTGCTCCAAACTGAAATATCTCAACATCTACTGGATTGAATGCCGTGACATCTCACAGACATTCTTGGTTCCCAGAGTATAAATTGTAATGATTTTGGTCATCGCCTCACTTTTCCTCTAGCACCACCATGATATTTGTGTTTCTTAGTCAATGTCTCGTCTTTTGTATGGATATCCACAAATGACATGCTGACATTAACTTCTTGCTCTACATAAACTTTAAAAACTATTTTAAAAAATTATAAATAACTATTCAATTTAAAGAATCATTTCTTATTTTCTTTGATATTTTTGTCATTTACAGATATGCAGTGATGATTGCTGGATAATGTTGATGTTGTCCAATGTCTTTGATTTGACGAGATGATACGATGGTGCGTGTGTATATTAATGATATAAGTAGGAACTTACAAGCACTGAGGCCCATCATAATAAGTGTGGCTAACTGTGGGACATTTTACCGTTGTAGAGAGAATTACACTAAATTAGTCCACATGATATGTAAGCAAAAGTATGCATAAAAGTTTACAAGTTATTTTGTAGGGACGAACACTTCTCTTTGATAATGTCATGAGCTGAAAGAAGCAGGTTTGCCGAGGATGCTGCAGCATCGACATGACTGGAACCGACTGGGACCAACAAATTGGACCGAGTTGACTGAATTCAAGTTCAAGCATGAGGTGACAGCTTTTGAAAGCTTACTGTCAACATAACAGGAAGTGAATAAAAGCAGTCTTCAGCGAGGCAGCTCACAACATTGAGGTAGAATTGAGGATGTTTTACTCAATGATGTTGACAAACTATTTGGATTTACATCTTAGACTTTTTACGCTGTTGCTTTAAGCCACAGGCTTATTCGCCTACCACATAATCACAGTGGTCCTGGCGACTTGTGTTTCATGTCATCCTCCTCTCTGTTTACCTCAATATGCTTTCCACTGTCAAAAATGTTCAAAAACGACTTCATGAAAAAAAGGGAAAGGAAAGGAGAGACCCTGCCCGGAGGAAGCCCGGGGCCCCCGTCTGGAGCCAGGCCCAGAAGGAGGGCCCAACAGCGAGCGCCTGGTGGCCGGGTTTGCCACGGAGCCTGGTCGGGCATAGCCCGAAGAAGCTACGTGGTGCATCCCATCTATCCATCCATCCTGTGGGCCCACCACTCATGGGAAAAACCGCTGGGGTTGGGTGCGCTATCACACAGGTGGCAGTGATGGTCAGGGACCTCGACGGACCAGACCCGGGCAGTAGAGGCTGGCTCTGGGGATGTGAACGCAACCTCTCTGTGGGGGAAGGAGCCGGAACTAGTGCGGGAGGTGGATCGCTACCAGTTGGATCTGGTGGGGCTTACCTCTACGCACAGTCTTGGCTCTGGAATCGTACTCCTGGATAGGGGTTGGACTCTATTCTTCTCCGGAGTTGCCCACGGTGTGAGGCGTCGGGCCGGGGTGGGGATACTCACTAGCCCCCGGCTGAACGCCGCTACGTTGGAGTTCACCCCGGTGGACGAGAGGGTCGCCTCCCTACGCCTTCGGGTTATGGGGGGGAAAACTCTGACTGTTGTTTGTGCCTATGCCCCAAACCGCAGTTCGGAGTATTCGGCCTTCTTGGAGAACCTGAATGGAGCCCTGCAGGAGGCTCCAGTAGGGGACTCCGTAGTCTTGCTGGGAGACTTCAACGCACATGTGGGAAACGATGGAGACACCTGGAGAGGCGTGATTGGGAGGAAGGGTCTCCCTGATCTAAACCCGAACGGTCGTTTGTGGTTGGACTTCTGTTCTAGTCATGGAATGGCCATAACAAACACCATGTTCGAACATAAGGATGCTCATAAGTGCACGTGGTACCAGAGCACCCTAGGCCAAAGCTCAATGATCGATTTTGTAATCGTATCATCTGATCTCGGGTGAAGAGAGGGGCGGAGCTTTCGACTGATCACCATCTGGTGGTGAGTTGGATCAAGGGGTGGGGGAAGACTCTGGACAGACCTGGTAAACCCAAATGGGTAGTGCGGGTGAACTGGGAACGTCTGTAGGAAGTCCCTGTCCTGGGGATCTTTAACTCACACCTCCGGTGGAGCTTTTCAGACATCCCTGTGGAGGTTGGGGGCATTGAACCTGAGTGGGCGATGTTCAAAACCTCTATTGCTGAAGCTGCGGTGATGAGCTGTGGTCTCAAGGTCTTAGGTGCCTCAAGGGGCGGTAACCCTCGAACACCGTGGTGGACCCCGGTGGTCAGGGAAGCCGTCCAACTGAAGAAGGAGTCCTTCCGGGTTATGTTATCCGGGAGGACTCCGGAAACAGTTGCAGGGTACCGAAGGACTAGAAGGGCGGCAGCCTCTGCCGTGTCAGAGGCAAAGCAGTGGCTGTGGGAGAAGTGACTTTCGGTCGGCACCAAGGTGCTTCTGGAAAACCATCCGGCACCTCAGGAGGGGGAAGCAAGGAACCATCCAAGCTGTGTACAGCAAGGGTGGACCCTGCTGACTTCGACTGAGAAGGTTATCGGCCGGTGGAAGGAGCACTTTGAGGAACTCCTGAATCTGACTAACACGCCCTCTATGGTAGAGGCAGAGCTGGAAGCTGATGGGGGATCGTCGTCAATTTCCCTGATGGAAGTCACTGAGGTAGTCAAACAACTCCACAGTAGCAAAGCCGCAGGGGTTGATGAGATCCGTCTAGAAATGCTGAAGGCTTTGGGTGTTGAGGGGCTGTCTTGGTTGACACGCCTCGTCAACATTGCGTGGAAGTCTGGGACAGTGCCTAGGGGTTGGCAGACCGGGGTGGTGGTTCCCCTATTTAAAAAGGGGGACCAGAGAGTGTGTGCCAACTACAGGGGTATCACACTTCTCAGCCTCCCTGGTAAAGTCTACTCCAAGGTACTGGAAAGGAGGGTTCGGCCGGTAGTCGAACCTCTGATTGAAGAGGAACAATGCAGATTCCGTCCTGGTCGTGGAACAACGGACCAAATCTTCACTCTCGCAAGGATACTGGAGGGGGCCTGGGAGTACGCCCATCCGGTCTACATGTGTTTTGTGGATCTGGAGAAGGCGTATGACCGGGTCCCCCGGGTGATACTGTGGGAGGTGCCGCGGGAGTATGGGGTGAGGGGATCACTTTTGAGGGCCATCCAATCCCTGTACGCCCAAAGCGAGAGTTGTGTCCGGATACTCGGCAGTAAGTCGCACTCGTTTCCAGTGAATGTTGGCCTCCGCCAGGGCTGCGTTTTATCACCAATCCTGTTCATGATTTTCATGGATAGGATATCGAGGCGTAGTCGTGGAGGAGAGGGGTTGCAGTTTGGTGACCTGAGGATCTCATCGCTGCTCTTTGCAGATGATGTGGTCCTTATGGCATCATCGGTCTGTGACCTTCAACAGTCACTGGATCGGTTCGCAGCCGAGTGTGAAGCGGTTGGGATGAGGATCAGCACCTCAAAATCTGAGGCCATGGCTCTCAGCAGGAAACCGGTGGATTGCCTACTCTGGGTAGGGAATGAGCCATTACCCCAAGTGAAGGAGTTCAAGCACCCTATCTCCCTTAGAGATAGGGTGAGAAGCTCAGCCATCCGTGAGAGACTTGGAGTAGAGCCGCTGATCCTTTATGTTGAAAGGAGCCAGTTGAGGTGTTTCGGGCATCTAGTAAGGATGCCACCTGGGCGCCTCCTTAGGGACTCGGTGGAGAGATTATATCTCCTCACTGGCCTGGGAACGCCTCAGGATCCCCCAGTCGGAGCTGGAGGATGTGGCCCGGAGAAGGGAAGATTGGGGTTCCTTACTGGAGCTGCTCCCCCCGCGACCCGATCCTGGATAAACGGTGGACGATGGATGGATGGATGTCAAAAAATGGAAGCAAAAACATTCTTAAATGAATGTATCAAGTCATTAACAGAAAAAAAAAAAAAAAAAAGGTTTTGACGCTCGGCTGAGGTGGAAAAGGTTGGTATAGCGATTAAAGCAAAATGCAACAAATTGCAATGCAAACAGATTCCGCAAATAGATAATGACAGAGCATGTGACGCCAATGTCCAGTGAAGCTTCTGCTCGGCTGAAGAGACGAAAAATATTCTCCTTATCACTCCACACACATCTGATATAACCTTCCTCACAGCAATACATGAAACAAACAGAAAAGCCATATTTCCATGAAGTGTTCTAAATAGTTTTCCACCGTTTGAGATCAGACTGTTGCTCTTGTCCGACTGTCCGACTGGACAAAAGGTGCCTCGATGAACAACTCCTAAAAATTTGCCTAACAGTAGTGGATGGAAACAAGCATTCATTTTCTTTTAATTTCTCAAAATTCTGTTAAAATTTTCGTTGCATTTGGTTGACAACCTGGCTACCGTCTCAGTAACGTCCGTTATAGAACACTAAGGTTATGAACAAGTGAACAAATGAACAAGTTAATGGTATAGTTTGACATTTTGACAAATGTGCTTTGTCAATAAGCTAGCTAGTTAACTGATCAACATTAATTTTATTTATTTGGGCCCTATTTAGTTTCTTCTCTAAAGTTAGCCTACATGAGAGGAGACGGACTTTGATACCTTTGGACAGAGTCAAGCTAACTGTTTCCCTCTCCATCTAGTCTTTATGCTAAGCTAAGCTAATCGGCTGGTAGCTGTAGCTTTATATTTAGCATACAGACATTGCACTGACATCTCTCAGCAAGGAAGCAAATAAGTGTTCCCAAAATAAAATGTTTTCTATCTATTGCTGTTAGTTAACTAGCTAACATTTAGCAACCAAAAGCTAGGGGTGCTACCAGGCCAAGTAAGGAAGCAGCAGCAAAAAAAAAACTTTAGTGTATTGAATTGAGCGATGATGCAATTTGTTGCTCATTAGTTTAACTTTTCATTTTTAAAGGGCAGATTGTTTCCAAAACATGAAAGTGTGTCATTGGTTCTCGAGGCAGGCTGGAATAGAGACTAAAGCATTTGACTATCTGCTGCTGAACTTCCCCATTTGCATCCCTAGACTTTGAAACAAACAAGTACTGATGCAGGTCTAAGTAAAGTACACACAGACTGTAGATGTAGTCCGCGCGCAGTTTTGCGTCATCCCCAACTTCCTCTTTTTCTGTGGTTAGCTCAGCATGATGGTGTGACGCTACTCACCAACCTCTTTTCATACTTCTGCTGTACATATATAGTTTAGCGGATTCTCCAAACGGACACAGTGGCAGTTGCAGATCTCACAACTCTTTAACAGCAGCCAAGCACACAGACCCCCGCGTACAAAGTATTGATGCCATGCCGAGTCTTGTCGTATCACCACCAAGGGAGCTGCTGAACCTCAACATGGACACTGATAACAAGAAGAGGTAAACACTTTATCATAACTGATGCACTGTATTATTGTTGGTCAATGCTGATCAGCCTTTTAGTATAAGAAGAACATGTCAGTAAAATAAGCCTTTGGTTAAGCAGGGGAGGAAACCTGAAGTCCCGGCTGCAGTGTAGATCATCTCAAGACGCTAACACTGAAGGGTAAGTGAAGTCACTTTCTCCACTAGAAACTAAACATCTCAACTGTTGGCATACTTGTTGTACATGTGAGTGACAGTGCACCCATTTTGCAGGCTTTGTTTCGAGGAGATATCCCAATGGTCGCACTCACTAGAGAGGCTTTTATCATCCAAATGTAAGTTAATCAATATCCTATGAACAGTCTTCATAGTCAGTATTCTTCCTCAATTTCTGGCTAACTGCTCATTTTACCCATTTGTTTAGATGGCATGAAGATATTCCAGGCCTTCTTGAAGTCAGAGTTCAGTGATGAAAACATTGAGTTTTGGCTGGTGTGTGAGGACTATAAGAAGATGAGGTCTTCCTTCAGGATGTCCTCCAGGGCCAAAAAGATCTTCAAACGCTACATTCAAGCCGAGGCTCCGAGAGAGGTAAGCACCGAGGTGTTTATAAAGCCACCTGATAGACAGACAGTTCTTTTCGCAATATCCCTGCTACTACTTTTTTATATGGTCCTCATTATTTTTCCTCCGCTTCCAGATCAACATTGATCATAATACCAGAGAGCTGATCAGGCGGAACATGAAGGCGCCCACCACGCTGTGCTTCGATGATGCCCAGAGGATCGTCTACGGGCTAATGGAGAGGGACTCCTACCCACGTTTCCTCAGGTCTGACATCTATCAAGATCTTATGGACTCTACTTCAAGCATCTGTGCAGATGCAATTAAAACCAGAGACACTGTGTTTGTAGAAGCTGTACAGTGAAGCTGAGCCCAGTGCTAGACTGCCTGAGAGAATATGTGGTGTGTGTTTGCTTGTCCTGTGAACACTGGTGGTGACTCTTTAACACCGAAAGCACCAAAAAGAACGTATGTTACTTTCAACACATTGATTCCTTCCTTCTGAGTTGGAGAAGACATGCTTTTGGGTTGGCCAAGGCCACATCTGACTGTGATGAAGAGGAGAAACCAGCTCTGCCATAAAAAAGTGGAAGACAGTTTGTTGACGTCGATGTAATGGGAAAGGATGGGTTGAGACCAAAAGTGGTGACAGTTGTTGTCAAGAAAAGGACTTCCCAGAGATGTATGTAGCGAAAATGCGAGGGACTTTCTGTGTGAGGCGCCAGGAAGTGTATGTGGTGCAAGCAACACTCTCCCCGCCCATGATGCAAGTGCACAAGCTATAGTAGCACACCATCTGCAGTTTATTGTTATCTCACTAAAGCAATAGATAAGTAGATGCTATCTTCATGTGGATCTTTATGCACAGTTTTATGCATTTAAAAGTGTTACATTCTGACATCAGTGCTGTCATACTGAAATAACTGATGTTACAATTATTATAATTTGTAATAAGCTATATGTTGTGCATGTTTGTGAAATATATGAATGTGAATATTTTGTTGGATTTGTACATATTTAATAAAATATACATATATACTATGTATATATATTTGCTTTGAAACGTACAGTGCCACAACAATAAAAATCTGCAGAGACACAAACAAGGCCATGTTTCGAACTTAGTTGTTCATTCATATACTTACTTATAGTTATAGTCTTTTTCTATGAATTTAGAGATTCTGCTCCTCATCGAATCTACAGCGCCATTCAGTTAAATTTTAAATATTTAAGATGCAAAGTACATAATTTCTTCCACATTTCCCCAACATTTTGCTTTTCACAGTTAGTGTCTTTGGCCACTTTGACGTTACCCCAAGGATGTAAAAAAACGTTGTGTGGGTTTGAACTGTGTCTGGCTGCACAGCATGATCAGTGAGGTTTGAAGGGTTAACAACTAGGACCGCAGAGAGGAAGGCTGTCGCATAACACTCCCACCTACGCAGCATCTTACATCAGATGGCCTTTGATGCTGTTGAATGTGTTTCAAGCACATTCTACAATTCATTCAGCCTTTGTTTCACCATTCAGTCTTTCATTTATCAGCATAGCAATCAGACGTCACCCTCACAAATTGTTCATAATGGAACAGAAAGTTTTAAAACTATTTCTAAACTAAAATGTATATCACTCACACCAAAAAACACCAAAAAGGAAGTTACTGAGTGGGAACCCATCAAGTGTCTCTCCGTTAAAGGTTACAGACATCATGGGGAAGTGTTAAGACCAAACTTCTCTTCCACATCCTCTTTTAATGAGATGCACACACACTGAAGCAGGTGAACATACACAAGTTACAATGCCTCTGAAGCTCTTTGGTGCTTTTAGAGAGTAATAGACATCAAACTGTCGGTATAAAGACATTTATTTGGTGTTTTTGCCACAAGGTGCTTTCAGCAGGATGAACATCCTTTTTATTTCTCGATCAGGTTGTAAGGTGTTTTTTCAGTCAGATGCAGCTGAGGTGTTAAACTGATGCAGGGAGACAACTGCCAGACCAGTTATCGTTTCCTTATTTGAAATGCTCTGTTTATTAGAAACAAGATAATCCTTCTATATATTAGTCATATGACCATGAGAAACTATAAAAAACTAAATTAGGTCACATCTGAGAGACAGGATATTCAAGTCGTAACGCTATGTATGACGCGTATCTACAAATTGCTGATGTAAAACCTTGAGGATAGCCTACTTACATCCGATACCACTCAATCATTCAGACCATAGGTTCAGCTGCCATGTGTGTCATGAGACATAAGTCATCTTTTTGGAACCACATGGGCTGTATACAGGAGGTCACTGGATTACTGTGTGTTGTTGCTCAACAAGTTCAACAAAGGAGGCTTTGTTTCAGGTCATATACAGGCAGGTATAAAATGTTCCAGTGTGGAACTAGATACAAATCTACTTCAGTCATACATGAGGTTAAAAATCTTTTTTATTACAGAATGTATCTGAAGAAACAAACACAAGAACACCAGTGAAAGGGAATATTTGAGCGATGTACAGTTACAAGAGAGATTTAAATCAAATCCTTCACATCTGGTTTATTGTAGTATGATAGAGAGCGACAGAGTTGTGAGTTAGAAGTTAAAGATTAACTGGTGGATGGATCTCAATATATTATTGGTTGAAATTGGTTGGTACTAGTTTAGGTATACACACGCCATATGTTGTTTTACAGGAAGAAAAGAGAATTGGAAGTTGAAATAAAATAAGAAAGAAATTGATTTTTTGGCATATATTGTTAAAAGGGCGTTTTTCATTCATCTCGACTTAAAGCTAAAGTTCAGTATAACCTCATCATTGAACACAGGTTTTGCTAAAACATTAAATATATCAAATATATTCACCAATACATTCTCAAAAATTAGATGATAGTGACAGATATTTTTGATTCAATCTCTTAACCCACTTTCAGCATCGGGGTTAGGGTTATGTTTTCAAATCAATCTGTCCCAGAATGCATCAGTTGGAAGACAGGGAAACAACCAGGAAACACAAAGAGTCTCCAGGTATTCAGACTGTGAGAGAACCTACCTGACCATGCTTGTTGTTACCATTCATTTCAACACATTGATCCCAACGATAATGTTAACCACTGATGTGAATTGAAAATTAAGGGTTGTAAAACTATTTGTTGTAACCCTAACCCTAACTTCTTAATTTAGAACACAGTTTTATATTCTGCAACATGTATTGAATCATTTGTGCTGCAGGCTGCAAAAGTTTTAGATGATAATGGAGATGATCAAAGATGATGCTGACCCACTCTGAGTTTTCATTCAGACATCAAACAGTACTAGGTTTGTTGCATATTCTGGTCCCCTGTGGCCTAAATAAGTGTAATTACACTGGTTTTATTTGGTGTACTCCTCACAGAGACCCAGATATTCTGTTCTGCAGTAATGACCTAAATAATTAATTGTGTGTGCTACATAAATATGGTCATATGGAGCCATTCTTAGTTTTAAGTGTGTCATATGTCCGGTGCAGTTTTTCTTTCAGATATTATATTTTAACAAAGCATTATGTCTTCATACCAGGTAGAAGAGTAAAGAAGCGGGATTTCATTCAAGTAAAATATGTAAATTTAAAGGTGCAATTGATAACATTTTTAACATTCCGTCACTAAATGGCGCACTCCTCTTCCCCCTTCCACTGCGTTCACGTCAGAACACTGTGGTTGCCAGTTTGATGCACAACATGCATATTTCATGGACAGTGTCGGTGTACATTCCCAGTTAGCTAACTAGCAACTGACGGCCTAGTGTGCCTAGTGGTACAGCTTCCAAACAGAACACCAGATGGTTGTGAGTTCAATACCAGGGCTGCCACCATTGTGCCCCTGAGCAAAGTACTTCACCCTGAGTTGCTCCAGGGAGATTGTCCCTGTAGTTAGTTCACTGTAAATCGCTCTGGATAAGAGCGTCTGATAAATGACCTGTAATGTAATGAAACTCCATCGAGCAAATGTTTGCCCTTGTCTTGTTCCTCCTTTTGTCACTGAGCAGGATTGGTATCGGAGTGAAGCTGGCCGCTCACTGTCAAAATAAGACATTTTTCAATTTCTTCCACACCAACTGGCAACTACTAAAACTCTTGATCGCTGACGACAAAGAGATACCACGTGACACCAACGTCATTATACTATTGGCACACAAGCCTTGTTAGCAACGACACAGGCGGCATATTAAAATGTATTTTTATTGTATTTATATTTTAATATTAAGTATAACTCCTAATTGAGAAGAGAATTGTCTTGAAATAATCCTGAGTTACAATCTCATAATCTCATAATTATAAAAAAAAAAAACAGGAGGAAAATCCCTCTTTTTGTCACAACTGGTAGAAATATTAGTGACATGGGGTCACAAGTACAAAATGTTTGGAAGTGTAGTGGTAACTTTAAAAGTGAGTGTACTAGTAATATTTTCCACACTCGGTGTACATAATTGTTTACTACATATGCCTCTGAGGTCATCAGTTGCTGATTGGATAGGACTGAGTATTGCTCTGTTTTAGCTGCCACTGTTATTAATCTACAAGATGAAACTTGATTATGACTGAACTAACTGAGG
Organism: Cottoperca gobio; assembly: GCF_900634415.1. Classification (NCBI taxonomy): domain Eukaryota; kingdom Metazoa; phylum Chordata; class Actinopteri; order Perciformes; family Bovichtidae; genus Cottoperca; species Cottoperca gobio. The sequence goes on from NC_041371.1 coordinate 20,810,877, forward strand.
GGTCCACTGTGTGCATGTTTCTCTGTTAATGGTGTTGGAGCACCATGGTGCTGTAGACACAAGTGTTCTCACAGTACATGGAGTTAGCACGGTGTCCTGCACCACATAACTGCATTCAGCTGATTTGTATTTCTCACATTCAAAGTACAGATTATAAAACCTTTACAGTTCACTTTTGGATGTATGGATGAGGCTACTGGCTTTCTCTCTCACAGCTACTTCCTTTTCGAAACAGGCCTGGTCCTGCAAACCACAGTCATGTGTATCTGGTCCTTGTGTCATTGACAATTTCAAGTTCAATCTTGTATAAAAGAAATGTGTTTGTGTGGTCTTTGTAGTATCTCATTCACATTTCAAAGCATACATTCATTCACCAATCTATTAAAAGAACAATCCTTACACATGTTTTTATTTGTATTTTATTCAATCTGTATTTAATCACACAGTCTCGTTGAGATTAAAATATTGTTTTACAAGAGAGACATGTACATTGTATTGGACTGGTTAAACGTGTCCTGACAAAGTGACTGGTGAGAGTGGATATCTTTTTGAAAAAGAGGAAGTCATTTTCACTTTTAGATTCTGACACAAAGCTGTGGATATCATTGCCCAACCTTGGAACCACCGCCTGTCAGTCTGACAGCGATAAGCATCGTGAGGCAATGGCTAATATCTCAGGGGTTCCGGTGTAGCCTGCGGATATCCGGACCAATACTTCCTTTTTCCGTGCGCCGCTCATTGTTTACTGTCCAATAAGCAACTTGAAGCGCGAGGATTGGAGTTGAGAGACGACAACGTCTACAACCAGATTGTTTCCCAAGTAGTCAGTTTACAAGCTAATTTTAAGATCTTAAAAAGCCAAATCTTCGTAAAACGATAGCCGATGGGTTCAGAGATTGCATTTTCAGCATATATGTTGGAGCGTTGACTCCTCGAACTACAAACAGAAACCAGAGCACTTGCGATTTCAAAGACTTGTCCTACATTAATACGCAGAATCTGTTTATACAGATTAATTGTTGGCTAAAGTTAAAGCTGCAGCTGCTAGTGTGGTAGCTGTTAGCATTGCAATGAAGGTCCTTCAGGCTGTTAGTTCACCACTTTGGTCTCGACTGAACTATCTTGCAACCACTTAATGGTTTCCCATAAAGTTCTGTACAGACATTCATTATGCCCAGACAATGTATCCTAATAACTTTGGGGATCCCTCGACTTTTCCTCTAGTGCCCCTAACATATTAACTTCATGTAACAAGTTGTTGATGTCCTGTTGGATGGAAAGCTAAGACATTGGGTCGACATTCAGGATGGATTTCCATGCATCATTTGGAGCAAGACTTTGGTTTATAACCAAATATTCTCAAAACTAATGACCAAAAGAGTTCCTGTCAGCCTCAGTTGTACTTTGTGTTAAGTACCAATGAGCAAATGTTAGCATGCTAAAATCCTTAACTAAGATGGCAAACATGGTAAACATTAACTGCTTAGCATCAGCATGTTAGCATTATCATTGTGAGCATCGTAGCATTCTGATGTTAGCTTTTAGCTCAAAGCAGCGCTGTGATAAAATCATGGATGTATTATAAGAACGGGACACGTGACCCAAAGATGGTGCCTATTCAATCAAATGAGAATTGCTTGCCAGGCAAAAACGTTTTCTGGCTTCAGGGTTTACCTCCTAGTTGCGGCCCACTGATCTGCCGCTCACAGAACAACTACCAGTAGACTCTTCTTCTTGACAACTCTTTATTTTATTGTTGTTATTCAATATAGTAATCAGTTCACAAATGAATCAAAGAAACCACAATATCTTCGTCTGGTAGCACATATGGTTACCTCCATCTCCATTCCAAAATCATCCCTTAAACAAAATAAAAAACATTTACTGTATGTACCTAATACATAAAATATATGACTACATAATTGCATATGTTGGAAAACAACATATTTGTGCCCCATATATCATGTATCATCTTCTCTCGTTTCTATATTTTGTGAAAACCAATTTGTGTAAAAGCGTATGATGTCTGCTGTTATGGTGTCTTTCCATCCAGATAGATGCTGCTGGTGCTGTTGCTCTCAGCCAATTTTTGGTTATCTGCTTAAGTGCTGCTACTCTTAACATTTTAAAGAGGTACTTATCAGATTGGTGAGAATGTAAGTGAAGTGTTTTACCCCGAAGTAATTGCTCTGGAGCTGAAGAGAGTGTGCACTGAAATATAACCAACCCTAATTTAGCGTATTCAGTCCCCTGTTAATACTAACTACAGCTAAATCGAAGTTAAAAGTTTAATGTCGTTCAGGCAATGCTTGTAAACACAATATTAAAGCAGGTTTTCATTTCAACAACAACAAAATACTGTATTTATTCTGTTTATGCAAACAAACTGTAACTGTAATTTGTTTGGTCAAGTATGACAGAGTGGGCTTTTAAACTACTGGACAGAAACAAATACCAATTTGAATCGAGTAAATGTTTTCTCTGCTGATATTGAATGTTCCCTTCCGGAAAACAACTTTCCCTCACACGCAACTTCCGGCAATAATAATATCACTTTCTAAATCACAGTTTCACAAACACACTTATTTTAATGATCATAACAAATCAATGTTGATACAGGCATATAAGACTTTGAGGAAAACCCTTCTAAAGGTACTCAAAGGAATATTTCACCCACAAAATGATCATTTGTGTAACAATCACGCACCTGGTGTTGCCTTGAATTCTTGAAGAATACTTTGTTTTTATCGCAGGCCTCCACGGTGAACGAAGAATCCAAACACGGATAAATCTTCTTGATGAATTGAAGTGAATGGGGGCCGAGTTTAACAAAAGCAAAAATACATCAAAACATTTTATTTGATACACTTCAGACTGTTTTTGTGAAGTAGTGAGCACAGACTGGATACATGAGACTCTGAACGCACTGCAGAGGTGTGTGACAGTTTGTAAACAGATGTTTTGATGTCGTTTTGTTGTTTTTAAGCGCGGCCCCATTTACTTCCATTCATCAAGACTTTTTTTACTCATGCGAGAAGAACTAAGTTTTCTTCAAGAATTCAATGTAACACGAGGTGAGTAATCAATATACAAATTATTATTTTGTGTTAGAAGTATTCCTTTAATTGTATTGTAACAATTGACAGTATTTTAAAGAAGCTATAATTGAAAAACTGTCAGAAGAAGCAGTAATGATGGGGAGGGCAGCAGGAGCTGAGAAAGAAAGACACAGAAGAAACTGCTCAGAAAAGGCAAAACTCATGATCACTTGACCTGTGATTAAGAATAGCACAGACTTGAATAGTGAGCTACATGACTGTGACGTATGTGATGGGGGTCGTGATACACAGCAACGTTTTGTTCTATAATTAAACATTAAGGAAGAGCACAAGGTTTGACGCACTTTCAGTATTCATGTGGCTCCTTCTGGTTACATAATAATCAGACTGTATGTCAACAGAGGTTAAAGATAGCAGGACAGAAGAAATGCTGAAACATAACAGTTGTATTCCACTCTGGCTTTGACCCTCATAGTTGAGAAGAGGCAGTCAGGGTCCAGTGGTGAAGCTTTGAGGATGGAAATGTAAGTGGAATCTCATTCAGCTGCATCCTGCATACTGAGAAATCAACAATGAGCAATTTCTGTAAGACATCTCTGGACCTGCAGGACACAAAGAGAGTGTAAGTACAGTATTTTTGCAGTGAAGCTATTTTGAAGGCTCTTTGTTTTATGACTTTCTTACTGTGATCCTCTCCTGTAGACACAACCCGTGGAAATCCAGACAACAAACCTCCGTCCAGAGTCCATTACCAAGGAGGAAAATCAGTGTTGTTTTAATTGACTGCATATTAATATTGTGCTGACTAATGTGTTCTTTAAAGTGTGGACAAATCATAAAAACCTTCTTTTTTTCCTCCACTTTCCTTTTTCCAGACAGGAAACAAATGAAACACTACTGGGAGAATCTCTTGAGACACTCCTTTCCCAGAAATGTAATTTTCATCCGCTTTCAAGCAACACAAAACTAATATCACGGTTGGTTTCTGTTTTCTTTATAATGAAGTTAAGTTCCCTTGTGTAAAAGGCGGACAAATAGCATTTTGGGACTTTCTGAAATCGGAGTTCTGTGAGGAAAACTTGGATTTCTGGCTCGCCTGTCAAGAGTTCAAAACCTCTGACTGTCCGGAGGAGCGAACACTGAGAGCAACAAGTATTTATGAAGAGTTCATCAAGCAGGAGTCTCCAAAACAGGTACAAAAGAAACTCTTTTGTGATGCAAAATGTGCTCAAACCAAGGCCTGATTAAATTATATAGGCCTAATGTATATACATATAGAAATGTTCGGACACTTGTCAGATGTGGGCAGTTGTGTGATCATGTGTGTGAACAAATGAAGTAGTCTGGAATATTGGGATGCTTTTTGTTAAGGCACGGGAAGTTTTTTAAGTTGTACTGTGCTACAAGACTCAAGGTATTTCTTTACCAGTAGAATTTTGAAAATAAACATTAAAACTCACAGAGACCTAAGTTGTGATCAATAAGCAAATGAATAGCCTAGGCCTTGTAATGCTAAACATAACTTTTATAACATAACAGCTCAACCTTTTGTGTAACATCTATGACTTTTGTTTCAAAATGCTTTAAAGTGGTCAGTTAATCCTGTAAAAATGTCTCCTGGGGGTAATTCCCCACAGAGCCGTCTTCACAGTTGGGTTGCAGAAAGCAAACATTGTACATTTAAAAGCACAGCATAAGAACAACATAATTTAGTTTACACATGAATATTCAATGTGTTTAAATGACGTGTGAAAAGAAGTGAAACTTTCTAGAAAAAGGTTCAAGTAGTCTAAGTCCTAAACAAATCACCTGACCTGTATCATTTACTGTACATCAACCACAGCAACCAGCATTTTAAATAGTTACGCTCCGACCGTGGCGGTGATGCAGCTGCAGCTGCACAATGAATGTCTACATAACAAAGCATGTTCAGGTATTTTAGCTGTGTTTTACTTTACATATCTTTGCAGGTAAACTTAGATTTCAACACAAGAGAGATCATCAGCCAGAGTCTCCTGCAACCAAGTCCATCATGTTTTGTTGTGGCACAGAGGAAAATCTACAGCCTGATGGAGAATGGCTCCTTCCCACGCTTCATTCAATCTGAACAATACAAAGTCCTGTTTGATGCGACTTCTAAGCAGAGAGGCCATGGGAAGCACAGAAAGGCCTTGGAGATAAGGAGAACTGATTCTAAACCAATCAGCCTGCAGTGCGAGCTCTGTCTCTTGCACAAGGACTGACATCATGCATGTTGAAAGTGTTGCACAGACACAGGCTGTTGACAGATACCGTGCAGGCACTTCCCTTCCCTTCAAAATGTCACCTCACAACCCACAAGACTTTAAGCTGTGCCGGTGGACCTAATACACTGCAGGCGGTGCCACCTGGTGCACATCACCGAGAGTTAAACTGTGGGTTTTAACCCTGTGGGGCTTCTTAAATGTAAACCTCAATATTTCTGGTGCTATATAAGTTAAATGCACATGACTGCAGGACTGTTGTGATTTTGCATTTCAAACAATATTTCTGGACATTTTAAAATTATTTTGCCATGTATGCATTATGAGACATTGCAATACTACAGACTTTATTTTGTGGCAAATTGTTCAACTTCTACTCTTCATTAGTGTCTTCAAAAGTGTCCTTACTACAGCTGATGTGCTACTGCCACCCAGTGGTGACAGGGAAAACTTATACTTAATATGTTCGAGCTACGAGTGCCAATATATATATTTTTAGAAAAATAGGTTATCAAGATTGTCTGGAATAACGAGAGAATTTTTAAATGACAATGACACGTGATAATGATATTTATTATTTACTGTATCGTTTTATCTGGTGTACATCAAAGACTCTCACCTATTCCCAGTTTATTATTATAAAGATATAATATATATATATATATATATATATATATATATATATATATATATATATATATATATATATTTGAAGAGGGTGTTCCTAAATACATTTGAGAGAAATTTTGGTCTGTTTGAAATCACATGGCTAAATTAAGATCCAGTTAATCCGTTCCTTTTTTTTGTCAGATAAAAAAGAGAGTTTTAGTAAGTCTTCAATATAAAACAATATCTTGTGGTAAAGAGAATTTACAGAAAAACAGACAAATTGGTGATTATGTTTAATTTAATTGTGTTATTTCAACTTATTAAATAAATTGAAACTGAAACAACTAAATGGAATTTAGCCATTATTGATTTTACCATTTACATCTGTGCAGTCTACTTGTAACATGTCAAAAACATGTAACATGTCCTTAATGGAAAATGCCTATTGGTGGAGACAGCAAGGCTTTATCAAAGCTACTATACCTGAAAATGGAAATGACATTTACAGGATGGCTGAAGTCAGGAATACTTCTCCTCTTCTCCTCTGTTCCTCCTACCATGTTGTGTAGCCTTCCTGGCCTTTCACATTTGATTATGGAAATAGTGGTTAAAAACATCCAGCATCAAGTACACAAAGAGGCGGTGGAGTTATAGCAGAGGGGAGAGGATGTACGGTATCTGGGTCAAAGGTGTAGCCTGAGAAAACCAGATGGTTTGGGTGGTAAATAACTCTTTTTCATTTACAGAATATGATTGTACAGGGCAAACATTGCCGGAAGAATTAAATGTTTAGACAAAGGCTGTGATATACAGGCATCAACAATAATGAAAAATATCTAACACAATTTTGTCTTTTACGCTTTTTAGGTGTTATCTATAGTAATAATTATGGTGCAAAATGAAGCAAAAATTACACCGTTTTTAAGTAAAAACGGAGCCCCAAATCCTGAACCACCACCCCACATACCCTAACGGCTGCACAGCACCTAAGCCCTCTAAAAACCCAGGGATCTAATAAAAAAAAGATGTTTGTAATAACTAAAGCTTGAATTATACTGGCCATTCAAATTTTTAGACTGACTTACTCTCAGCACCCCAAACTATGACTGACTTCCGGCGTCCCTGGTCAGTAAATGAATATTTAACTTAGAAACTATCAAAAAAAAGAAGCTATTTTGCCGGTTTTGTGTTATTTTACAGTAAACTATATCCTGCTCTACACGCTCCGGTGTGGTAGGTGGCGGTATGCACCCTAAAGGGGTAGAGCAATCTGTCAAAACTCTGACAGAAGAAGAACAGTTTGGTACTCTGTATCCCAGCATCCATCGGGCGCCTCCTCTGATTATCTCACTGACAGTCAGAGGGGAGGCCTCTTTGCATCTCGCTACATACGAAACTTGAGCACTGTGCACATTTATTGTGGTACGTTCACGTATATATCATATATTTATTGACCGATATGTTTTGTTAGCAAATATAGTGAATACAACACTATTTAGTTAAGGTTAGCGTAGCTAGGTAACCAGCTGCCCATCCCTGCCCCGCTGCATCAAGCTGCACAGCCGAGCCGTGTCCGGTGTCCGGTGTCCGGCTCGGAAAAAGCTCAGAAGTGGGACTTAATAGTTTTTTGGTTAGAGGAGAGTGAGTTAGGTGACTAACTTTACTTTGCAGCTGCAGCTGAGATAAGTTAAGAATAGGTTGGATATTTGTTTCCTAACTGGGTAGATACCTATTTAAGTTCATATCATATTTTAAATGGGCTATGCCAATTGTCTAATGTTAAGTAATTTCGCGTTGTCCAGACTGCCCTGCTCTGCAATCTTAACTAAGTTAGTGAACCTCAACTGGTAATGTTAGCTTGTCGACAAGCTAGTTAGCAGTTAGGAGTTTCAAGCATCCTCTATTAACTGCTCAGGTTGTATCTGCCTGATGTGTATCATCATGTCCTGTAATCGGCTTTAAGTTATTTTTGTCAGTGTACTGAGGCAGTGAGTAATGCTGCTAACAAAGTTAACGTTATCTCGTGTTCATGGAGGCAGCACTTTACTGGAGCTCAAAGTTATGGCATTTTTTTCAATTTACTTCCTTTCAAAGTTGCATTAATTGTTCCACGCTGCTTAATCTTCACACAAGTATCATGAATGTAAAATTAGCTCTGGCATCATTATATCACATCTGAGCTGTGGTTGGTACATTTAGTCCACCTCTTATTATTATTATTATTATTATTATTATTATTATTATTATTATTATTATTATTATTATTATCATTTTGAGTGTGGTAAAGGCAAAAGAGTTCTTTCATCAAGTATCAGCCAGTCCCTGTGACCAGTGAATATAAAAGTTAATAAAATTCCCTTTCACCACTTTCTGTTTCAGGCCGTCTCTAGTGTTACAATGAAGCCATCGGGAAGTACTATGATATCTTCATCGAGCAACCACACCCTGAACTCAACAGGTGGTGGCTGTCCATGGGAGGTCAGCGACAAGGCCAGACTGTGTCGCTTCCTCTGCTATGGCTCGGAGGGAGACCTATACACAGCCAGAGAGGAGGGTCATGTCACCATGGAGAGCGCTGGAACCCTGCTCTCCATGCTGCAGGAGGGCCGAGGTGCTGAGGTGGTGGAGGAGATAAAAAGGTTCACTCAGGATGGGCGAGCCGTCGGACTCGGCCCGTCCTTTTTTGCCTTAGCTTTGTGCTCCCAGCACTCAGAGCTGAAGACCAGACAGGCAGCATTCAAAGCCCTGAAGGAAGTTTGTCGGGACCCTGCCCACCTGTTTTCATTCATCCAGAACAAGAAGGAATTGAAAGAAGGTATGAAGTGTGGTATTTGGGGACGTGCCCTGAGGAAAGCAGTGTCTGACTGGTACAACGAGCAAGATGCCATGAATCTGGCTGCAGCGGTGACCAAATGTAAACAGAGAGAAGGATGGTCACACCAGGATCTGCTTAGGCTGTCTCACACTAAACCAGCTAATGAAGGTGAGTTTACACACTGTGTGTGTGTGTGTGTGTGTGTGTGTGTGTGTGTGTGTGTGTGTGTGTGTGTGTGTGTGTGTGTGAGGGAGAAAGTACAAGGGGTGTTAATGATGCTAACTGAAGATAATTCTAAGTAAATAAAAAATACATAAACTAAAAAAGACAATTCTGTTTTCTTCGGTCATTATTTGCCACATTTCTAAGAAACATGATGTTTAGTGTCCTTAAATCATTGTTGTAGATGACCTTTTTATGACTATAAATTTACTGTCAGATTTTCTGTTCCACGCTATATTACCTACAGTAAGTGTGCCGTGTTTGTGACTACTGGATCAGCAACACAACTGCAAAATAGAAAGGCAGCTATAGCTATTTAGCAGTCTGTGTTAGATGTGTGCAAGATATAGATCTTACTGTCATCTTTGGACTGATTTCACAAATGGTTGAAAAATGCTACAAAGTCATGATGAACAGAAAAACACTGAAACACTGGTAACACATACAGTTACCAACACTGACATAAAGACACTATAAGATACAACCTCAAAATTGACCAACTTAAATTAATAACTGTTAAAAAAAGAAATTTAACCAAAGCTTGATCCTAACTTTGTTTTTTACATTACAGCTCATTAGTTGACGCTTTTGTCCAAAGCAACTTACAATAAGTGCAAACAATCATGAGGCCTTTTAAATGACTGAATTGCTACTATGTTGTCAGATGTATGTAATATCTGACCTGACCCTGTACATTTATAAACCTGTACTGACTAACACACGTAAGATGAATGTTTTAACCCTACGTCGAGACTTGAAAAAAAAGACCACTCGATAAAGACTAATATTCATACCTTTTCTGTTTTCAGCAATTGCCTTGATCTGCAAATATGTAACAAAAGGATGGAAAGAAGTCCAGCTCGCTTACTCTGACAAAGAGAACTCAGAAGAGGTTGTCAAAGTGCTTTCGTATCTTGAAGTGGTGGAGAAGGTCAAGCACAGTTGTGATGAAACAGAGGTCGTCAATTTAATAGAGGAACACAAACTGGAGAGGGAACAGCTGCTGACAGACCACCTGAAGTCCAAACCGGTGAGTGGGGTGGTTCATGGAGAAGGGTGTAGCTGCAGAGCTCTAGTCTCGGGCCCCTCTCTCTCTCGGGCCCTTTCTGGTCCGAGCTTGGAGAAGGAAGTGACGTCTGAAATTGTGTATGCCAGCCAGAGCCGATTATCAGGATACGATAGCATGCGTTTATTAGTTTGTATAAGCCACAAGACCTGCACCATTAACATCATAACATCAATGTAAAAACAATACCACCTTAATATTTTCAATATAACTGTAACTTATTTAATTAGTTAACGTAACATAAAGCAGCAAATAACTTGTACTAACCTCATGCTTATGTTAGTTAGCTATGCTAATGTCTTTAGCAAACTAAAGTTAATATTATCACTGAAGAAAGAAATCCAAAAAACACTTTTTATTTATTTATTTGCTGCTTAACATTACGCTGAATAACTTTACAAGTTACAGTTATGTAGAAATATCACATTTGTATTGTATACTTCGGTGTTATTAGTTTGTGTGGCATAGACGTGATACAATGTATTAAATATACGCTCATTGTGCTGCTTTATTATAGATGAGCACAATAAAACAATACACTGCACAATATAATACAGTAGCATGTTAATATTATTTATTGATAAGGAAGCATGATAAACACCTAAACACACGGGATCTTCCAACCTGGCTCCTGGCGGTGGAGGTGGTCCCGAGCCTGTAACTCTGCAGCGGGACGCTTTTGGTTTCATGCTCTGACTTCTGCTGCAAAGCAGAGTTACATTATCAGGTCATTTGTCATTTGGAAATCATTATTTCTACTCCGTACAACTGAGAAAGGGGATATGTGGTTTTTATTCTGGAGGTATGGAGAGCTTTGTTGAAGGATATGCCTCTCCAATCAGTGCTAAGGATCTTGGGTAAGATGACGTCAAACAATATTCTTGAACCAGGAAGTTCTGAAACACAAGATATATGTGACAGAATCCAGAGCGAGACGGCACTAACCAAGGTACGACCAAGATTTAGCTAATTGACTTACAGTTGTTTAAGGAAACACAAGTACTTAATGCCTGTCTTGAAATCACCAGGCAAAGATTCATCCTTTCAACATACTCTTGTCTTCTGAAAACTACAAAAGAGGCCAAGGCTATCAGGGTAAAACGAAATGGGAACCTGACCGCAGCATCCTCAAAGCAATGGACTCTGCCTTCTACAAGAGTTTTACGGTAGGTTCTTTGTTTATTTTCATAGCTTTTCACAGACTATCAAAGAAGACTGCAACCAATAGCATTAGCTAACAGTTATCCGCTCATACTGTTACAATTCTGTCCCCAGAATGTGGAGCCTGTGGGTAAACGCTTCCTTGTGGCAGTAGACGTGAGCACATCACTGAGCAGCATTGTCCCAGGGACGTCAGTCAGCACTGCAGTCGCCGCTGCAGCTATTACCATGGTAAGACAATACTACAGCGAGATAGCTACACAGTGTTTGGGTAATTGTTGCCCCAGTTGGAACAGCTGCGTTTGTAAGCAGGGCTCGGCCAAGCCCTGTCAAGGGATCGGTCTGTTGACTAGGGATGCACGATATATATAGGGCCGATAAACAATAATGGGAAATTTATACTATTATGTTTTATTCGGATAAGGAAATTATAGTTGATAAATAATCGGCCAATTATATAAAGCCAAATTGCTTTTATTGATTTAACAAGAGCAGCACATACACTAGAGATGGGATATAGGATTTTATGGTGGATCGTGATAAAAAACACAAATAAGTTAACGGTGGTAAATTTCCATTATCGGGATAATCGTGAATGAGTGACTTGGAAAAGCTGTCAACTCGCTATTATGGTGAAGAAGTGAAAACATTAGTTTATGTTAAGAAAAAAGAGTTTTGAGCTTGTTTAATTATCTGTGACTATTTAAGTGTTTCCATCATGTTTTATTGCATCTTTAGGAGTTTAAAGAATATATTTTGATTATTTGATTATCAGAATCAATATCATGAATCGCAGTTATTTTGACCAGTATAATCGTCACATTGAATTTTCATATTGTCCCATGCCTAATCTACACACTCCGATAGAGTAGGTGGTGGTATGTACCTTTTTTAAAGTTAGTTTGCCTTCAGAAGAAGAAGAGCCAAATTCCAATCGGATATGATATGTGATCCTAAGTATAAAATAAAAATACAATGTAACCCTTAAGATGTTGTAAGTTGCTGCTAATTGATTTGGAATAGCACTTAATATGGCAGACCCTCCACGCAAACGGAGTGAAGGGGGTAGGGAGAGGGTGCAGGGGCCAGATTGAGAGAAGAAGAAGAAGACTTTTTTTTAAACAAAAACGTGAAATTATCGGTTATGTCATCAGTAACGGACATTATGAGTATGTGAATGTGTGAAAGGGACTGTGGTAATAGTGATGTCATGCTTTCTTTTAACTTTTGTTTACGCCACAGGTTTTTGCGAAGACAGAGGCAGACACGCATGTGCTGGCCTACTCTGAAGGCGCTTTGGTTCCATGCTCCATCTCTGCTGACATGACTCTCGCACAAGCAACATTTGAACTGGTGAAGGTAAGTCACGGCATCGAAAAATATGAAATGAATTGCAGTTACTCCGTATCACTGTACTTTAGGAATGAAATAATTTGACAACCATCTGTGACTACAGACGACATTCTGTTGCTCACTCTTCAACCCCTGTGTATGTTCCAGATCCCAGGTGGGAGCACAGACTGCACCCTTCCCATCACATGGGCCACAGAGAATGGGAAAGCTGTAGATGTGTTCATCATCTTGACCAACAACCCGCTGTGGACGTTTACTGCCAGCCCAGTGCGGTCTCTGAAGAAGCATAGACAAGTACATGCATTCTGCTTGGGGAGGGGATTTAATACAGATTGTTAAAGAAAATTACACAAACACCAGTTACAATTAATTTGCATATTGATGGTGTTTTTTTTGTTATGTGTATTTTCTCAACAGAAATCAGGAGCCAATTCCAAGTTGGTGATGTGTGGACTGACTTCCATCGGACACGCTATCGCAGACACAGAAGACAGGGGTTTAGTGAGCATCTGTGGCTTTGACCTAGGAGCTTTAAGCGTCATTCGTAACATAGCCCAGGATCTGATCTGATAAAAGTATTGTGATCGTCGTTATAGCACAAAGGGAAGGCACTAGTGGGCTCACTTAGCATGTAGAGTGCACTAAAACAGCACTAGGTCAAGATATTGACCTGTACAATTACAATTTCTCTATTTGTATTATGCGGCTTACAAGTCAATTGACAAATTGTTCAGCGGGCTGGACAACACTCTGCAAATGTTATGTGCATATTTTTTCTATTGGAAAAGGAAGTGATCAGACATGATATGTCGTTGCATATCGTGTTGTCAAGAGTTTAACTGCAAAAGAGAAAATTCTGCACCTTTTTATGTGGATGTCCAATCAGTGTTGATATTAAATGTCGTCCACGTTAAGAGTGGCACATTTCACTTTTAAGTGCTTTGATGGTACTTGGTGAGACACTAACCCATTGAAGACATTTCCCTCATTGCTAGCAACATGTTGGCAGATTAAATAATGGGACAAGAGTCAGAAAATGTAAACCTTAGTGCAACTGTAGGTTTATTTTAAGAGATTTACTGTTTCTAGTATGTATCTATTTTATTATTTGATCAGGTTTGATGTGATGGTAGAGGCATTTTAAATGTGAAAGCCTTACTTCTTATGTAGCATTATTGTAAATGATTAACAGATATATTGTGAAAGAGAAGAGTTAAAACAAAGCACCAAAAGTCAACGGACTACAATGTATTCTGTTGGCTTTTCAAATTATTTGAGTTATTTGGTCAGAAAATATTTTTTTGTAATATTAATGTCTAGAACTCATTTACACAACTTTAGCCGAGGTACAATTTTTGTATTAACATTTGTTTTCCCCTTTTATTCTATTGTAATTTAAAACTGTGCTCGTGTCCAATGCAAGAAAACATGTGGTGCTCTAAAATGTGATGACACATTTTTGGGGGAATATTTGAGATTTCGCTTTGTGAAACAATAATGCCAATGTTTGGAAATATAAATCAGTTTACTGTAGTTTAATTTCACAGTATTGTAATGTCCGGGAAACAAATCATTGCTATTTAACATCTGTTTACTGAGACTGAATCTTCACAGTAATATTTCTGTATTTTGATGTAAGAATGTTCGTTATGCAAAAACTAACCGATAACTGCTAACCTCCCCAGAATAAAATTAATATAATGTACTTTTGTAAAACATGTAACTAGAGATTTAAAGTACAATGTACAAACCAATGCTGATTAAAGTGTTGTAGTGTCCTTGCAGCGCCTGGTTAATATCCTTTAGGCAGGGTAGAGCACCGCCTATTGTATGTCCAGCCTAACAAACCACTCTTTACTGACCGCATTCACTAAACGTGTCAGTTGTCATTCACTAACTGGTGTACTTCGCTCTTCATAAAGAGGAACACATTCCTGGTCAACGTTACTGTGAAGGATTTTGGTCCATGAATGCCTACACTGTCGTTTCCAATGGAAAGATAATGTCCAGTGGTCGGTCAAAGGTCAACATGTTATAAAACTAAAATATGTGTACGATATGAGCGTTACGTTTGTAGTTGAAAGTATGATTGCATTACACAAGATAGTTATTACGAGGTTCACAAGTGTTTCACCACCATGGTTAACTTTTGCCCTATCATGTTGTCTGTTGACTGTTGACTGTAAACTCCTAATAAACACTTTGCTGCTCTTGAAATATTGCTGTGTTTGGCTTTTCCTGTTACATATATCTGTCTAATTTCCTGGAATTAACATTACTTTATTGTGGGTATATCACAGACTGTGACCATGATGTCCTTGAGCAAGTCACTAGGACTCTACCGGTAATATGTCTGCAGGACGAACCAACTAATTAAAAATAAGAATTACGTTTATCTATATCGGATATCTAATTCCGCCTGGAAAACATGGAGAAAAATGTGCCAAAATTGCCAGCCTAGGTCTAAAAAGTTTGATTCAGGCATCCTGCGAGGCCACATGATGTTGATAACTGGGGGCTTTGCAAACACACTACATCAAGACAAGTGAAGATGGCGGATGTGTTGAGTGTTCTCCGTCAGTATAACATCCAGAAAAAAGAAATCGTCGCTAAAGGAGATGAAGTTATTTTTGGAGAGTTCTCCTGGCCGAAAAATGTCAAGACCAACTACATAATCTGGGGGTATGTCACTGCTAAAACATCTATAAATCGCTTCTGTAGGCCCGTTCCTGGAGCTCATCGGTGCCTTGTGGTGCTAGTAACGGCGGAAGGCTCGCTAGCTAGATGCTAAGATGCTAACCTAACTCCTCTCCTCGATGTTGTACTTGAAACTTTAAGCACTCTTTGCTAACTTTGTTGTGATACTTAATTATCATATCCTAGACCACGTGGCCATTTTCATAGCCCCTGTGCTTTTTATTTTGTATTTTTTAAACTTAACATGTGTGTATGAGATATAGCTACAGCTAAACTTGCAGTAGTGATGTGATGCTAACTCATTAGCGACGTTAGCTGCGTTGAGTTGTGTTCCCATGGAGTCAGGGGTCCAGTGGATCAAGCGGAAAGACTTGTGTTTTTTATTATCAGTTGTGACAATAAGCAGCTTTGTTTACTTTGTATAAAGCAAACGTTACTTATGTAACTCAGAAAAGTAGATTGCAGAAATATTAGTAGATTAGCTAACCGGATAACTGTTGATAGTTCCATGTTAATTGATTTCAGAACCAGTGTTTCGTTATTGTGAGCCACTTCAAATTAGACTTTTTAGGGATGTCACGATACCAGAAATGTGTAGTCGACATTCAATTAAATATGCAACCTGCACCGTGCATTAAAATTGTATGTCATGACCGTGAAATAAACTTGAGGTTTGAGTGATGTTTCTGTTTTTCTACCTCCAGCACTGGTAAAGAGGGTCAGCCCAAAGAGTACTATACTTTGGACTCTATCTTGTTCTTGCTCAACAATGTGCATCTCCCGCATCCCTCCTATGTCCGAAGAGCTGCAGTAAGTGTCTTTGAGTTACAAGAAAAGCTCTATAGAAGTCTAATGTATTATTATTATTATTATTATTATTAAGTGCTCTGGAACAACTATTAAAGTGCCTATTTGAAGAAAATCCACTATTTTAGACTCTTTTTGTCTCTAATGCAGCATCATTTTTATCTAAAAATTCACAAATGCCCTGAAAGTGTTTTTGGGTGACAATGTTTGTGTGTTGTTTATAGACAGAGAACATCCCTGTTGTCAGACGACCTGATCGAAAAGGCTTGCTGTCGTATCTCAATGGCGAGAGTTGTAAGTAACATTTTTGAGATCAATGGTGATTGTATGTTGTGTTTGTGTGTGCAGGGTGTTGATTTGTTTGTGTCCCTTTTCAATATATTATCACTCTGTCCTGATGTCTTATAGCTTTTGATTGACTAAAACATTATTTTATTGACAGTTTTCATTAATAAATTCCTAGCTCTAATTGCTGGTTTCGGATTTTGTGTTTTTACAGCTACATCAACAAGTATCGACAGAAGTGCACCTATAGAAATAGGTTTGCAAAGGCCAACACAAGGTAAGTTCATACCATATACTTTTATTTGATGGGCAATGGGTCATATTTTCAGAGATATTTTCTATTAAAGGGGGAGTATCTCAGTCAAGAAAGTTGGTACAAAACCAAATGGAATTTGTGCCGTGTAATAATACAACTGTTCTGCTTTGTTTTTAGTCAAAAGAGCAGCTGATGAGGTATCTTCTGAAGCCAAAAAACCAAGGATTGAGGTAAACTGACGTGAAATGTTGTTCACTAACATTTGCTTAGTATGCTCACATATTGGTCAGTGTTGCTCTGGCTCATTTACTCTCTCCTCTTTATTCCACAAGCAGTTACAGTACATAGAGAATCTATTACTGACGGGGATGTTTTGTTGATTGGTAACAGCAACAATCAATAAGTTCCTCCATAGTGACCCAGTACAGATGTCAGTGTGGAGCTCTTGTCCTAACAGGTTTTCAACCGCATTCAAAATATCTACAACGACGTAAAATAACAGAACTAATTTATCTAAAATGACTGTTCGATTTTGATTTAAAGGCAATTTAATAACATGGCTTAAAGAATTTGACATCACCTTCAAGGATTTTTCTCATTGAAACGTGATTGTCCAGTATGCATTTAGCCAAAATGAAACTGTCTATGTGTATGTTTAGTGATGAAATGCATTTTTGTTGCCGTTTCAAAATGTAATCGTCGTGGTAAATCACAGGCATCAGATATGACATGTTATTTTATAGTGTAGTTTGCTGACAGTGTGTTCGCTGCTTTCCTCTTAAGGATGAGGAGCGAGTGCGTCTGGATAAGGAGCGCCTGGCTGCCCGTCTGGAGGGCCACAAAGAGGGCATCGTGCAGACAGACCAGATCAGGTACAATGGCTTTCCCCCAGCTGCATTCATACATATGAGCTTTCTGTATACAGCAATAATCTGTCCAATGCAGATTATTTCACCACTGAGATTAGTTTAGATTGTTATTTAACATAATGTCAGTAGTAACTGATCAATATTAATCTGATTGCTGGATGTTACGGCTGCACACTATATTTTATCTTCATTGTGATGTCAACTTGTGCGATAAGTCTGCAATGTTACAATTTGTGATTTAAAAAAATTAAAATTGTTTTAGTTGAAAGAGTATCAGAAGAAAACTGCACTTTGAAACGTAACCATCATTCTGATGCTTTTTGTGTTCAGTTCAAGGTAGAATTGTTTCAATAAAATAATGTTGTAAATGACTTATTTTTAATTATTAAAAAAGCAGTTTTGCTTTATTTCAGAAGGCAGAGCTGAGTACACAATTTTAATATCTGCCCTACAAGATGTCATGTTTTACTACACGGTGACATCCACAGAGCCGTTCTTTGAGGTGGTGATCCGTTCAAACCATCCTAACTTCTCTCCTCCTCCAGGTCACTGTCTGAGGCCATGTCAGTGGAGAAAATCGCCGCCATCAAGGCCAAGATCATGGCCAAGAAACGTTCCACCATCAAAACAGATCTGGATGATGACATCACCCTGAAGCAGAGGAGCTTTGTGGACGCCGAGGTGGACGTCACCAGAGATATTGTCAGCAGAGAGAGGGTCTGGAGGACCAGGACGACCATTCTCCAGAGCACTGGAAAGGTCAGAGTCCACTTCAAGCTAATGATATCCAATAACTGTGATATTTCCCTGCACACAGCGTTCTCTCTCTTGACAGCAATCAATGTTTCCTAAAATGTCCCACTGTTCCTTCAAATACCGTAATTTTCGGACTATAAGCCGCACCTGACT
Source organism: Cottoperca gobio (assembly GCF_900634415.1). Classification (NCBI taxonomy): domain Eukaryota; kingdom Metazoa; phylum Chordata; class Actinopteri; order Perciformes; family Bovichtidae; genus Cottoperca; species Cottoperca gobio. The sequence goes on from NC_041371.1 coordinate 20,829,228, forward strand.
ATAAGCCGCAGACGCTAAATTGACTAATTTGTACATATATAAGCCGCACTGGGCTATAAGCCGCAGACGCTAAATTGACTGATGTGTATGTAGCCGGTCTGTAGCTGACACCACGATCGACTCTGCGTTGTGTTGTGTAGAACCAGGAAATAACGATGGAGAACTTCTGCCTGTTCAATCAGCATTTATTGTCTCTGACCGTTGGTGTTTTCCTTAATTTGTCCATAAATTACCGTTGAAACAGAAGAAACACATGGAAGTCATCATCATACGGTAACTCCACAGTCGGGGTTTTTGGACATGCACCCCTCTCTTCAGCGTATCCTTCTTTCCGTCTCCCGAAAAAGTGGCGCGAACCCCCAGAAAGTGCCGGTTTCAGGAGTATCAACATAAAAGCATATTTAACAAAATAAGACTCCTCGAAATAAATATATATGCATTTCTACGTTTTTTTTCTATAATGAGGGTGTCTCACACACTGCCTCGCTCTCGTAATGTCCGTCTGTCTCTCGTACCACTCGCTACTTTTGCGCACTCTTTCCCTGCATCCGGTGGACTGTAACCTGTAAAATCCATAGATTTAGGAATTCCCCTAGTGGCCGTTAGCTGTAAAAATCCATAGATAAGCCGCACCGTTATATAAGCCGCAGGGTCGCAAAATGGGGAAAAAGTCGCGGCTTATAGTCCGGAAATTACGGTACACCTGTTTCCGATTAGCACAGGATTTCTGGGATTTTCTTGTATGCTTACTTTCTTACCACATTGGCTCAATATTGGATGTTGATTTCCTTCCTGACAGGGTCATTACCATAACTGTCAACATTGGAATTTCCAAATAAGGAATATTTTCTGGCGGACTCCGTCCATACCTTAACAGCTCTCAGCCACCAGCCCCCATATAATGTAAATGTAAACACCTAAGGGACGGGTATATACATTCAGGAGATACATGTTTATTTAAAGTATGTATTACTTGTATATACATGTTTATAAAATGTATGTATTTTATTTATTAGTTATTATCATCAATTTATTTGATGATGGATGAGTTGTGTGGCTTTTGTTTCCCCCGACGAGTAGGCTACTTCCTTGCGATGTCAGAGTCGGGAAACATGTCCGCTCCACTGCGACTGAAATCATCACAGAAGCTGAAGGCTACATTATTTTTAGCACAAAGCATCGACATCTTTCCCTCAGCTCTGGTCACTTGGTCTGCCTCTGACACAGTTCTTGTCACACATGAAGTCATTGACAGTGTGTGTGTTTGTGCCTCTTGGCGTGCTTGTGCTTGGACGCTTTTCCCGCCATGTGCGATGCTAACATCTGAATGGCACACTTTACAAAAAAAAAAATATATATATATATACATTTTTTCTTTTTTTTTCTAGTCTAGTCGCTTTTGACAAAAAGAAAATTGGCAAGAGGATTTGAAAGTTGGAAACACTGGAGGCGACGCAGTGGTAAAGAATTCTGGAAATTAAATCATAGTCTATTTTAATAGCCTACATTTACAATTGTGCTAATAGAGAATTATATTTACCGGACATTATGACCGGAGAGATTTAAATATGTCTGACTTCAATAGATTTTACCGGTAATTACCGGATAACAGAAACTCAGATTGTGAGCATTAAAATGTATTTAATGTGCCCTTAAACAAGTCAAGTCACACCTCTCAGTTGAGAAGGTTCATACTGATGTGGCCTTAATGGACAACAGCGGGGCTCGCTAGAAACACATTTCAGCATTTGGAGTTTAATTTGAGACCTTTTGACTGTACAAGCTTCACACAAATACTTCAAGACAGCCCATCTGTGTAAATGGCGAGTGTGGAGCAGGATTTACATCTCGGCCACTAGATGGCAGCAGTACAATGCTTTTCACCCAGAGTGTATTTACTGTCAAATATTTTAGCCGAGCCACTTAGGAACGTTTGCAAGCTTATCTTAAAGCAATACAGTGTTGAGTGGCTTTATGTTTACAGTAATTACTCTGGCAGCCTATAACTCAGTACCCAGTACTTCTGTACCCAGACGATGATGTCCTGTTTTTTTTTTTTTGGCTTCAATATTTTAAGTTGGATATTTTTTCAGCTTGTTTGCTTTTTGAAACAACTTTGTATTTATTATCACAACAGTTTTTGTTGTGTTATATGTTCTATTTTCGTTTCGTTTTTATGTATAATAACAACTTTAAGGTGTATTTAGTGTTTTCTTATGTAATATTGATTAGGCAACTTGAAAGCACACGGTAACTGCTATCCAAGTGTGTTTTTAATGACGGGCAGTTTCATGTTTATGTTTTACATCTAAGTCTTTCAGGTTGGGACCCCAAAACCTTGATGTAAATCAATCGTTTTCTGCGAAGTGTTGAACTCATCGCGTCCTTTTCTGTTTCGATCTTCTGCAGAACTTCTCGAAGAACATCTTCGCCATCCTTCAGTCAGTGAAAGCCAGAGAAGAAGGGCGAGCACCAGAGCAGAGACCCACACAGAACACTACTCAAGTGGTAGTTATTTAACTCATTAAAGCAGTGGCAAGTCTATACATGACTACTAAGACACAGTGAGTGTACTACTGACAGGCATGTCAAGTAAAGAGTTGTTTATGTCTCATTTTGTTTGCAGGACCCGTCCCTAAGGAACAAGCAGCCTGTCCCAGCCGCCTACAACAGATACGATCAGGAGCGATTCAAAGGAAAAGAGGGTACGTTTGATTTGTGCTTCGGTTGCTAATTTTAGTCTTGACAAGTCTGTGTCTGTGGCAGGTAAGGAATACACAGTGAGCCTGAGGCTTTGATTAGATTGACTCCATTTACACCCCGTATCAATAAGCGCATGTCAATGAGAGGTGTAGATGCAGGTAGAACACATTGTATGGACCAGACCAACTCCAGCAGTGTGTAGATGTTGAGCAGGTAAAATACAAATATACAGTATCCCTTAATCCGAGGCACGAAAATGTTGCCTAAAACAAGTGTTTGTGGCTCCTGCTTGGTCTGTGCGTCATCAGGTGTAGAAAGCTTTTCTCGTGGGGAAAAGAGCCGTTGTCTGATATAGAGAGTGTGCAAACCAGAATTAATTTGGAGCATATAGATTAGAGTTTATATCTTAAATAAAAAATAAATAAAAATCAGGCTTTAGTGTGTGTCTCATCTGATCATCATTTAAAATCTAGGCTGATTGTAGTGCCGTGTTGGCAAACATTGATGCTGTATATTAATCTTTTCAGGAAAAAAACAATCCTCAGAAACCCGACTTTGTTTTATGCTAGGTCTAGTTAACATCCTAGTATTTAACGTATGTTTAATACGTAATACTGCAACTACTGATTTATTTATTTATATATATATATATATATATATATATATATATATATACACACACACAGAGAGATATACACACACACACACACACACACACACAGATATACACACACACACAGAGAGAGAGAGAGATATATACACACACACACACACACACACACACAGAGAGATATACACACACACACACACAGAGAGAGAGAGATATACACACACAGAGAGAGAGATATACACACACACAGAGAGAGAGAGATATACACACACACACACACACACACACAGAGAGAGAGAGCTACACACACACACACACAGATATATATACACACACACACACACACACACAGAGAGAGAGATACACACACACACACACACACACACACACACACACAGAGAGAGAGATATACACACACAGAGAGAGAGAGAGATATACACACACACACACACACAGAGAGAGAGAGATATACACACACACACACACACAGAGAGAGATATATACACACACACACACACACACACACACAGAGAGATATACACACACACAGAGAGAGAGAGATATACACACACAGAGAGAGAGATATACACACACACAGAGAGAGAGAGATATACACACACACACACACACACACACACACACACACACAGAGAGAGAGAGCTACACACACACAGATATATATACACACACACACACACACACACAGAGAGAGAGATACACACACACACACACACACACACACACACACACAGAAGAGAGAGATATACACACACAGAGAGAGAGAGAGATATACACACACACACACACAGAGAGAGAGAGATATACACACACACACACACACAGAGAGAGATATATACACACACACACACAGAGAGAGAGATATACACACACACAGAGAGAGAGATATACACACACACACAGAGAGAGAGATATATACACACACACACACAGAGAGAGAGAGAGATATATACACACACACACACACACACACACACACACACACACAGAGAGAGAGATATACACACACACACACACACAGAGAGAGAGATATACACACACACAGAGAGAGAGAGATATACACACACACAGAGAGAGAGAGAGATATACACACACAGAGAGAGAGAGAGATACACACACACACAGAGAGAGAGAGAGATATACACACACACAGAGAGAGAGAGAGAGATACACACACACACAGAGAGAGATAGGAAATAAACTGGGACAAATTAAAAGTGTTTACATTTACAATTGTGAAGTCTGTACTCAACAACTTATCCTGTGTTGTTTTCATAGAAACGGAGGGTTTCAAAATTGATACCATGGGCACCTACCACGGCATGACCCTGAAGTCAGTGACGGTAAGAGCAAACTGTTTGCTGATAGTGTTTAAAGATGACTACTCCCAGAGATACACTGCATGTCAATTTCACTCCATTTCTAATTATTGGTGTCAGCCAGAGCGGCTGCTAACATAGACCTCAATGTGTCCTGCTTGATAAGTAATCTGTGTTTATTGCCATGTGATGACTCACTGCATCAGTAAGCCGCCCAATTATTCTCTTTTTTAAGTAGCTAAATTAAGTAAAACAGTCATATTTTTCAGAAATATCTCAAAGAGATCAGAACAGAAAGTTTTGTCCTGTTTGTCATGTTTCAGATCCTCTTTAGAGCTGCGTCACCATCTACTGTTAGCTGCTTGCTAGTCGGTCTCAGTAATTCCTTGAAATGGAGTTGTCGGGTGAATCTTTGTGCTACATTAAGTCCTTTATGTACTTTAAAAAAAAAAAACATTTTCGTGTTTTGGTCATATGATGCATAATAAGTGGCTGGTCGCACTTCTGTTGTCAATGTGCCACATCTAAATATATAGTAGCTGGCTTCATGTTTTCTTTTTTAAATGTAATCATTGACTATTTGATAAACATGTGGAAACATTTATTTGCACTGTACCCTTTCCACTCTAATTTTCCAGTAGCCTTTATCTGTAATGCGGCATATATCAAACACACAAAAAAACAAACAAAATATGTATATAATTACAATAGCTTATTATAATAGCTTGTGGACCACAGTAACGCACAGCTTGTTCTATTGTTAAAATATAACTGTGTACATAAACCCTCCAGTGGTTTGACATGTAAACAGTTTTCATCTCTTTTGTACAAAATTGGCAATCATTATCGAGCACTTCACCAGGTTTTACAGAACAGTTATACATCATTTGTGTTACCAGTGTGGAGTAATCCCTCGATGCCAAGAACAGAATGGGCTATAAATCATTAGTGTATCTAACGAGGAGAGTTTAATGATAACTTTTGCAGTTATTGAGCTGTTCTCTTATTCGTTCTGTTGACGTGTGGCCTGCCCGCTCTCGATCTGTTGATGCAGGCGTTGTGTTTGTTGCTCTGCAGGTGATTCCAGTATTTAAGTAGTTCATTGGGATGAAACCCATGTGATGTTATCAGATGGCTGTACTTGCAGCTGGAATAAGACACCCGCCAGTGGTTGAATAGGAACTCATTTGGCGGAGGAGTCGGCTCGATCCGGAGATTGGCCAGACATACTCCCACAAACACGTCCTCCAGATGCAGGATGCGGATCCTTAGAGATGCGCGATAGAGTTTCATGGCCAAGTCTCCGGAGAAGACGTACCCAGTCCCAGAGCAGAAGGTGGGATACTTCTCACCTGGGTACAACTCAGGGGACATGTACCACTTGCTGTTTGTGTTTCGGTTTGGTGCGAAGTCCCTCATGTTGTTGCCTGTGAAGTAGTTCTTTTTAAGCTGCTGTTCTGGCCTGAGCAGCTTGTAAATGAGGTTCTCTGTGTTGACGAACATGTCGCTGTCTGTCTTCATGACATAGCCGGCTTGTGGGCAGTGAATTGCCACCCAGTTAATTCCCATCAATGTCTTAAAGGTCAGGTTTTTGTAGGTATCCAAAAAGTCCTGCTGAATGATATCATGATACCTCCGGCTCTCTGCTTCCAGCATCCTTTGCTGTAAAAGTCCCAGCTCTCCTTCATTTTTCCCAAGCAGAAAGAGCCGGATGAAGCCCAGAGCCGGAGCCACGCTCTCGTTACCCCATGTCTGCCTTATTGCATTTCTTGCCTCCACCTGCCGAGCCTCAGTGGCTATCAGCAACACCAGAAATGGCGCAGGTCTGCTGTCTGCACATTTGGCTGGCTCGTTGATGATATAAGTGAAAGGCCCTTGGGTTATAGTGCCACTAAGATCTCCCTCTACACTATGGCTAGTGTTGCCTGCCAGAGTGTTCTCAAAACGTGAGTGTCCTCGAGGAGAGGAGACGCCCTCCTCCTCAGGGGAGCTGATGTTCGCATCGACCCTGGAAGTCAGCAGAGGAACAATGACAAATCTCCATGCTGAGGCGCTTGTGTTTAATTTGGCTTTGGTGGTATGATGTTCACCTCCGTACACCACAGGGTGGCCTCTCCACCATGGCATACCTGTGAGCTTATGCAGGTGGACCAGAAAGACCAGGAGACCCAACAGTGAGAGGAGATAGAGAAAGTTAGCTGTGTGTGTACAGCAGTGGCGTCGTCTCCACTGCATGGTTTAGGCAGGTCACTCGCAAGTCGGCGGAGGCAAATTTAAATGATGTTGTTGTCTGACAAGCCAGCTGTACGGTGCGGTGCTGCTCTATTGTCGCACGTCTTGTGATTGCCTAGGAGACAGAGGAGAGGACATATTTGAGCAACAAGATACGCTTCTGAGACTGCGACAAAAATACCCACGATCAATTTGTACATTTCCTAATGGACAAGTCAGCAATGTGTAGACTGGTCCTCCTGATTTAGTTCATCTGAAGCTAATATTAAAGTTAATCTTCCTCAGTGTTCTTAAAGTTGATTTTAATAAAATCCAGAAGCCTTTACTCTTTTGGTTCACTCTCACAGCCCTCATCAGGCAGCTGTTTTATAGTTTAAAAAAAGCTCTAATAACGGACTGTGACCTGCACCAGCTGGAGAACGTAGTGGAGCATTTAGCAGCCAGATATTTCCAGAAACATGACTTCAAATGAAGGAAAATATAATGCTCCATAACTGCTCAATGTTTAGATCAGCAGCTGTTTGCTACGTTTGACGTTTGATAAAGATGATAAAATGTCACTGTTGTCTATGTTAGAGCTCCCAAAGAGGTAAGATCCCTGATATAAAAATGTTATTGTTGGTTAAGGTTTTGACGATAGTTTCCAGCAGTCCTCTGGTGTGAAGATCCGTAACACAAATGAAGTGGTCGTATTATGAAGTTGTGGTTCTGGAGGGCTTTTTGTCTTTGGTTTGTCTCTGTCAGCAGGATTACAGACAAAAATATAGTAAATATTTTTTATAGCACATTTATTACAGTGAATTAACCTTGAATATTGCCATAAAATCCATTTTACTTCCCGCTTTGATGCTAAAATACTAGTGAACTTTTTCACACTGCAAAAATGTGGTAATAAATGTGATAAATCCTTTCGATACTCAGTAAGGTAGCGTTTCTTACAGAGTATTGAATAGTTTTCGTCTCTACAGCAGGTGCACACAGTTGTTTACACCGCTGTGTTTGTCAGTCGCTGCCAGAAAGTTAGAATTACTTAATGGTGTGAACTGCTGCGGTGAATATTTAAATAGTCTTTCCTATTACATATGGAGCCTGTTTCAAGCAGCTGGTTTTCTTTGTTCAACAGATAATCTTAGTCTTCTTGGCCTTTTTGACCCTAAGATGACACAGCCTTATCTTTGCTCTATAATCAGCTAGCCGCGCATTTATATTTCTAACATTTCTAACAAATTTAGCATATGTTCATGCGCACGTAACTGTATGATCTAAGCTGATAAACATTTCATAAACATTATCTAAATTAGAAATTTCTTCACAATTTGAAATATATAAATATAATTTTGTATAAATCGATGTTTGAGATTGGAGCAGGTTCGGAGTTTCCTAGATGGTCCCCAGTTTTTCTTGTGTGTAATTAAAAAATATGATAACTTAAAGTTTCTGTTATGTCTAATTGTGTATAATCTTGTAATGATGTTCAGAAATCGTATCAGTTGTGCTGTCGGTCACATTAAAAAATTATCCTGCACAGCAGGCTAATGTTGAACAAACAACTCTGCACACGGGTCACTGTAAAGTTAGTTACTGCCACTCCATGATTACTGATTGTTTACTAAAGGTTTGTTAGGTTAATGAAATGTCTTTGTCATGTTTTTTGTTTCACTTTTTCAACTCTACACTAGTTTGCTCTTGAACAGCATCCAGATAAATAATAGTTATAGAAAGAAAAGCCTGTGTTTGTGTGCTGCTAGCACCCTGAAGTGGAGTGGAGTCTCTGTTTTACTGAATTACACACTACCCTCTTAAAGGACCCCAACGAGACAAAGAGTGGTTTGTGAGATCGCACAGAAGCCCTGAAAAGACTTCAGTTAGCTCTCTTGCATTCATCAGCAGAAATAGAACCGCGGTTTCCTTTTTTTTTAAAGGCACACCCATCACATCCTCTACGGTACATAACAACTGCTCATTAAATTTAGCAACATGAATCATTTCTCCAGCGCATTGTGTTGATGTGCGTTTGCATTCCAACAGCATAAACTCACCCCTCTTTAATCTAAGTACTCGACTCTTTCTGGCATCCATCGTTTCTGAATGTGATGAATGACGATCCTCACACACTGATCGCCCTGTTGTTCAATGCTCCCACTGTGCCCATAGCCAGATCACAATCACATCCAGCTACGGCTTGACGACTAAGGTCCTCATTTAGTTCCTCTACAGCGAGTGACAAGTCATCCTCTTCTTTTAACCCACATGTAGCAGTTACTCAAAATGACCAGAAAATGTAGTCCTCTTCCAGACACTCGTAGCCGTCTACCACATGCATGCACAAGTGTGTCTCTGTGCGTGTGCGTGGGTAGGACATGTGTCAGAGCTCCAGTGTTGCAGTCTCTCCATCTGCCTTGGCGCATTGTCCCCAGAGGCTTAATGCTAACGGTGCTGCCTCTGGCCAAAGGGAGCAGAGAGTCAGTGGTTGAACAGTTAGCTGCAGCCGCCGGAGCTTTCACTGCCCTTGCTTGTCGTATTGTGTATATCAAAGCAGCAGTGGATAGATGAGGATCATCTCTGGACGATGCCTTGCATCACTCCGTTGACTCTGCATTTCCTCTATTTGCGTGCTGATTCTTGTTTTCTCTATTCCTCTTCCTCTTTGATTCACATGCTCTCATGTTAACGTCCCTCCCCCCCATGTGCTGCTCTCTCCTCCTTTTTTTTTGGTTTCCATTTTCCTCTTCTCGCACTCCTCATTCAGCCGCCTCTGTCACTCTGCTCTGTGCTGTCGCTGTGTTGTGTGCAAGAGGGCTAGAAGGGTGAAGGCAGCGGGGGAGGAGTAAGATGAACAGGCGGTAGAGCTGTGAGTTGTGTGTTTGATGTGAAAGGCAGCTCTAGGCTTGGTGGCAGTACGGTCTCCCACCACGTCACGCTGTCTCTGCTGCTGTTGCTGCCCGCTCTGTTAAAGGGGGGTGCGGTGGGTTTGGACTGCTGACCTATTTGAATTCACGCCCATTCTCCAGAAAGAGGAATATAGCATTATATAAATTTGACGTGCTGTGAAGTAAGAGGGGAGAGAAGCCTTCATGTCGGCACTTCCACTAATCTTTGCGGATTGTGTAATCTGATTTGAAAGATGTTAAACGTTGCAGCTTAATTGTGCAATGGACAGGGCAACTCAAAAGCCCATTTAGTCGCAGTCTTTAATGCGTGTCCTGTCGGTCTCTTGTATTAGATTCTAATTAGAACACAGATAATTACAACAATGTTTCCGCTACGCTCAATCAGCCGTAGTTGTCGGCATTGCCGCAATTTTCATATTTGGTGGGGGGGTGGTAGTGGAAGAGGGCTGCTTGTTTACCAGACTAGCACTAGCTAGCTTACCAGCGTTGTACCTGTCTCATAATATCAACCTGTGAAGTGTTTTGGCGTCTGATAAACCTTCAAACTCAAGGATCTGTTACTCATCCTGGAGTCCCTGGATCCTCTCTGACGGGGGCCTGAAGCACTGTATATGTGGTGACGGGGGCCTGAAGCACTGTATATGTGGTGACGGGGGCCTGAAGCACTGTATATGTGGAGATTTGCTTATATGTAGCGTGTCCATGACTGTTGGACTATTTAAGTCAGGACATGTCGACTGTCGAGTACAAACTGTTTCACATCTTCTCAATCTGTTATAATTGCCAGCAATGTAACATTTTAAAAAGCAGGACTGCTGTAAGGTACAGAAGTAGAATAATTGATCACAGAACATGGAACCTAAAATTCTTCCATTTAAAAAATATATATTTTGAAAATGTCAATACAACACAGTGGAGGATGTGAAAAGAAGCCACAAAACAACAGGAGTGAAATATTGTACCGTGATGTGTTCACTACTTTGATTCTGGAGTAGACAAACGAAAATGAGCTTCTCTGTTTAAACAATGTTGCATGCAGGCTGAAATTCAACTCTGGTGTTCTGTCGGGAGATGCAGTGACTTAAAGCAAGCAACAGTAGAAACCCTAAAAGGAAAGTCCACTAGCCGCCAGGCTAATTCATAGAGTTTAAAATGCCACAGGCATAAGCTAATAGTGGTGGCTAACGCACTAATTGCTACCGTCAACCTGGATAGTCTTTGATGTGTGGTTCTTTTCACACACTAATCATTTTAAACTGTATTGTAAAGCTGTATTCTGGAGCAGAGCATCTCTTGGTGCTGGAGAGGAAGTCCAAGTTGCAACTGAGCTACAAACAAGCAGTTCATCTGTGACTGACCGTGATCCTGCAGTGGGCTGTGCAGCTGGTGGGATGGGAAGAGAAAAGATCTATTTGGATTTCAACAGACCTGGGAGCCCAGTAATAGTTGTTTGTAATTAATCTATATCATTGTGAAAGTGCTGACTGTGCAAATGTTATCCTCCGAACCTCAGCTTTGGCACAGAGTTTTCGCTTTCTCAATGTTCCGTTCATTCGAGCTGCTTTGATTGGCACAGAGGAACTGTCCTGGCATCAGTTGACAGGATGGGATTCGCTCCTCTATTGGAATTTTAATTACTGATGCTGGATAGTCTAAATTAATCTTATAAAATATTCACCCACTGGAAACATGGCTTGAATAATGTTTTTCAAGGGACCTCCTCAGTACAATAACAGGAGCTACACACGGGGCTCTTACATTTTTAACACTTTGAAGCTTTGCCTTTTTGAAGAAATTGTTGTATCTCTCAATCATGTGAAATATAAACAATCTATTCCCCTTCCCCCCACTCACCATTGAATACAATAATTAATAAAACAAGCAGTAAATGGTGTGATAATGTGTGGCCACAGACGATCTGCAGTGGCACAGCAGCTAATGGCCGCCTTTGTGTCTCTTCTGTCGTGGAGAAAGACAGAGAGTAAAATCAACTTGTGCTGAAACGATTTGGTAATTGATTAATCGTGCAAGTAATTTAAGAAGCTAAATGGTAAACGTGTGTTCCTGCTTCTCAACTATGAGGTATTGCTGCTTTAGACTTGTCGATCAGACAACAAAAGCAATTTGTAGACCTCGCAAAGCTCTGGGACATTTTGATGGGTAGTTTTCACAATCTCCACAAGGCCTGCATGTTTCTGTAGCTCCTGTCAGTGTGAGCTTCAGCCTGCAGGAAGTCACTGGATGATGGACTAATGTTAGACTGTCACCCTTAATCGTGGCCTCCTTTTTAAAGCCCCGTCCTCCCCATCCACCACTTGCACGCACGCACGCACGCACACACACGCTTCTTTTCAGGGAATCAATGGTGACCTGGAGGGAGCGGAGGGTGAGCAGCTATCCGCAAATAACCATGTTTTCCAAGGAGATTTTATTAGCGTGGGAAAAAAGTGTCTACATTTTCATGGTTTTATACTGTGTCTCAAAGTCTTAATGAGTGGTGTTGAGCAGCATGAACAAATCAATAGTGGATTAGGCCGTTGGATTCACCAACACTTACGTTGTTAAAGGAATGGTACGTTCATTAATATGATGATGTTGTGTTTTCCAGGAAGGAGCATCTGCTCGTAAGGCCCAGACCCCCGCCCTGCAGCCTGTCCCTCGTCCAGGTTGGTGTTGCCTACTTACATTTAAGCATATGGCTACACACAGTGTTAAGTTTGCACAATGCTCATTTGTTTTTGTTTTTAAAGGCCTGTATTGGAGTGTACAAGTGGAAGTGAAAGTTTATTGGCAACCACTGAGTCCCACGAAAACTGGACGTTTGAATTGCTTGTCATAAAACAAAGAAGAGACTCATGGGAAAGATTGTACCCCGTCAAGTAGGGCAGATCTACTAAAACATAATTGAAACGTCCCATTTTTAGGACTTAATGTGCATGATGAAACAGTGTTTTATGTTGACATGAACCTGAAATCAAATTCCTGCAAGGACTGGGTAACGATTACTGACACAAATAGTTTTATATTATAACTCCAGAAGTCGTGCAACATCTACTCCCATCTTATCTATTTGTGCATTTTCATTCTGGAAGAGCAGGGAAAAGTCTCTCCTGGATAAAGAAACTACAGTATATACTGTTAAAGCAGCTTTCGTCCCATGTGCAGTTGGTTCCCCTTTTTCTCTTACGTTTGCCAAGGGTCAAAGGTCAAAGTTGTTAAGAAAACTAGAAAAAGATTATTACAGCACCCTCACTTTCTGTCATTATCCTCTGTATCCTCTGTATCATCTGACCTGGCTGACACGGGGCTAATTGTAACCTGCCTGTCCTGTCTGGTGGGAGGTTTCCCTGCCAGCGCTGCCTGTCACTAAATGTCGGGCAGGCATGTGTCAGTCATTTTAGGGTGTGAGAGCACAACCAAACAGCATCTGTTGTTCATGATGTCCAGACTGTTGACTGATACATTTTGAGGTCAACTTCATGGAGGAAGAAGGGTTAAAGAAAGGAATGCCACTCCTGCAGATTAAATGGTCTATGCGTGGCCTCAGACTTTGATTTGAGATTATATTTTTAATGCGAGCCATTTGCAGTAAATAATTTTATGGAATCATTCAGTTAAACCTCCAGCTAAAGCGTTTAATATTTGTACTAGTTACTGCAATTTAGTAGTTAGTGGAGTCCTCCAGCTGATACTGAACGTTGTTGTTGAAAAGAAATTATCCTAATGATCATAATAATAATAATCATCATAATAATAATCCTGTTTATGCTTAGACTCTTTTGTGTTCTCTTTTCCCCTCTAGTTTCACAAGCCAGACCTCCACCGAACCAGAAGAAAGGTACGTTGCTTTCTCTCTGTTAGACTACGTTTGTGGCATTTATATAAAATACAGTATAATGTACATGATGCAATATAAACAAACTTTCTATTTGGTCATATAACTGCATTTCATTTGACTTTGTATCGGACGATACCTGTTTTTGAGACCTTTTTATCATGACTCTCATCAGGGTCCCGGACACCCATCGTCATCATCCCCGCTGCCACCACCTCACTCATCACAATGCTCAACGCTAAGGAACTCCTGCAGGATCTAAAGTAAGTGGACACACCTGTTGCTCGTTTTGTGTTTATCTTCTTTCAGTCTGCTGGCTGTCGCATTTCCATGAACCGAGAGAAATTAACATTTTCGTTTCATGTTCGTTTCATCTAACATGCTTATTACAGATTACGAAATGACATTACGCAGACCAGGCTGGAAAAAATATATAATAGATATCCTTTTATCAAAATGTTGGAACCAAAGCAGATTTGAAAAAAATTGTTTTTCAAGGCCTTGTAAGCAAGTGTGTTAAGTTTCTGTAAATGAGATAAAGTAGTAGTATTACTTACGTTTGTACAAGGTTTGTCACGCCAGAAGAGAAGAAGAAGCAGGGCATCCAGCGTGATAATGAGGTTCTGCTTCAGAGACGCAAAGACCAGATCCAGCCTGGTGGCACAACTCTGAGTGTCACTGTGCCGTACCGGATCATCGATCAGCCGCTCAAACTGGCTCCACAGGATTGGTGAGGATTAAAATATTGGTTGTCATGATACTTTCTATTAAGGTGTGCCCTGCACTACAACGACTTTCTTTATTTTGGCACATTCGTTCTAGGAGAGCAGGGCCTTTTCATCTGGTCATCATGGTGTGTGTTGCACCAGGGTCGTCCACACCTTGCCTCGTATTATATCAAGCAGTGGATCTTTTAAATTAAATGTCAACCCTCAGCACACAAACCATACAGTACAAAGGGCATTAAACAACTCATAATGTCACATTGATGATAATGCCTTGGTATGATGTAACAACAGGGATCGAGTGGTGGCTGTGTTCGTGCAGGGTCCTGCCTGGCAGTTCAAAGGCTGGCCGTGGCTGCTGCCTGATGGATCTCCTGTCGACATTTTCGCCAAAAGTAAGCAATACAGACTTTAAAGTTCTTTTAGAAATTGTTACCATACTTGTAACTGGGCATTAGGCTTGAGCAACAGTATAATTTTTCAATACAGTCAAAAATACAGACGCTCCGTTTTCTATGATGCTGTATTGATGCGATGTATTGTAGAAGTATTGTTTGTGAACAAATATAATTAATGGAACATTATTTCAAAGTGTTCTGAATCTGCTCATTTGACTAACAGAATATGATTTCACACAGACGCTTCACCTGAAGTGTTTAAATGTTCAGGCAATGTGATACAAATAATTACCCATAGTAAGTTTAGTCTTAAGCATTTTGGGCATTATCTAGTAGTGATAATGTAAAATCACACAGTTTTAAATGGAAAAACCTTCAAGTTTTCAAGAAGCGCCCACAAACCTTTTCCCAAAACAATTCAGATATTTTTATAAACTAAAAATATAAAATAAGTTTAAAATTGGGAATGACAGCTTCTTAGTTTCGAGTGATTTTACAAAGATAGTTATGAATATTATTTTTCTGCTAATAGATCCCCTAAATACTACACACTGGTCCTTTTTTTTGATAAAATTCTTCAATGCATGGAATTATGAAAGTACATTTTTGTCATGAAATGTGTGCGTGTGGCACCACGCAGCAGACACCGATCTTTAGCAGTTTAGTCGGGCCATTGCAGGCACGCCATCAAATGCAAATATTTAATTGAGGTTTTATAAGTGAGGCGCCAACGCACTGACGACGGCTTGTTTACTTCAGCCTCGACCCGGATTCATCCATATAAATGTATGCGTGCATGTTCCCCTCCAGTTCGAGCCTTTCATTTGAAGTATGACGAGGCAAAGATAGACCCCAACGTGCAGAAGTGGGTATACTACCAGTGCCCCTTTCTTCGTAATATTTAACTATGTGTACTTTTCTTTAATATTTTATACTACCATGTGTTACTACTTTTAATACCCGCGTATCCTACATGTGTATTTTCTTCCCCTTAATATTTATACCTACATGGGTAGTATTCTTCTTATATCCTGATACTACAGGGGTACTATTCTTCGTACTTATTTTACTTACATATGATTTTTTCAATATGCATACTAATGTGTAGTATTCCTTCTAACCTCCGATTTATAGACCAGGGCATTATGCTTCTTATGCATGCCTATAACTTACAGTGCGACCGACATTGTCTTACTTTATACTACATGTGTACGCCATTTCTATTATTTATACTACAATACTGCTACGATTCTTCGTAAGATGTAGATACATGTGGAGCCATGTCTTAATATTATGCAAAAAAGAGGGCACTCGATTCTTAAGATATCGAGACATGGGGATGTAGTAGTCGTCGTACGAGGAGACGAACCATAGAACGAGGAGGCGGCCTAAGCGGGCATAAGTAATATCTACTAATAATTTTCTTAATATTTCTTATACTAACCATTTTGGTTTAATATTCTGCTTGTAATAGTTATACTACCAAGGTGCTGTTGGGCCTGGGCGGGTTGTGTTTGTGTGGGAAATAGTCTTCGGAATGTAAGTATATTTACTAACAGCTGGGTGGGTGGTAATATTTCTCTTCCCCGGAAGATTGTAGGCATTTGAAATGGGGGTGCGGGTAATGTGTGGACTAGTGACAGAGGTGTAGGAATTTATTTCATACTACAAGTGTACGAGAGTTAGTAATATGTGGGTGGAGTGATACTACATGCTTGTAGTCGGTACATGTCTTTTCTTAATATTATACTACATGTGTACTATTCTTCTTAAAATATTATACTACATATGTTACTATTCTTCTTCTTAATATTTATACTTAAGTGTTATTTATTCTTTCTTAATATCTATACTACATGTGTTGATTATTCTTTCTTCTTAATATTCTATTACTCATTTTCTTTGTACTATTCTTCTTAATATTATAACTACAGATGACTATTCTTTTAATATTTATACTACATTTTTGTTGTACTATTCTTCTTAATATCTTATACTACATATTGCATATTTCTTCTTAATATTTATACTACATGTGACTATTCTCTTAATATTTATACTACATGTGTACTATTCTTATTATATCTATACTACATGTGTACTATTTCTTAATATTTACTACATGTGTACTATTTCTTAATATTTATACTACATGTTGTACTATTCTTCTTAAATTTATACTATGTGTACTATTCTGTCTTAATATATACTACATGTGTACTATTTTCTTAATTTATACTACATATATGTACTATTCTTCTCAATATTATACTACATGTGTATTATTCTTAATATTTATACTACATGTTACTATTCTTCTTAATATTTATACTACATGTGTACTATTCTTCTTAATATTATATTTACATATATACTATTTCTAATATTAACTAATATGTACTATTTTCTTAATATTTACTACATGTGTACTATTCTTAAGATCTATACTACATGTGTACTATTCTCTAATATTTATACTACATGTGTACTATTCTTTCTTAATATCTATACTACATGTGTACTATTCTTCTTAATATTTATACTACATGTGTACTATTCTTCTTAATATTTATACTACCTATGTACTATTCGTCTTAATAATTATACTACATGTGTATTATTCTTCTTAAATTTATACTACTATGTATTATTCTTCTTAATATTATACTACATATGTACTATTCGTCTTAATATCTATACTACAGTGTACTATTCTTCTTAATATTTATACTACATATGTACTATTCTTCTTAATATTTATACTACATGGTACTATTCTTCTTAATATTTATACTACATATGTACTATTCTTAATATCTATACTACATGTGTATTATTCTTCTTAATATTTATACTACATATGTACTATCGTCTTAATATCTATACTACATGTTTACTATTCTTCTTAATATTTATACTACATGTGTACTATTCGTCTAATATCTTACTAGTACATGTTTTACTATCTTATACTACAATTTATACTACATGTACTATTCTTCTTAATATTTATGCTACATGTGTACTATTCTCTTAATATTTTATACTACATGTTTACTATTCTTCTTAATATGTATACTACATGTGTAGTATTTTTTAATATTTATACTACATAGTACTATTCTCTTAATATCTATGCTACATGTGTACTATTCTTCTTAATATTTATACACATATGTACTATTCTTAATATCTATACTACATGTGTACTACTTCTTAATATTTATACTACATATGTACTATTCGTCTTAATATTTATTAATAAGTGTTATTATTCTTCTTAATATTTATACTACATATGTACTATTCGTCTTAATATATACTACATGTTACTATTCTTCTTAATATTATATTAAAGTGTACTATTCTTCTTAATATTTATACTACATGTGTACTTTATTCTTATATTTATACTAATGTGACTATTCTCTTAAATTTATACTACATATGTACTATTCTTCTTAATATTTATGCTACATTAGTACTATTCTTCTTAATATTTATACTACATGTGTACTATTCTTCTTAATATTTATACTACATATGTACTATTCTTAATATCTATACTACATGTGTACTATTCTTCTTAATATTTATACTACATATGTACTATTCTTCTTAATTTTTATACTAAATGTGTACTATTCTTCTTAATATCTATACTACATATGTACTATTCTTCTTAATATCTATACTACATGTGTACTATTCTTCTTAATATTTATACTACATGTGTACTATTCTTCTTAATATCTATACTACATGTGTACTATTCTTCTTAATATTTATACTACATATGTACTATTCTTAATATCTATACTACATGTGTACTATTCTTCTTAATATTTTATACTACATATGTACTATTCTTCTTAATATTTATACTACATGTGTATTTTTCTTTTTAATATCTATACTACATGTGTACTTTTCTTCTTAATATCTATACTACATGTGTACTATTCTTCTTAATATTTATACTACATGTGTATTATTCTTCTTAATATTTATACTACATGTGTAGTATTCTTCTTAATATCTATACTACATGTGTACTATTCTTCTTAATATTTATACTACATATGTACTATTCTTCTTAATATTTATACTACATGTGTACTATTCTTCTTAATTTATACTACATGTGTACTATTCTTCTTAATATCTTTACTACATGTGTACTATTCTTCTTAATATTTATGCTACATGTGTACTATTCTTCTTAATATTTATACTACATGTTTACTATTCTTCTTAATATGTATACTACATGTGTAGTATTCTTCTTAATATCTATACTACATGTGTACTATTCTTCTTAATATTTATACTACATATGTACTATTCTTCTTAATATTTATACTACATGTGTATCTTTCTTTTTAATATCTATACTACATGTGTACTTTTCTTCTTAATATCTATACTACATGTGTACTATTCTTCTTAATATCTATACTACATATGCACTATTCTTCTTAATATGTATACTACATGTGTACTATTCTTCTTAATATCTATACTACATATGCAATATTCTTCTTAATATTTATACTACATGTGTACTATTCATCTTAATATTTATACTACATGTGTACTATTCTTCTTAATATCTATACTACATATGTACTATTCTTCTTAATATTTATACTGCATGTGTACTATTCTTCTTAATATCTATACTACATGTGTACTATTCTTCTTAATATTTATACTACATATGTACTATTCTTCTCAATATTTATACTACATGTGTATTATTATTCTTAATATTTATACTACATGTGTACTATTCTTCTTAATATTTATACTACATGTGTACTATTCTTCTTAATATTTATATTACATATATACTATTCTTAATATCTATACTACATATGTACTATTCTTCTTAATATTTATACTACATGTGTACTATTCTTAAGATCTATACTACATGTGTACTATTCTTCTTAATATTTATACTACATGTGTACTATTCTTCTTAATATCTATACTACATGTGTACTATTCTTCTTAATATTTATACTACATGTGTACTATTCTTCTTAATATTTATACTACATATGTACTATTCGTCTTAATATTTATACTACATGTGTATTATTCTTCTTAATATTTATACTTATCTTCTTAATATTTATACTACATATGTACTATTCGTCTTAATATCTATACTACATGTGTACTATTCTTCTTAATATTTATACTACATATGTACTATTCTTCTTAATATTTATACTACATGTGTACTATTCTTCTTAATATTTATACTACATATGTACTATTCTTAATATCTATACTACATGTGTATTATTCTTCTTAATATTTATACTACATATGTACTATTCGTCTTAATATCTATACTACATGTTTACTATTCTTCTTAATATTTATACTACATGTGTACTATTCTTCTTAATATCTTTACTACATGTGTACTATTCTTCTTAATATTTATACTACATATGTACTATTCTTCTTAATATTTATGCTACATGTGTACTATTCTTCTTAATATTTATACTACATGTTTACTATTCTTCTTAATATGTATACTACATGTGTAGTATTCTTCTTAATATTTATACTACATATGTACTATTCTTCTTAATATCTATGCTACATGTGTACTATTCTTCTTAATATTTATACTACATATGTACTATTCTTAATATCTATACTACATGTGTACTATTCTTCTTAATATTTATACTACATATATACTATTCGTCTTAATATTTATACTACATGTGTATTATTCTTCTTAATATTTATACTACATATGTACTATTCGTCTTAATATCTATACTACATGTTTACTATTCTTCTTAATATTTATACTACATGTGTACTATTCTTCTTAATATTTATACTACATGTGTACTATTCTTCTTAATATTTATACTACATATGTACTATTCTTCTTAATATTTATGCTACATTAGTACTATTCTTCTTAATATTTATACTACATGTGTACTATTCTTCTTAATTTTTATACTACATATGTACTATTCTTAATATCTATACTACATGTGTACTATTCTTCTTAATATTTATACTACATATGTACTATTCTTCTTAATTTTTATACTAAATGTGTACTATTCTTCTTAATATCTATACTACATATGTACTATTCTTCTTAATTGTTATACTAATGTTGTACTATTCTTCTTAATATCTATACTACATATGTACTATTCTTCTTAATATCTATACTACATGGTACTATTCTTCTTAATATTTATACTACATGTGTACTATTCTTCTTAATATCTATACTACATGTGTACTATTCTTCTTAATATTTATACTACATATGTACTATTCTTAATATCTATACTACATGGTACTATTCTTCTTAATATTTATACTATATATGTACTATTCTTCTTAATATTTATACTACATGTGTATTTTTCTTTTTAATATCTATACTACATGTGTACTTTTCTTCTTAATATTTATACTACATGTGTACTATTCTTCTTAATATTTATACTACATGTGTATTATTCTTCTTAATATTTATACTAAATGTGTAGTATTCTTCTTAATATCTATACTACATGTGTACTATTCTTCTTAATATTTATACTACATATGTACTATTCTTCTCAATATTTATACTACATGTGTATTATTCTTCTTAATATTTATACTACATGTGTACTATTCTTCTTAATATTTATACTACATGTGTACTATTCTTCTTAATATTTATATTACATATATACTATTCTTAATATCTATACTACATATGTACTATTCTTCTTAATATTTATACTACATGTGTACTATTCTTAAGATCTATACTACATGTTTACTATTCTTCTTAATATTTATACTACATGTGTACTATTCTTCGTAATATCTATACTACATGTGTACTATTCTTCTTAATATTTATACTACATGTGTACTATTCTTCTTAATATTTATACTACATATGTACTATTCGTCTTAATATTTATACTACATGT
The DNA here is from genome assembly GCF_900634415.1 of Cottoperca gobio. Taxonomy (NCBI): domain Eukaryota; kingdom Metazoa; phylum Chordata; class Actinopteri; order Perciformes; family Bovichtidae; genus Cottoperca; species Cottoperca gobio. Next base: position 20,850,948 of record NC_041371.1, read on the forward strand.
GTATTATTCTTAAGATCTATACTACATGTTTACTATTCTTCTTAATATTTATACTACATGTGTACTATTCTTCGTAATATCTATACTACATGTGTACTATTCTTCTTAATATTTATACTACATGTGTACTATTCTTCTTAATATTTATACTACATATGTACTATTCTTCTTAATATCTATACTACATGTGTACTATTCTTCTTAATATCTATACTACATGTGTACTATTCTTCTTAATATCTATACTACATATGTACTATTCTTCTTAATATTTATACTACATATGTACTATTCTTCTTAATATTTATACTACATGTGTACTATTCTTCTTAATATCTATACTACATATGTACTATTCTTCTTAATATTTATACTACATGTGTACTATTCTTCTTAATATCTATACTACATGTGTACTATTCTTCTTAATATTTATACTACATGTGTACTATTCTTCTTAATATTTATACTACATATGTACTATTCTTCTTAATATTTATACTACATGTGTACTATTCTTCTTAATATCTATTCTACATGTGTACTATTCTTCTTAATATATATACTACATGTGTACTATTCTTCTTAATATCTACACTACATGTGTACTATTCTTCTTAATATTTATACTACATGTTTACTATTCTTCTTAATATGTATACTACATGTGTAGTATTCTTCTTAATATCTATACTACATGTGTACTATTCTTCTTAATATTTATACTACATATGTACTATTCTTAATATCTATACTACATGTGTACTATTCTTCTTAATATATATACTACATGTGTACTATTCTTCTTAATATTTATACTACATGTGTACTATTCTTCTTAATATTTATACTACATGTGTACTATTCTTCTTAATATTTATACTACATATGTACTATTCGTCTTAATATTTATACTACATGTGTATTATTCTTAAGATCTATACTACATGTTTACTATTCTTCTTAATATTTATACTACATGTGTACTATTCTTCGTAATATCTATACTACATGTGTACTATTCTTCTTAATATTTATACTACATGTGTACTATTCTTCTAATATTACTACATATGTACTATTCTTCTTAATATCTATACTACATGTGTACTATTCTTCTTAATATCTATACTACATGTGTACTATTCTTCTTAATATCTATACTACATATGTACTATTCTTCTTAATATTTATACTACATATGTACTATTCTTCTTAATATTTATACTACATGTGTACTATTCTTCCTAATATCTATACTACATATGTACTATTCTTCTTAATATTTATACTACATGTGTACTATTCTTCTTAATATCTATACTACATGTGTACTATTCTTCTTAATATTTATACTACATGTGTACTATTCTTCTTAATATTTATACTACATATGTACTATTCTTCTTAATATTTATACTACATGTGTACTATTCTTCTTAATATCTATTCTACATGTGTACTATTCTTCTTAATATATATACTACATGTGTACTATTCTTCTTAATATCTACACTACATGTGTACTATTCTTCTTAATATTTATACTACATGTTTACTATTCTTCTTAATATGTATACTACATGTGTAGTATTCTTCTTAATATCTATACTACATGTGTACTATTCTTCTTAATATTTATACTACATATGTACTATTCTTAATATCTATACTACATGTGTACTATTCTTCTTAATATATATACTACATGTGTACTATTCTTCTTAATATTTATACTACATGTGTACTATTCTTCTTAATATTTATACTACTTGTGTACTATTCTTCTTAATATTTATACTGCATGTGTACTATTCTTCTTAATATCTATACTACATGTGTACTATTCTTCTTAATATCTATACTACATGTGTATTATTCTTCTTAATATTTATACTACATATGTACTATTCTTCTCAATATTTATACTACATGTGTATTATTCTTCTTAATATTCATACTACATGTGTACTATTCTTCTTAATATTTATACTACATGTGTACTATTCTTCTTAATATCTATACTACATGTGTACTATTCTTCTTAATATTTATACTACATATGTACTATTCTTCTTAATATTTATACTACATATGTACTATTCTTCTTAATATTTATACTACATGTGTACTATTCTTAATATCTATACTACATATGTACTATTCTTCTTAATATTTACACTACATGTGTACTATTCTTAAGATTTATACTACATGTGTACTATTCTTAATATTTATACTACATGTGTACTATTCTTCTTAATATTTATACTACATATGTACTATTCTTCTTAATTTTTATACTAAATGTGTACTATTCTTCTTAATATCTATACTACATTTGTACTATTCTTCTTAATATCTATACTACATGTGTACTATTCTTCTTAATATTTATACTACATGTGTACTATTCTTCTTAATATCTATACTACATATGTACTATTCTTCTTAATATTTATACTACATATGTACTATTCTTCTTAATATTTATACTACATGTTTACTATTCTTCTTAATATCTATACTACATATGTACTATTCTTCTTAATATTTATACTACATGTGTACTATTCTTCTTAATATTTATACTACATATGTACTATTCTTAATATCTATACTACATGTGTACTATTCTTCTTAATATATATACTACATGTGTACTATTCTTCTTAATATATATACTACATGTGTACTATTCTTCTTAATATTTATACTACATATATACATATATTCTTCTGCATGAAGCACTTTTAACTTGATGTTTACATTTTTTTAATCCCTTTTTTTCATAACTTTTTGTAAATCTGTAAAGAACAAGATAAATATCAAATTGTATAAAACTCAATAAATCTTAGAATCACAATAATTATATTTGGGCACAAAAAACTGAATTTTTGTTGAAATGTTGTCTTTTCCTTTTAATACAATCTAAACGGTTTGGAAAAGGTCTCTGAATTCTTCCTGTGGAGAGAAATTAGTCTCAATATTGTCGACAAATATAAATAATATTTACAAACGTGTAAAAATAAGTGTTTTAAGTAATTCATGGTGTCGTCAAATGAATTCTCCAATCGCCCCCTAATAAAATACAAAGCAAATTGAACAAACGTAAAAGGATTTTACATTATATTTTACATTCATAACTGTATGATCAAATCATAATCCTCAACGTCAAGAGAAGTTATTTTAATACATGATATGAAAGATGGTTCCTTGCCTGTTTTTAGTTTTTTGATCAAAATGTTTCACTCGGGTATTGCAGCCTTTGGCCCTCTGTGTTTGGTGTTTCATAATGCTGACCTCTGATCACAGGAGTCCGGGAAATCATTTTGAAATGTTGGCTCAAAACAAATGAAGTTATTTGCTATTCTGTGCAAACAAACACTGCAGGATGCTGCTGGAACATCTCACACTTAAACTTAAAGCCTTAAAGCACCAAATGTGAAGTAGCATCTTTGACTTTGTAATCAGATTAAAGTATTGTTGATATTATCACAATATGGAGACAATATCATAAATCCTTTAGTACTAATATAACTTTCTTATAGGGGTGTCGCGATATACCTGTATTGACCAAATACATAATATAAAAAAATGCAATACATTCATTTAATTAATTTGCCAAAAATAAATATATATATATATATATTGCGATAATCCTGTCGTTAAAATCTGATATTGTGACAGCCTTACTTTCTCATACAACTGATTATAATGCGGTACTGTCATACAAATATTACCTTGTGTTTTTGTCATAACTCTGATTTACTATCACATCGTTATGAGAAACTTCTTCATCATTTTAAATGAGTCATTTTATGAAAACAAAACTACTAATAGGCGTTGTGTATTTTATAGAAGTAAGCTTCCATATATATCCCACATGTATCTCTGAGAACACGCAGTATGTCTTTGTAACATTTGATCAGTGTGTTGGCTTCAGAGCAACAGCGTGATGTCAGAGTCAAAGTTACACATTTACTAACTTTTTGGGGAATTCCCCCGAATAATTCTTAACTTGTTCGGATGTGGGCTCTTCGCTCTGCTTTGTCGTGCAGTATTTTAATTACTGACAAAATGTGCGTGAGATATCTTGGATTTGTTCTTCTGGTCTGGTTTCCAGAAGTGCTGCATGGTAAGAACATTAAATGATGTTTAATCTAATCTAATTCTTTAAGCATTTCACTAGAGTTCTCTCTTACTTATCACTGTTTCAGCACAAAGTGCAACTGAGCCATGTCATGCTCCCAGTCTGAATGCTGGTTATTTGGTCCCTGAACAAGAAGACTACACTCATGAACAAACGCTCACTTATGCCTGTGATAACGGAAGTAAACCTGCAGTGGAGGGCTGGTGGGGGACAAGCACATGTCTAAATGGCAAATGGTCTCATAAACCACAATGTATAGGTACGTGTTCTATGATATCTCCGCTGGTTTGTTTGAATAAGACACTGAAAGCCTGCAGAAGTGTTATTCAGTGTAGACTGTGTCACCTCTCATGTTTTCTCTTTAATGCCCCTTGGAAAACGTTATTTTTAATTAATGTTTAAATGCTGCAAAAGGATGAAGTCCTCCATCTGTCGCTGTATGACACTGTAAAGTAAACACGTTACGTTATTATATTACTGAATGATACTGTTCAATGTTGAACCTAACTAAATGTAAATCTAAGGATAAAAAAGACACGGAAATTGGGTGTAAGCTTTAGGATATTTGTTCATTTTAATAAATCCTTCGAGAAAATGTTCTAAAAAAATGGAAAAAATTAAGCGTCAACTGAATAAAAGAGAAATGCATATAGTGTGCAACACTTTGTTCCTACTTTCTTCTTCCCCCCCAGAAAAAAATAACTGCATTCTACCAGATATACCCAATGCAAAATACACAGACAGCACAAGTGGTTGGTATAAGGCTGGGATCAAAATCAGGATCAAATGTGACAAAGGATATGAACACAAGGACCAGGACGCCACAGCCAGATGTATAAATGGAACCTGGTTCTCTGTGCCGGTCTGTCAGAGTAAGTCCGTCACATGTTCTGTGTCAGTAAGCTGTAAAATGAATATAACTAATTATTACATTTGAATTCTCACCAGCTACACCAATCAAGCCAACCAAGTAGCCTTTAATGACAAATGTGCTTATTTTCACAGAAAGTATCGAAGCATGTGATGCGCCCCCTAAAATCCCCCATGCTGTGATCATCCATCAGGGATACCAGGAGGTGTTTGCTGCAGATGCAGAAGTGAAGTATGAATGTGAAGGTGGATATATTGCAGAGGGAGCAGACGCTGACAAAAAAATCATTTGCCTGAAAGGAAACTGGGCTGAAGGCTCAACGTGCAGTAAGTGGACAAAGTGCTGAGATACGCAGTGATAAAAATACTTGTTATTGAATGCAAAAAAGAGACAGTTGACAATTCGTTAAACCCCTTTCCTTAACAGCGATTGTACAAACATAGTTTAGACCAACTAGGCATGGCAGGCCTGACAAGATCTGGATGTCTCCATAGCCTGTGCTGAAATGTTGGTCATAGGGTTGTAGTAAGACTCACACTCGGTAACTAAAGAATTTGGAGGTTGGTGTCTCTTTCTAACCAACTAACCTTTACCAAAGATGCAAAGCAAAAGTGTAAGGAAGTGATTAAACTGAGTCTTTATCTGCTCAGCATTGCCACAAACGTAAGCATTCCAGGCTAACTAGCTTACCTTTCCAAAGGCAAGAGGCATGTCATTAACAATGTATTATTATGTGGGGTTACAAGTTATATTAGGAGAAAATACTTGTTCAGGACTTGAACATCCACTGTGTGGGAGACAAGATTAGAGCTTGTAACCTGTAGCTTGTAAAGCTTATAGCTTGTTCTACTTGTTCACAATCATCAAATAGAATATAGATATAGTTAAAACTATTTAATATCCACTCAACAATTAATTCCAGTTGAATTGAAACAGTATAATTGATCACAGGCTGCAGGCTATGAGACGTCAGTTTGTCTGTTGTATAAAGGGATCTACAGCGCTGGAGGCCCGTTCAGTCCTACGAAAGTCTCTCAGTGGCGCATGAAGCAAAAATGGCTCGAGCTCAACTGCCGAGAGATAAAAATACTCAGGTCTTCCGTCAATCTTCCGCATACATAGGCCAATAGCGCATGTGCACTAGCATTTCCTTTAAGACCTTCCTTACTTTAGGATTTAATCATTTAAACTAGGGCTATTCAAGTGTTCGCACTGGAAGGTTCATTTACCTCAAAAAATATCCCGATTTACAGATGTCTCTTTCCCAATGTAAGACTATGGGTAAAGTATTTTTGGACCATGACGTGACGGACCCGGAAGTTGGAATTCCACAGTTTGGCCACTAGGGAAATTGTGCAATTTGACCTGATACAAATGCCCATTGTTTAAAATGTGTAAACAATTCAATGGCTCCAACCCGGTTTTGAATCTGAGTTTCAGTACTAGTCTTCTATTACAAACCAAAATTAATAGTTGAAAAAAGGTTGATTTTCAGCCAACATGACAGTATTTAAAGTTAAGACAACTTTTGATTCATTAATAATTCCACCAGTCTTGCCATGTTGTAATAAAAGAATGAAAGAAACTTGATTCATAGACATTGAAGATATTGAAAGAATTAGAAATGGGTCCCTAACCAAAAGATCTAACCATTGGACTGAGCCACAACATTTAAAAAAAAAAAAAAAGAGCAACGAAGCTTACATTTGACAAAGATATCAAATGTAAGACTGTAGCCTACTGTGTGAAAATATGAGCATTTTAGTATTTAGCCACTTTCTCACAACGTGTGTTTTGCTACAGTAAGCTTTTAGACCACCCAAGGGTGATATTAGACAAAATATTATATATTAATAACATACATCTAATAGACATTAATATAATTACACGATTATTTTACAATTATATTTATGACAATATACTATACTATGGCTAGCTCTACCAGGACACGAACAATGCTGCTCCTTTATTTCCGTAGTTTGCACAGTCCTGGGACATGTAGCTTTAACCTCGTCTTTTAGCATTAAATCATGTATGTAGACATCAGGTACATATTTAAGACCTGTAATTTAAGTCAGCTGGAGTTTTCAAACCACTTTGACTTTAAACATTAGCTCATGCTAGCTAGCTATCTCTGGCATCATTTAATAAATCTGCCACAGTTGTTAGTGAAAACTGCATTGTGCCAATCAAGATAGTGATGGAATTAGCAGTACTACTGTGGAACCTGCGAGGTATCCTACCTTTTTGATTTCGTCAATTACATGTACAGTAACTTCATTACATTGTGATCCTGGTCACAGTCTCGTTACAACAGAAGTTATTTTCTTTTCCTAGAGAACATACAGTAATTCTGTCCTCTATAGCCAAACTATCCCCAGAAATCTGTGGAAAATCTATGACATATCCTGGGATAGTCAAATTATGAGTCAACCTTCACATTCACACTATCTAAAAACAGGGACATCTTACCAATTATGTAAATTTGGAAATGGAAATGTCAGGATAAAGCCTGTTCAAAGTAAAGACTTTGTTCTCTCTGCTGGTCAATTTGAGAATTTGCGGTATATCAATTTTATGAAATATCTCTCCACAGTATGGACTACTGTTTGTACACCTAACATTATTCCACTTAGAAACAGGTACCGAACCAGATGCTGGAAAAGGTGGTTCTGCAGAGGTGGGAACAGGTGGGACACACACTACATCAGTTGGCAGTGAGACACAACCTGCAGGTGGAGGTAGGTTGACATTTATAAAACAGGTAGTTCAAATCAAGCATTGTGATTGGTTCATAGCCGTATAATAACCACATACCACAGCTATGACTTTTAATTCCTTTGTACAAAGGAGACGGCACACAAGAGACAATTTTCTGTATCAGTGTCTCATGGGTTTCACCACTGATGTGCACATTTAGGAAACTAGCGACTAACTCCAATGGGAACAGTGAACGTGAGCACAGATTATGAGCCTTTTTTTATTAACCACATCTTCCCAACATTTGGGCACTAAAATAATCTTTATTCAGACAGACGAATCAGGAGAAAATGTACTTTGTTCAAGATCTAGTCTCTGTCTCAGCAACGCACTCTCAAGAGATCTGACTACAGAGAGCGTTAACAGCATTACACTGTAAGTTAGCTTTAGCCAATAATAATAATATCTGTCACCCTACAGGGTGTCAGGGATCACTTCCGCCAACACGAAACAGGCTGTAAAAATAAAGTAACAAAGTGAGCTAGCTGGAGGAGTGGATTAAGCAGTGCCCATCTGCAGAAAGAAATCTACTAAACTATCGACGACCTTGAAAAAAGACATTTGTCAGACATTGACAAAAGAGCAATTTTTTTTTATTAAAGTGTTTATGTTCCATAGCAACCGCATTGGTATATTTGCAAGCAGCCAGCCCAGGAGGGCCTATTTAATATGGTTTATTTACCTTTGTTTAAAAGTAAGATTTACTGTACAATTTATTGTCTTTCATTTTAAAAAAGAATAAAGGGAAAACTGTTTAGACGTTACTCTGAATCTGAAAGAAATGGAGGAAATAGAACATCCCAACGTTATGCAGCACTAACTGGTGTAACCGCTGTACCTATTTCCGCTCTCTCACAGGATCCACCACCACTTCTGGCTTGACTGAGACAGACAATAAACCTTTGATCACATCAGGTAAACCATTCGGATTCATTGCTCTTTTCACATCACATGTATCTGACATGGATTATGTATTTACTTGGTGTAACCTTTCAAATGTTTCCTCCAATCTATATTTCATGTTTAAAAAAGAAAAGAAAAACGAAGATGAAATACTATGTGGTGGATGCAACGAGTCTCATCCCTAATCTTCATATTTTGCTGCTTGGACAGAAGTCTTGTGCACAGTATATTGGCGCTGAAGGCTCGCACGCGGTTCTGATCAAAGATAACGCCAAGATTCCTTACAGTGGTGCTGGAGGCCAAATTAATGCCATCCAGAGCTTCTATGTCATTATAAAATGCGTTTCGGAGGCATTTAGGGCCAAGTATAATAACTTCAGTTTTGTCTGTGTTTAACATCAAAAAGTTGCTAGACATCCAAGTTTTTATGTCCTTAAGGCATGCTTGAAGTTTAGCCAATTGATTGGTTTCATCTGGTTTAATTGATAGATATAATTGGGTATCATCCGCATTACAATGAAAGTTTATAGAGTGGTTCCTTATAATATTGCCCAAAGGAAGCATATATATACAGCATACATGACTGGTAATGACTGGTTAGGGTTCCTGCATGGAAGAAGCTGGTGGCGTCATGTGGTGACCAAGACCACAGTGCAGGGGAATGAAGGATTAATCAATTAAAAAAGCTGGGGTGAACAAAATAACAGAATGATTGCACAATGTTCATTTTATTACAACCAACTGTATGCTGCTGTGTGATCACTATTTCCAGTGAATTCATTGATACGATGACACATTTAAATAGCCTCTTTTTCATTTCAGTTGACCACTGTGGAGCACAGCCAATCGTTCAAAACGCTTATGTTTTAGAAGTGGGTGAAATGTTTTTGAAATACAAATGTAATGACCTTTACACACAAGAGGGTACAGACATCGTGATGTGTCACAATGATGGCAGGCATTGGTCGGCATTACCAATTTGTAAAGGTATAAACAAGACAATACTGTTTTTCATTCTAAAAGTTTATTGAAGATGTTACCCATGTAATTATACATACGTTTTTCTTTCTGCTCATTTTTTGCAGGGACAATCTGTGTCCTACATCCTGATCAATTTCATAACTCTCCTATTAAACTAAATAGAGTTGAAAATATAATGGAAGGAACCCCCAGGTATATTCCATGTATTTGGGAGTATTACAGCAGCCTTGCTCAGTGCATTGATGGAGTAATTCATTTTACCCAGTGTAAGTATTTAAGTACGCTCTTTACTATTAAACTTGCCACAATGCTTTTAGTTTCAGCATGTTTACTGTCAGATAACATTTATGGATATTAACTCTCCTGGATCTAACGTGATTTATCACTTTAAGAAGAATAATGATGGGAAAACACAAGATACTTACATACGCTACACCATAAGGGAACTGAAAGTTGAAAGTATTTAAAGGATAAACCAAAACCAAACCTGAACCTACTAATACATTTAGCTGTGTAGCCGCACAATCCTCCAGATGTTCCCGGGAGACTCCTGTTTTTCATTCCCCTTGAGAAATACTCAAATAAGAATTACCGTTTCTTACGGAAAGAGGCCTGCATTTTGTCAAATCAGCCACGTTGATTTTTCCGTAAAGAATAGGGGAGTCGAACCGCCATGAATCACCATTGCGAGGGCAGTGGCGTGCACATACTTTCCGTGTGTCCGCGATGGTCCGCTATGGTCCTTGTGACGCAAATTTTGTCTTCCGGCATGTCAGTGTTGATCATCCATGTGCAGCCGAGAATTTGTGACCATGCAGACTGTACGCTTAGCAAGCGCACCCACCGCGCATGCTCCTGTTTCGTTACACACTCCAGTCCAGTTGGAGGTGTATGCACCTCTAGCTGGTTTGCCAAGAAGAAGAAGAAGAAGAAGAAGAAGAAGAAGAAGAAGAAGACGAACGGAATGATTGTTTTGAAGAGAGGTTGTGTGAAGAGATTCGTTGTTACGGTCGTTACCAACATGAATATAATTCGTCTTTAAAGAAATATCAGCCAAATGGCGTTGAACACCTGGCAAACAATGTAACAACACCGCCACCAACTGGAACAGTTTAGATCGAGAAATGCACGTGTGGAACGCCAGGGGACGCGGACCCTCAATTGTAGTATAAACGGATCCGTGTGTACATTTTGCGTGACTACAGTGCACCGCACACATACAATCCCCAAACCTGATGAATATTAGTTTATGACTAAGTCACCAGAATGCAGGAAACGAAGTCTCCAAATATTCCAATTTTTCTGGTTTGTAAATCCTCCCTAATCTTAAACTCTCAAGGTTTGCAAATGTGTGTGTAGCTAAAGCTTGATCTCATTCCTTTGTGCCGTAAAGTGTTACTGCTCCATCGTAGACGCTACTCGTGCAAATGGCCAAGCTCAAGGCGCCCCACATGAAATATATACCACAGCCCGACACGACTACACATGTGTTCTCGGGGATAACAACATATATTTCCATCAAAACAGAAATCGATTTATAATTAGTAAAATACCTCAAAACACCAATAAAAATCAAATTGTCATAGAATTTGTTGACAGTAAATACCAGTTTTGTCCTTTAAGAACTTTAGTGAATCAGACTTCAATTACAATGTTTTGTGTGAATTTAAGTACTTCCTGATATATTGACTGCTGTTATTGGATTATTTTTAGGTTGTTATGAAATACATCGTCGACAGGCAAGTGCTATTCTTGGATTTTCTTTTTAAAAAATGATATTATTATAAACTTTATGTGTTTAATGTTGGATAGCACGTTGTTTTAACTTCAATTCATCAGTTTTACATGAATTAATTAATGCTTATTGTCTGTGTTGTTACGTAACCAGAGATTGTGCCCGTAAAGCACAGCAGAGGAATCACTGCTGGACTGACAACTAAAGCCAAGTTGGAAGCTTCTGAAATACCTTCACCAGAAATGTCACATGTCTATTTGATTTTTTTCTAACCAGCTATATTTTTGTTTTTTTGGTTTTGAATGAAAATACATACACATGTTGGAGTAGATTGTTCTTTCATGTCATCTTGTTATGATTGCAACTCTTGATGCACTAATAACAGGATCAATAATTTGAATAGAAATAAAGTTTATATTGTCTGCAGTTCAAAAACTGTTCACTATAGAAATCTTAACAGAGATATTTGTAATCTTTTGTCTAAAATTGTGTACAGTCTTTTCACTAAATATGGATATTAGTAAGTATTTGCTTATAGTAATATAATTGAGACAGCATCACTGCAAAGTATGCAGACACATGGACAGAAAGGTGTTATAACTCAATACAGAAAGGAACCATGTGTTGTTTCATTTTCGTTTGGGCTGTGGCTGCCTAACCTACAGTCACGTGGAAGTGTGAATCATGATGGTTCATTGACTGAATCATAAATGCTCTAATTCTATTTCATTTTGACCACACACACCAGGAGCAGAGGTAGCACACTCATTCTGTGCTTGGGATGATTCAATGTGCAGGTTTAGTGTATCGCTTTGGTCGATAATGGAAAATGCATATTATTACGAATTATTCCTATAATGACATTACAGCTGATAAATTATTGGACGATAATATGAAGCCAAATTGCTTTCATTGACTTAAAAAGTCCAACATATGGATACAGTGTGTGATGGTATGCACCTTTAAAGTTGGTTTGACACTATGTTTGCAAAATAAATGAATGAGAATATGACAGAAGAAGCTCTTTATAGAACACTTCTCATCATATCATTTGTTCATGAACATAAAACCACCAGATGACCACTGCTCATTGACGTGTTTTACCACAAAATAAGTGGTGAAAATTATGAATCCAAATGATATTTTGCGTAAATAACAGAAGACTAGGTTTTAATTTGGTCTCATCAGTTAGCCATGATAATCATGTATGCACTCACACACATCAGCACAGAAAAAACAATGAAGAATGTGTTGCTTTATTCTGTGGAATATGGAGTTGTTTTTTTTTACATATTTCTGAGTTACACAAATATTTCGTTTTGGTGATGTTGTGCAATAATTTGTTCATTCTCGTCCATTTAGTGATGATTTGTTACTCAAAATGTAGATTCTCTCTCAGCTCCACTAATGTTTGTGAAGCACAGAATAAAGTCACCTGTGTACATTGTAAACTTCCTGGCAGGCTCTTTTTTTTAAAACTGTCAGATGCCATCTCACAAATGTTTTATTTTCTGCTTCAACACTTACAGATTACATTTAATGATTGCTTAAATTTAAAGACATATTTGAAGATATAATCTAAAAATGAAAGGAAGTCTGACCCACAGAGCGACAGCATGGGCCAGTTGTGATCTGCCCGAGGAACAGTGTCCATCCATCCATCCATCCATCCATCCATCCATCGTCCACCGCTTATCCGGGGTCGGGTCGTGGGGGCAGCAGCTCCATTGGGGAACCCCAAACTTCACTTTTCAGAACAGTGTCTGTCAATCCAATTTATAATCTATAATTTGTTACAACTGACCTGTCACAGGTATTACAAATAGCATTAACAATGGCTCTGGTCTATTCAAGAGTCCCAGTAAGCCATGACAGTTTGACATGAGGCAGCATGCACAATGCCAGGACCCTGAAACTGAAGCCGTTAAATGGAATTCAACCAATTTTATTATTTAGATCTTTTCCTCCTGTGACGTGCCAGAATGTAGACCTAGTTTTAGGACTGAATAATGATGCTGCTTTACAGCACTCCTTGCCGCTTCCCGGGGCTGTGGACTTATATTGCTTGCTGCGTCCTTTCTCCTTGCAAGGAGGGACATGACTGTTGACCGGGACGGGCTCTCCTTAGTGCAGAGTCTGCACCAGACCAGTCTTGACACACGGACCCCGTCTCGTTTACCATGCTTTGTGGGTGTGACTCTTTTTTTACCGTGTCATTCCTTTAAAAGAGTACAACATTTTCTTCCAGGGGAGCATGCCCACCCACTACAGTCGTTGTGATTACTTCCATTCCTTTTTAACTTTTGTTTTAGCACACTAAATTGTCAAATTGTCTCTCGGGGATGATTAAAGTTTTTTTTGTTTTTTTAATGAACTGATTTGGATTCTAAAGTTGACGCAGCTTCTCTGTGTCATAAATTCGCTGTAAAGTAAGGTAAACACTATATTTGCATAATTTGGTTGTTCTTTGAAGAATTTATTTGGGTGTGAACTCTTAAAAAAAGAAAAGAAAAAGAAAACATTTACATGTGGCAAAACGCTTCATGTCGACAGATGGCATACATGCAGAAAAATAAGTTATGTTTTCAGTTATGTTATGTTTTACTTTGGACATGGGCTCTAAATGAACTTACACTAACAGTGTGCAGTCTTTTATTGTATTAATCTCTCAAATTCAAACAATTTACAAATTTAAAAATTATTGGTGGTTAGTTTAATGACCATATTTTTACACCATTCAGGTACATGCTGATGGGTGACACCTTTTTCAGGTTAGGGCAACATGTTGAGCACATGAGTTTGAGCGAGGACTCCAAGACAAACTTATACGACCACAAAGTAAAAGTCCCGTGACTAAGAGCTCACATTGACCGTGATGTCGCGTCTATGTTTGCTTTATATAAATGTATCTTTACAAAATGTCACATTTGTTTCTAAAGTCTGTCCTTCGACGTGACTGTGTTTTGTTATTTCACAATGCTGACCTCTGATTACATCAGTCCAGGTAATCAATACAAAATCTGGACTGTAAACAATCTCATATATTTTTGTTGAAAACATTGTCCAAGAAATCCAATAAATAAGTTAGGGCTATACAGAATAAGAGCATCCTATATCCTGTTAGATATGTCCATTACTGAAGCATGTACCAAAGTCTGAAAATGATTAAAAACCAAGACAGCAAATGAAGCAACAGCTGTGTATAATGTTATATAATAATCTGTGTACTTTGTTTACGTTTGTAAAGAAACCTCTTCTGAGAAAGATGCGTTTGTGAAATGTGAGCGATGTGACTGGAATACACAAAGCCTGTATGTGTGTAGAGCATGTTGACTGTAAGTCAACCTAATGTTTACTATTTCTTAACTTCTTAGCTTTTGGGGGGAATGCCCTCAACAATTATTGACTGGTCTGGATCTGAACTGGAACACTTTGCTCTGCTTCGTCTCTGTGATTCAATCTTGACAAAATGTGCGCGAGAAACCTTGGATTCGTTCTCCTGGTTTGCATTCCAGGAGTGCTGTTTGGTAAGATTATTACATTCTGTCACATAGAAACATGTTACTTTGCTGAATATATGTTTGTTATGTACTTGTGTTTGTCGTTGTATTTCAGCACAAAGTGCAACTGAGCCATGTCATGCTCCCAGTCTGAATGCTGGTTATTTGGTCCCTGAACAAGAAGACTACACTCATGAACAAACGCTCAATTATGCCTGTGATAACGGAAGTAAACCTGCAGTGGAGGGCTGGTGGGCAACAAGCACATGTCTAAATGGCAATTGGTCTCATAAACCACAATGTATAGGTATGTTTTAAATATCTCAATGTCCGAAGGGGCTTTGGAACATTTCAATTCAGAGTGGCCGTGAAATGTTTTGTATGCTGCAAAGGAATAATGTCTTTTATTATCTCAATACATACGGGATAATCTAAAGGATGAACGAAGAATGAAAACAGAATAATGACATCAGATAGTGTAAAAAAGAAAAGGCATTTCACATTTCTGCATGATGCTCAATTTCGATGCAACATTTTCAAAAAGGCCATTGTCTAAATGTGGAAACAATAAAAAACTGAAATAAGATACCAACACGTAATTAAATTAAGTTATATTGTCTCCAAATGATGGAATATTAAAAAAGTCACTATACTTTCAATCTTGGTAACAATGCAAATACAAGTGTGTACTGTATATAACAAATGCTTTAAAAGTTAAACTTTGAAATGTCTTCCAGGAGCGACATGCTTCATATCATTTGCATGTGTGGCTAAAACCCTTTTAATGTTTTTCAAACAGGGGTAAAAAACCTGGAGGTCGCCAGTAGGAAATAAGACATTCTGTTAAACAAGACCATATTAATTTTTCTCTCTAATCTTTGCTTCTCTATTATAAAACTCTTAAACGTGGCTCTTAAATTGAGCTGTTCACATCTAGAAACCTGTGTTGAGGGCTCACAAGTATTTTGTATTTTCCTATTTAGAAAGTATCTAAAATAGTTTTGTTCTTCTTTTTTTTTGTCAGATGAAAAAGCCTGTATGCCACCAACTATCCCCAATGCAATATACTTTGCAAATGGTTGGTATGGAGATGGAGACAAAATCAGGATCAAATGTGACAAAGGATATGAACACAAGGACCAGGACGCCACAGCCATATGTGAAAATGGAACCTGGTCCTCTGTGCCGGTCTGTCAGAGTAAGTCTTTCATTTGTAGGAGTTATCCATCTGGACACATGTTCCTCTTCCTATCCTTGATTTATTTTCTCATTTTACAGAAAGTATCGAAGCATGTGATGCGCCCTCTAAAATCCCCCATGCTGTGATCATTCTTCGGCAATACCAGGAGGTGTTTGCTGCAGATGCAAAATTGCCATATGAATGTAAAGGTGGATATACTGCAGACGGAGCAGACACAGACAAAAAAATTATTTGCCTGAAAGGAAACTGGACTGAAGGCCCAAGGTGCAGTAAGTGGACAAAGTGCTGAGATACGCAGTGATAAAAATACTTGTTATGAATTTCCATTAAAGCCACTAATCAATAGTTTTGTAATAACACTGATCCATAAATGTGAATAAATTGTATGCATTTAAATAATGTTTCCTTCCGGACCATGTGTTGGACATGATGGATCTGAGGTGGGGGAACAGGTGGGGGAACAGGTGGGGGAACAGGTGGGGGAACAGGTGGGGGAACAGGTGGGGGACACTTGACATCAACTGACAGTGGGAAACAACCTGGAGGTGGAGTTGCTTTCTTGATCTGTATTAAATATGAATGATATGCATCTCATTATAGAATATGTATATACTTTAGATCTAATGTCTTTTTTTTTGTGCCATTAGGGAGCAGACCGGGTTCTGGACAGGGTGTATCTGCAGGTGGGGGACACACTACTGGCAGTGAGACACAGTCTGTGGGTGGAGGTAGGTTTTGCATGAGATATGAGATAAGATAACATATCTTTGAACAACAAGTAAATAAGTTGATTAATTTCTCCTTTAATGTAATATAATAAACCTTATTTATACAGCACGTTTTAAAACAAACAGGGGCTTACATGTTTGAACCAGGATTAATAAACCAGCAGCTACATCCCATATTATCACTATTTGGTTAAAAAAAAGTGCTTCCGCAATTTCTAACCAGTAATTTACAGATGAATCTCCAGCCATGGCAACAACCTATAGAGGTATTTTGGGATGGATTAGGTCTATCAGTGAGGCAATCAGTAAAAAACTGATGATATCAAAATATGGGGTGAAATTTGAGGTTGATTTACTCTGCGATGACGGCTTGAAATGTTTGTTTCCAAAACTCTTTTTATTTTTCCCATTTCAGTCAACAACTGTGGCAATCCCCCCAAAGTTACTAACGGTGATGTTGTGAGAAAGTATGGATCATTTTTAGAGTACCAATGTGCTCGTTTTTACAAACGAGTGGGTCTGAAGAGAGTGGAATGTCACAGTGATGGCACCTGGTCAGAAGTGCCCACCTGCACAGGTAAAAACAGGTTCATTCTAAAAACATCCATCGAAGAGTTTGGCTAGAAAAATAAATGTTTTAACAATTTTTTTGTTTTTTGTTGTTTCTTTTGTCCAGTCACTTTATGTTCTGTGGATACTGATCGCAGTTCAAGGTTAATATCTCAAGGAGTTGTATATATAGAAGATGGTGAGACGCTGGAATTGAAATGTGTGCATCTGAATAAATGGTGGACGTATCATTATGCTGTGGCCCGGTGCACTGATGGAAGATTGTCGCTTTCCAGATGTAAGTATCACTTAAAGCTCATTATTATGTTAATGTGCCATTAAAAGTAATACAATATAATAGGATTGCAGATTTTTCAACTTTGTTTTCCCTAATTCTTGTCCGCTAACATACAATGTGTGTGTGTGTGTGTGTGTGTGTGTGTGTGTGTGTGTGTGTGTGTGTGTGTGTGTGTGTGTGTGTGTGTGTGTGTATGTGTATGTGTGAACTATCTGCCAGATACACTCACCTCAAATAATATCAGTCCATTGGGTGTTATCAGTGTTTATCACAGTAATGGTGTTAAAGGCTAGAACTCTGTTATTCTCTGTTCACATTTAATTACGACGGGAGTAAAGAAGGAAGTCCGGTGTCGTAGTATAAAGACCAACAAAGTCTCGCTTAGGGTAAAACAAACAGGACTTTCCATTGAGGTATTTTAACAGACGTAGCTTACGTAAGGAAAGCAGACATGTGACTCAAGTCAAGTCCGGTCACTTCCCCTCCCCGACCAAAATATATGGTCTTACCTGCAGCATCCCATCTCTATAAAGAGGAAAGACAAGGAGCTTGTCTAATAACAAGAATGATATGCCAATTTATCTAACCTGTTGTAAATTAATTGTATTATAATTATTGATATTTAGTTAAATAAATGTCATCAAACATAAAATATTAAAACTGAAAACATAAATTGAACAGAGACAAGTCATTCGAGTCCTCATGCCTGAAGTCGAGTCTCAAGTCCCTTATTTTCTGTCAAGTCAAGTTGCAAGTCATCAGTGACTCACAGATTTATTTCACCTTTAAACTTGCAGTGTTCAGCCCAACAGACTCATGTGACATCACTTGAGGCAAATTGTCAGCTTTTTCACAGCTCTCTTTGGAGACACAAAAGGCTTTTTACAACTTTTCTTTCACATATGCCGTACATACTCCACAACACCTGTAGACACACTTTGATGTGTAAAATTATTTTAGTTTCTTGTTTACTTTGGGCCAAAGAAAAGGAAGTGGGAAAGTACATGCAGCTTCTTAACAAATACATTTCATCTCCCTATAAGAAGTTGATAAGCTGCTCCACATTTTCACTGTTGTTCTTTTCCTTGACTGCTTTCAGGTTGTGATTGGCTGGATTTGCAGCGTGTGAGTGTTACTGCTGAATACAGCTTTTAAACATTATTTACGCTGCTGTTCATGCATTTATGTTTTACTTTATTTGTATTATCTTTCACTATATTGTTTTTGTTTCTAAAACCTCTGTCTTGTAACCAGAATGTTTGCTAAGGCTGCATCACCAAAGGGGAAGATGCTGCTGCCTTTGGATTGGCTCACCACCGACCCTGGAAACTTTTGAGAGACAGATAAATAATGATGATGCTGTCACACAATGTGTTGGGTTTTTCAGAAAACATTTCTGGCTTTTCTTTTTGAGCTGTGAATGCCTCCATAATTTGTGTGCTTACAAGTGCAAAAATAACTCATCAAATAGTGTGTATTTGATGGACAGGCCTCAATAAATCTGAATTTCAACACTAATCTTTCTAGATTTGTGTCAAAATTGCATAGACTGTATATAAGAAGTGGACGCAGTCATCGTGACGTCACTCATTGGTTTGTGAACCACGGTTTTGAAGCCTTGAATATGGCGTTTTGGTGGTCGCCATCTTGGTTTTTACCAACCAGAAGTGACACAAGAGGGTGGAGCTAACGACAACCGAACACTGAATACGACATTTGTAGGCGACCAAAATGTCACAAATAACTTTCATGAACTGAAAACACTGTGTGAAAGTTAAAGTTGTAAGACATAACACGGACAACGCCAACACCAAACAACCCTGTGGTCAATCACCAGGTAGCCCCGCCCTAAAGCATATCCTGCTTTATCTTTATCTATTTCATTGTAAATGGGATCATCGTTTACTAGACTTCTATACAATCTGACTTCTGGCCGTCAGAAAGAATGCAGGTATAAGGCCAGTTCATCCATCTAGTATCACAGTGGCTGCAGCCAGCTGGGGCACATCCTGGACAGGCTCTCTGTCGCACAGACAATAACTCACAAACATAAATATTTTCAAATCTGATTTTATTGATAACGACACAAAGTTTGAGTAGAGCATCTGCAGTTTCAGAATGTGAGGATGACGGTTTGAACTGAAATCCACCAATTACTTTACGTGACGTCATTTCCTATTCCACTTTACAGATTTGTTTCTTTTTCCACTTAGAAGAGTATTTTCCACTTAACAAAATGTTAATTCAGTTAGTTTTTTTTAAAATCACATGTTACATGATTTGACGGTTGTATTTAAAATACGTTTTTTTCACACATACATAAGCACATTGACCTCTAGTCTTTGTGCTCATATGTACGCCGCATGAGTAAAAACATAACTTTCTTTGACGTTAACCTTGCGTAACACAATGACATGTACGTGTACAATATATGTTAAGGCCACAGTTTAAGTTTACTCAGCTTTACAAAACTGCCACTAGTGATTATTTTTATTACCAATGTATATCTATTTATTTGGAAAGCCAATTAATTGTTTAGTGTAATTATTTTTGGCTGTTTGTCACAAGTTACTGCAAAATGGAGAAGCTAGAACCAGGCAAATGAAAATAAAAATAATATTGAATAAATGACAAATAGCTTTGTCTCTTATAAAAATACAATAAGAAATGGCAAAAACTTAAAAGACCAGTTATTCTTTGCCACCAAAAGCTCCAACCATCAGTAAGAACCAGACATCATCCGGCTTTTGGAAAACAGAATTTCATACAGATTAAAAAAGGGGCAGCTTTGGTATTTGTAACTTTTAAAATGTGTGTTTTCATCTCATAGCAACCGGTACAAAAACATTTCCACGCCTTCCTGTTCCAGTTTTGTAGTTATGGTGATACTTGTCATCATTGTACTTCAGTAACAACAGAAACTAACCTGTTTGAATCCACAATTTTCTTCTTTTTCTAAACAACTGGGAGGGAATTTCCTGAGATCAGGCTGAACGACAAAGCGGTGATCCTGTGCTGCACCAGAATACTTTTTGCACTAAATATTTGCCTGTCTGTATTGAAGTGTGAATATATTTTAGTGGTGAATACTAGCTTCTGTTCTTTTTACATTAAGTTTGTTGGACTGTTTGCTAAAAGCCCAGTTTTTGGTTGAGGAGCGTCAGTGTGTGTGATCAGAGTTTGAGATGTTCTGCACAGACGAGGCAGAATCCAGTCCCAGCAGCGTGCCTAGGTAGGACTGCTCTCGGGGGTCCAGCATCTGATCGGGTCTCACAGGGTGGATAATGTTGGCGGGCTGGGGAGTGAGGGTGTACTTTTCTAAGAATGCCAGGTCTGTAGCGGCCTGGTAGCTCGAGTTCTGCTGCTGCCCTTGAGCCTGCATGCTCACAACACTGTGAGTTTGGGAGGAGAGAGACGAGGCTCTGTGAGGGGCTTCTCCTGCCATCTGGACAGGAACTAACGTGACGGGCATGCAGACGTTTGCAGGGGGAGGCGAGCTCTGGAGGACTGACTTGGGTTCAGCGCGGTATACCTTAGAGGCCTCCTCGAAAGGAATGGAGACTATTTTGTCCGTGCCGAGGGGCTGCGGAGTAAACCGAGTGCTGTGCACGTGGTCCACATGGTACTTGAGCTTGTCTTTTCTTTTAAAGGTAGCGCTGCAGTGGGGGCAGTTAAAAGGACGAGCGTCTGAGTGAATCACCATGTGCTTTGTCAAGGTCTTCTTTATCCGAAATGTCTGGTTGCACTCGGGACATCTGTGGGGTTTCTCTCCTGTCACATGAACACAAGAGAACGTCAAACAAGTATGTTTAGATAACAATTTCTATCGCTTTTAAATGCACAATATGTAATTTTCTGCCACTAAGGGTCTCTCAATCAAAACCGTAACAAAAGACAGTTTAGTGGCCGCTGATTAAAACAGGTAATAACATTGTTATAAGTTAAAAGCAAGTGTTTCTCCGATGTGGCTCGACGAACAATGGAAGTCCCAGAGGAGCTGCGAGTTTTCACTAATGTTTGCTCAGCTTGTTTCTCTGATAACATAAGGTCCAGACGTTCAGGAGCCGAATTATCCGCAGAGGTCTTCTCCTCTCCAAAACAAACGGACCCGCTGATTAAACCCAGAAAAACATTTAATAAAACAGTTTGAAGTTAAAAGTCTGTGTTTCGCCGATGAAGTTCGGCCGCAGCGATTGTTTTCTCAGCTCGTTTCTCTGATAAGTTAAGATCCAGATGTCCAATTCACCAAAATCCTTCATCCATTTAAAACAGTCTCTGGTGGTCCGTGAGCGACCACTAGTGGTCCGCGAGTATAGGCCTATTGGTAAAATGTTACATTTGAAATGAATATATTCTAAGTTTAAAGTGTTTCTCAGACTGTTTAAAAATGACTAGTATAGACTAGAGGGTAGCATAGATGTAGCGTAGCTATGTAGGTTCGTTTTACGATCTTATGTCATAAATTATCTGCCCGGTCAATTTGAGCCGCGGTCACCTGACAAGATGGATCGATGGCTGTAGACAGGGTCACTTAAAAGAACATTAAATGAAAGGACGCGACAGTGAAGGTGCATCGTCCTGATGCAGGTGATTCAGCAGCTTCAAGTGGTTTTGTGTGCGTTACTGAGTCTCAGGAGAGCCGTTCGCCGTCCAACCTCCACCCGGCTGAAAGCTGTGAAACTCGGTTTGAAGGCGGAAAGTCCAGCGCTAAAGTGAAGAGACAATATCACAGCGACTACATCAAATTTGGATGCTATGAAACCCGCCAAGCTCAAGCGACATGTTGAGAGTAAACACAAGGATTACTTTGGGAAACCTTCAGGATCTTTTGAGAAAAAACGTGATGAATTTAAGAAACGCATGACAAAGGCGCACTCACAGTTTGTATTTTGCGTATCTCTCAGTAGTAACGATCTTGCTGTGGGTAAGTTGCGGCTCTGTACGGACATAAACTCAGTAATAAATGTAGTCTATATGTCTATGAGTCTATATGATGTGTAAAATCTATCAGCATTCACCGTTTAAATCTCATATCCGTATTTGTATTTGTATTGTTGATTTAATGTGTGAACGAGCGATATAGAGAAGGTCACACAAAGCTTTCATTATTAGTCATTTGTAATATATTGTTGGAGTGGTAAGCAGGCCTATTGTTTTTGCATATTTGGAGAGTTAGGTGGTCCGTGAGTGTTTTTTTTATTGGTTAAGTGGTCCTTGTTCTGAAAGAGTTTGAGAAACACTGATTTAAAACGTATAGTAAAAAAATGACCAAGATGTAAAAAGTGTATCGTTAAAATGTGGCTCAACACTGGATGGAAATCTGTTTATGACAGCGTCTGGCAGACAAACACAACAAACCAAAGAACTTTTTTTCAAAAGTTATGAGGCCGAAATGTTGCTGCCTAACAGGATTGACTGATATGTGCCGTGGAAGAAAAGAAAGCTCGACAAGCGTAGCAGCAGTAACCAAGTGGGGCAGGGCTTAATTAACGTACAATTGAGAAAACAACAGCTGTTTACCTCCTAAAGCATCTAACTGACACTTTTCTGTTCTCATACATGTTTTCAAGCAAATAAATCCGTTGACCTCTTTGCTTCCTTACCTGAGTGGGTCCTGAAGTGCATTTCTAGACTGGACTTTCCTTTAAATTCTTTCTTGCAGACCTCACACTGATGCACAGCGGTTTTATACCTGAGAACAAAGTTGTCATTACAGAGACAGAAACCAAGAACACAAAGGGAAAGTAAGGGAAATATTACAACTTTCACAACATCACAAAACAAAAAACAAAAAAAGAGAACTAATTGTGAATGTGATTTGTAAGAAACATACTTCTGCCAAACTTTCTCTCCCAGATGAATGCTCTTGTAGTGGACCGTCAGATGATCGTGGCGCCTGAAGCACTTGCCACATTCTTCACATTGGTGTGCTTTCTCACCTGTAATAAACATGGGTCAACTTAAGACTGTGGACTGCATGGTAACAAGAAACTAAATGAAATGTGTGTGAGACACAAAAGAAGAGGCCAAATAACACATGACACATGAGAATCTAACTGCTGTTTGACTTTTACCGTACCGGAGTGTATTTTCTGATGTTTGGTCAGGTGGTCGTGGCGTATGAAGGTTTTCCCACATTCGTCACACTCGTAGCGCTTGTCGTCATGGTGGACTCTGAGATGGAGCCTGACAAAGAAACGGTTTGCTTGTTATAGGCAACTGTAAAAACTGAGAGCTCGAAAACACTTTCTTCAAATCTCAGCGGACCCACCTGTAGGAGCTGCTATGACGGAAACTTTGACCACAGATACTACAGAGGTGAGGCTTCTCCCCACTGTGGATCCTCAAGTGCTCTCTCAAGGTTGTCCTGGAAGAAGAAAAACACACCTCTCAATAAAGAAGCACAGGGTTTAACATGATTTTGTTTTGCAGTTCAGCATGTCAAAATAAGAGTTGTGGAAATAAGGAAAATGTGTGTGTGGGAGCCAGAGAGCCAGAGACGTACCTTTCCCTTACAGATTTCCCACACACAAAGCAGGTCCACTTTCTTTTGCCTCCATGTGTGCACTCAATGTGCCTCTTTCTGTTGCCTGTGTCATTAAATTGCCGGCCACAAATCTCACAGGGAAAAGGACCTGAAAATGAGAAAGGACACATCATTTGAATGTTTTAATGACAGGAGAGAAGCAAACACGTCACATATTTTTCTCTATTCTCTATTTGACTGTTTCATCGTTCTTCTAAAGCTTCTACTAGCATGAGTAAAATGTATATTTTTAACCCCAGGAGTTTAAGAATTGATTTCTCACCTAAGTGGTACTTTTCTTGGTGCTTCAGCCTGGCAAACCTTGACTTGAAGTACTCGTCACAGAAGGAGCATTTAAAGGGCCGTTCCTGGGTGTGCAGGATCATGTGCTCCTGCAGATGAGGCCTTCGAGTGAAGGTCTTCAGACAAATCTGGTTCAGAAGGTTCAAAGGTTAAAGTATGTTAAATATCTAAATGTGCCCTTTAAAACATTTATTAATTTCAAAAATGTATTTATTTATTCATCATCATCATCAATCTTTTCCCCGTCAGAAAGGGCCGTCTCACGGCTGGGTAAAGCTGTGTCAATATTCTATATCCTGAAACATTGATCCTGCCCCCGCCCACAGCAGTAACTCCTGTCTGTTCTCCAAACACTACTACTGCAGGTGATACAGACTCTGGATCTCACACAAGCCCACTTCAAAACATTCAAACTATCCCTTTAAGATCAGCATGTATAATCAGGCGATAATGTGACTGA
The DNA here is from genome assembly GCF_900634415.1 of Cottoperca gobio. NCBI lineage: Eukaryota > Metazoa > Chordata > Actinopteri > Perciformes > Bovichtidae > Cottoperca > Cottoperca gobio. The sequence goes on from NC_041371.1 coordinate 20,875,916, forward strand.
TTCTTACGGCACATTTCCAGCCTTCATTCTTCCTCTTCTTCTTGGTAAGAAACTCTTGGATGTGTTCTGGATGAAACCTGTTAGGACAGTGAAGATACATCATCATCATCATCATCATCATCATCATCATTATATCATATCATATGACTGTACAGTAGCAACCACCAATCATCGTTTTCTGTAAAAGAATACAGTCAAAATGAACACGGATTTATCAACATTTCAACAGACTAGAAAGTGTACGAACATGCTATACTCACTACAACACCCAATAATACACTAATGTTAAGGTGTAGGGGTGTAATGATTCAATACCATGGATGCAAAGTGAAAACACTGATGCATCATCTTCTTTACCCCCGCCAAGGAGGGAATGTTTACTACTGGCCCAACTTTGGTTAGACTTGGTGGGAGAGTGCAGCATGGGCGAATCAGATGATAACTAGAGGAAAAGTTCACCAAGTTAAGGTGTTCACTTGAATTCTCCCAGTTGGGAATTCATTTTTCGATTATTACAGACACCCCAAGAAAGCAGCACAATAGACAATGTCTTTTTAATGGGTTCTTCACCCATTAAAAAGACATGGCAAATTGTGCATTAAAACACTTTCAAAACTAATAACACGAAATACAAAACGTTTTAACTTGAACAGATTTTTTTACTTCTTTATCTCTAAAGTATTTTTTCAAGGCAACTAAAACTCGGCAGTAATAAGACCAGTTAGAAGATAATGTTTTCTAAACACCAAATTGTACAATCTGAATAATTTCATAATTATTAATGTCGGAGAATATTATAATTCTTAGATTATAAGAATGATACATTTCACTGTGTAGTTCTGTATGGCCAACTTTGAGAACCGGAGGTAAACTTAATAACAAAATTAACAGGATGCTGTGAGACTAGTGTTTCACCTCCTGACATGCTTGGCGAGCGTTTTCTTGCTGGCATGGAGTTTGTTACAGAAGGGGCATTTGTGCTCCTTCTTCTGGAAGGGAGCGTCGCTGGCGTGCTTCTTCTTGTGTACGGTCAGGTTAGACTTGGTGGAGTAGCGCTGAAGACAGATGTCACACTGGAATGGTTTCTCTCCTGTGTGCACTCTGGTGTGACTCTCATACTTCCCTATGAAAAGGCAGGAAAGAAGCAGAAGGTAGTTTATTGTGTCAGCAGTACAGATGTCTCGATCCCATCTCAAAGATCCTTATCGGGGCTGATCAAGGCATTTTTAACCGATCAATATCGGCATGAGCCCGATTCGATCCTTTGTTTTATGTCAGCTGTCATATAGGTGTTTTTGCAGGCAAAGCTTTCTTGCATTGCGGTCATCTGTAGCGTGGGGTTTCACCACGGGGGGGGGGGGGAACACCCAGTGCAAGTGCAACAAAAGCTCTGCGAGCAAATATCCAATAATGTTCATTTATAAATCTGCGTAAAAGATGTAGAGACGACAAATATAAACACTCACACCCTTTTCAGGTAACTCAGGCAAAGACTGGCAAACACTGGAGGACACTTTTAAGAGGAGAGGAACATTTAAATAATAAAATTGGATTTATTAACTTTAATGTACTTGAAGTGTGCACCGTAAGGCTGTAATATTCTAGGAAAATAGAAGTATCGGATCGGAACTCAGTATCAGCCAAAACTCAATTAGAAATGTTTTGTATTGGGGTTTGTGGGCCAAAATAACTTGATTGGGACATTTCTAATTATGAGTGGTAAATGGCCACATTTGACTATTTTAGGACATTTCATAGACCAAACGATGAGTAGCCACTACTACTAAACACAGCTACTAATAACATTAATGATAGCACTAATAGTCTCGAGTCCCTCCATGGTTCCCACCTGCGCGGTCAAAGGTCTTGTCACATTTGGGGCACTTGAGAATCTTCTTGCTGGAGGTTTGGATGATGACTGGAGTCAGACCCTCAGGATACACTGGACTCTGGGTAGAGCTTCCTGCTGCTGCTGGTACATGCACTTCCACCTCTCCATCAGCCTGCTGCTCTGCTCTTTCTACATCTAGAGCCTGCTGACCTGCGCTATTGTCTGCTGCGCAAACCTCAACAACTTTCCTCTGGGCAACCACGTCCTCATTCATGTCTCCTTCCTCTTCCTCCCCTTCCTCCTCGTCCACGATGTCCCCCCCCTGAGCTTGTTTGGATGTCTCCTTCACGTCCAGTTTGGGCGCATGGTTTTCCACAACCAGCTTTCCTGCTTCTTCCATTCTTTCTTCACCTTGCTTTCTCTGTGATACAGACCTTTGCCTTTCCTCAGGAGTGTTGATGGTGTACTCCACATTGTCTCTCTGATACTTGCTGGGTGTTCTCCTCCTGCGAGCCGATCTGCGCATGGAAGCCGTCCTCTGAGCTGGCGTCTTCTCCTTCTCAGTTGAGCTCTCCTGCTGTGCATCAGTGGGACTCTCCACCAAGTGGTTCTGCAGGAAGTTGTCAGTGCATTGAACATGACATGGGCTCAGGATGTCTGTATCACCTGCTGGCAAGTCACTGGAGGTCATTTCCACCTCAGGAGACCCTCTGATCTCATCCTGAACCTGGCTCACACGTACGGGGTTGTTGTCCCCTTCTTCACACAGCAGCTTCAGTATATCCATCATGTCTAGGAATCGGGCCGCTTCAGTTAGATTCAGGAGGTCCGTCTCTGTGACAACGCACTCAGAGGTGTACAAAAAGCCAAGCAGGTGCTGGAAAACAGAGTCCTCCACGTGGTCCAGAGTCACGAGCGCTGTAGCAGGGTTCTTGGAAAGCTCAGCGTGGAAGTAGCTGCTCCCATGGGCCAACACCACCTTGTGGGCGCTATAGAGCTTCCCACCCACAGACACAGACACATCACAGAATCTTTGTCGGGTCCGGTCCTCGTTCAAGAACTTGAGGAGGTTGTGACTATGCTGTGCCATAGTCAAGTGCCTGATTTGTGAGGTTGACTCTGGGACAGTTTCAGAGTTTGGTTGGACGTTGGAGCGCAGCACAGCACCCGGCTCTGCAGCACATTCATTGCTGGCACTGCGTTTGCGTTTGGGACGCAGCAGATTACAAGACTTTTTCTTCATTTGCAAGTCAGTTGGGCGACCATGAAACACTCCTGAAAACCAGAGAAGTACAAACAGTGCTGAGATTAAACATGCATCAGTGATTACTCTTTCAGATTCAGATTTGATAGGATTGTGATATACAAGAAACTAGACAAATGGCTTAGCGTGTAAATGTGACAACACAACAATAGTATTAACAGCATGAAGCTGACACGAAAGGGGACCCTGAGGTGAAAAGTTATCACGAATGGGAAAATTGCGCATGAAAAGAAGCACAATCACGACTTAATTGTTATCAACATTGCATTTAATAGTCAATACAGGCCTGGCAGGGGTGTAAAAGCAAGCTTAGAACAGTACTGCTATCCTGAATTCATAACGGTCAAGACGGTTACATTTGCCAGTTGCTATCCTCCACCTCAAGGACCCCTAACATGTCGTCAGTCTGACGGACGGGACCCCTCCGAGGAGAGTGTCGACAAACGACCCTTACTGCAACCCCGGAAATTGACGTCTATATGGGGATGTTTTTAAATGAAATCTTACCTTAGAGATACGAGCCGTGTTTACAACGCACTGTTCCCTCCAGGAGACACACGTAATGTGGAAAATAAACGGAGGAATAATAATTTCCTGAACCGTGGATGTATGTCTGTAAGGCCCCACCTTCCCATCCTTCAGAAATGTCGGACACCGTAACAAACCGTCCACCCATTGGCTGGTTCAGCGTGCGTCCTCTAAAGCTCTCGTTTACAGGCTTGCGTTTCAAGAAATAGCGAGAGAAATACAAACGGTGATACCTTTCTTAATACGTTTTGTATGTAAAGCATTAAAAGTCAAACACGAAAATAACGACGAGGATATGCTGTTGAGCGGTATCATAAGGTTCGCGAGAGGATTCATGAGACGGAGGGTATCATGGGTAATGTAGTCTGAAAGCTAATAGCAGTCTTACATTAACTATCACACTCTTTTACAGTGGGTACTGTCTATGTGAAAGTAACTGAATACTTGGACTTGGGTATTTTAAATGTTTTGGGTTTTTTCCACATTATATGATGGGACAATATGTTACTCTACTGTCTGACAGTTAAATTAAATTAATTTATTACAAGTATAAATTTTTTTTTTTTTTTTAACATTAATGGCCATACAGAATGCAATGTGCTGTTATACAGTAAATTAAACCATAAAAAGTACCTCTACTGCAGCTAGTTACAACATTGCTAAACCAACATGTTAATCCATCACTATTGATAATTCAGTAGATTAACGTAATGTAACACTGACAGAGACCCTTTGTGCTGCATAGTGAGTACTTTTACTTTTAAAGTAGAAATACATGTTGTTGATAGTCCTTACCACCTTTCACTTACTAAGTAAGATTTTGAATGCATGAGTTTAACTTGTAACATAGTATTTTTAAATTGTGGTATTGCTACTTATTCCACCAATGGTCTTTTACTTTACTCAAGGTTTATCATATCATATCGATTTGCATACATGCACATACAGCCAAAATTAAACTCATGCTCTAATATAATAATAATAATAATAATAATAATAATAATAATAATAATAATAATAATAATAATAATAATAATAATAAAATTGCACTTTATTTGGATAGTTCTTTTTATGTTACATATTGGATCATGTCCCTAAATCCTTGGCAATAACATACTGTGGGTGTCATTGTAAAACCTGGGCCAGAGCAACTGTAGGACAAGTAACACTAAAAAGAACAGTATTACTAATGAGACGATTGAATGTGCTTAGACCTCAGTGACATTTGAATGACAATGATACTTGCCTGATTAGAACAACAAGTTCTAATGGGCCTCGGTCCAGTCAACTGCTGCAGCCAAATACTCAACAGAGGACATTTGCACATGTGCATTTCATTTTTATGTCCATGTTTCAGGGTGTGTATTTATAGCTGAATCATAAGAATATTTCCTTCTCCAGACCACTGAAGTTGTAATAAAGAGAAACTGGATTTCAGGTAAAGTTCTCTCACATCCCATTGTTTTCATCAAGTGTCCCTTAGTGGCTCAAATTAGCCTCCTGGATGAAGCCCTCCCTTCGCCAACACATTTAGTGTGTAAGACATTGTAAGTGCATTAGCCTAATCCTTCCTATCTGTCTTGCACTGCTCCAAGCATTTCAGTAAACACACAGATGCACGGAGGAGCCGGGCTGAAGATGGAGCTACACTCACAAGTACTCCCCACCTGTTTTTGTGCTGAGATGGAGATTCTGCCAAACATCTAGTCGTTTGGAGGATTTGTTGAGGAAAATGTTGAAATTCAGCATGCATGTGTGGATATTATGGTTGCTTTATGCAGGTAATGTTTGCATACATTATTTTTGTTGTAATCAGCGATGATTATGTTTTGCAGAACTTTGTCATAAATCTTAGTCAGTAACGCTAAAGGTGTGTTTAAATTTTTTAACTATCGTGTTTTTTTCTGACTGTCATCTAGGCAAGGCAAGTTTATTTATATGATAATAATAATAATAATAATATTATTAACTTTATTTATAGAACACTTTTCATGTAAATAATGCAGCTCAAAGTGCTTTACAAAAAAAGATGCACACATTCAAACAAGGGCAAATAGACAATACAATACAAATACAATAAGACAATGAAAAGGCAGTTGATGCTAAAATAAATATGTGAATAAACAACAAAACAGAACATTAAGAATAATAAAAAAATTGAGAAAATAATAGTAAATAAGATGATAAGAATGACATTAATTATAAGCCAAATTAAATAAATAGATTTGTATCTAGCACAATTCATCAAACTCATCTAACCTTATCATTGTCACGTGTGGAAATACAGTTTGGCTGAGGTGTCCAACAAGTGTGTAGTGTAATTCACAACATGCGTTTGTACAGTTGCTTTATAACAAACTTTAAATTAAGCAGTTATTATTATTTTATACGTTCCTTTCTTTTTTGTTTTGGTTTCTCATCTTTATTTTGCAGGTTAATTTACTTCTTCACTAATATTTGCTGAAACTACTGACTCACGTGTTTCAAATGTGCATGCAGATAATCTTTTTAAAGGAATACTTCACACACAGAATGACCTTTCGTACATCAATCACTCGCCCTGTGCTACTTTGAATTCTTGAAGAAAACGTTGTTTTTCTCGCATGCCTTGACAGTGAACGAAGAATCAAAAAACGTAGAAAAGTCTTAAATTGAACAACAAACTATATAAACACATTTGTTTACAAACTCTCACACAACTCGTGCAGTATAATCCAAGTCTCATTTATCCAGTCTATGCTCACCACTTCCCAAATCAGCATTTTCAATAAAACCTAACTATTTAAAACGCTTCTGACTCATCTCGACTGTATGAGCTTGAGACTGTTTAAGCGGAAGTGGGTGAAGTATTCCTTCAATGATTTTTAGGAAGTAATATTGGACTGTATTTGTCTCTCCAGGCACTTTCTCCGATGAAGATATCAGCGGATGTGAACAGCTGCCATGCCAAAACGGTGGTCTATGTGAGAGCCACAATGGAGCTTTCAGGTGCCTTTGCTCCAAACAAAGCCAAAACGGGCGCCTATATGGTGGAGAGAACTGCACAACTGCACTTTTAGGCTGTGATGACAACCAATGTGAGAACAGAGGAATATGCTCCCCCTCACATGTCAATGATCAGCACACTTACACATGCATCTGCCTTGCTGGCTTCACAGGCCCGAAATGCAAGACCCCCAGCGTCTTCTCATTTGAGTCCCGAGGCTACATGTACATAGAGACTCAGCTTCTTGACACAGAGGCTCCTCTTAATGTGACTTTCAGCTTCAGGACGGCAAGACCGCTTGGCACCCTCTTGCAGCGCAGAGTGGAAGACCTGCTCCTCAGCATAGAGCTGACGGAGGGGCATCTCTGCCTCCGCAGCCTGAGGGGTCAAGGCTCCAGCACGCTGGTTCAGGAGCTGCCGGAGTACTTGTCGAACAACAAGTGGCACACGGTGGAAGCATCCCTGGGCGGCGTGGTCAGCCTCATCAGGCTGGTCTGCACCGAAGGAAGCTGCACCGGAGACTCCAGCGCTGAAGTCCAGCTGCTGGAGCAAGCCTCTGCTCTCCCCGAGCCAGGAACAGTTCGTCAAAGTCTCTTTATAGGAGCAGTCGGGGGGAACTGGGGTGCAGGCAGAGCAGCGGATGAAGCAGACTACCCGCCTGCTTTTCTGGGCTGCTTCAGAGATGTGCTAGTGGACTCACATCTGGTGTTGCCTGCTATAGTGCCAGAAGATTCCGATGCCCAGGAAAACATCACTGAGGGATGCAGCGACAAAGACAAGTGCGATGACAGTCCGTGTCAGAACCGAGGGCGCTGCGTGAGCCAGGGCTGGAGGAACTACATGTGTGAGTGCCACAGGCCTTATGAGGGAAACAACTGTGCAGAGGGTAAGACGCCGTGGTGGAATGTAACTAAGTGCATTTACTATTACATATTTATATACATATTATAATACAAATTTGAGATACTTGTACTTTACTTGAGTAATTCCATTTTAGATGACTTTATATACTTCTACTCTACTACATTCCAGAGGTAAATATTGTACTTTTTACCCCACTACATTTATCTGACAGCTTTAGTTACTTTTCAGATCACAGTTTTTCATCCCCTTCCTGTTGACTGTGGATTTGAATTGTTTGTGATAAACTGAAAGATGAGGAGTTCCTTGTTGAGAAAATACCTCGTCACAAAGCTGAAAACGGCAGTTTTTTTTAAACTCTCTTTCTGAAGATACTGCTTCTCACAGGACAACAGCGCTACAAATATATGATGATACAATATGATGCATTGATGTAGATTAAACTACCCAACAGTATATAAAGTTAAGATGAGCACAGTCTTAAACATGCAACATACACATTAATGTAGCAGTATTGATCCAGAAACATCATAAATAATAGTGAAACACTGGCAAAGAACATTTTACTGCACAATGAGTAGTTTTACTTTTCATAGTTTAAACATGAAGTCTTTTCTCAGTTTGGTATTTACCACAGGATCTGAATAATTCTTCAACCACCAAGTCATACACACATACACACTAGCATCACTGCATGTCATGACTCATTCAGCCAGCACTGTGGTTCAGTTTCTTTCCTCTAAGAAAACATAAGCAAATTTAAAAAGGGACAGTGTGTACGATTTGGCGGCATGTAAGCGTTGCTCACCCCTCCCTTTGCTAGACTGCTGTAACAAGCCACTGAGAGCAAAACCGTGGCATCTTTCCTTCACTGCGCTCAGACGCCATCCTCACCATAACACTTCTTTAGGAATAACGCAATTCAGGCGTGTTAGAGAACTAAGGTGGCCTTCAGGTAACGTAAAAGGGCGTCTCTAGAGCCAGAGTTCGGTCTGTGCATTCTGAACTGCTGTAGAAACATGGCGGTGCAACATGGTGGATTCCATGGAAGAGGATATGAAGATCTCAGTCTAAGCTAAAGATAACACAACAATTCTTAGTTTCAGATGATTACACACTGATGAAAACATAGGCCTAGTTATGAATGTTATTTTCCATTTCTGCTAATAGACCCCTCTGAATACTACACACTGTCCCTTTAACGCTCAAGATAAGAGCTTAACTTTTTTTTAAAGATTTTGCTCTGAGGAGGCATCACCACCTTTGGAACCTTTACGCCTCTAAGACATGTTATTTAATTTATAAAATAGTGGGGCTATGCCAGACAGGAGTGAACTGAGAATGATGAAACTGATATATGATGTGTTGTGATGGGCATTTAAAAGATATGTCTAGAATTACTTAAAACAGGAACAGGTCAAGTCCAGTTCAACCTCAGTGCAAAGATCTCAATGGTTAGCTATGAGGAGAGCCAGCCAGCATGTTAAAATTAGTCATTAGACTTTAAAGGAGCTTACAGTGCCTGTCGAAATAGCCCCATGTTCAGCCACACAGTCATGGAATTAGGAGGCATTCAGCAACACCTGGACCGAGGATTAAAAAAACGTGGCTTACAGTTGCTCACCTGGACCGGGCTGCACTTTGACAAATCAGGGAGTCTTATGGCCTCTCGTCATGCACAGGCATTTCTGTTGGTTAGTGTCAGTTTCTTGTCCAAACAATGCTAGTCAATAACCTCACCTGTCTGTCCAATCAGCAACCTCCGGGTATTAAAAGACAACGCATTTAGACAATGCGAAAGTGCCTTATACCTGCATTTTTTCTAATTTGCTGGTTGCAAGAAGTCCGATCGTATGGACGTCTATGAGAAAATGTACTTCTTACTTGATTTATTACCTCAGTAATCATGTTAATAATGAGTTTATGGTCTCATTGTTTCAAGTCTTCTTCAATACAGCAGGATGTTAATTTAGTAAATTATAGTCCCATTTAGAGTAAAATTGATGATAAAGCAGGATATGCTTTAGGGCGGGGCTACCTTGGTATTGACATGTCGCTACCACGGTGTTGTCAAGTTTGAGTGTTGTCGGAGTTTTCATCCTAGAACTTTAACCCTTTCAAAGTGTGTTTTCATTTCATAAAAGTTCATTTGAACATTTTGGTCACCCTAAAAATGTTTGCGTTTGGTTACACTTAGCTCCACCCACTTGTGTCACTTCTGGATCCTAAAAACCAAGATGGTGATGGCCAAAATGCCAAACTCGAGGCTTTAAAACTGTAGTCCACAAACCAATGGGTGATGTCACGGTGACTACGTCCACACAGTCTATGGTCTAAACGAGTTGATGAATGCTTATCCATAACATTGATAACTGCAGAAAACTCTGCAGAAATTTCTTTCTGGCGGAGAGATAGATGAGAAGATCACTACAACTCTCATGTCTCTTCATTAAATATGAAGCTCCAGCTGGTAAACTTAGTTTAGTACAAAGACCCGAAACTGGGAGAAACTGAATATTTAAACTCAATTATCATCACGCATGTCATTTGTTTAATTTGTTCAAGAAGTGTAAAAACGACAATTTGCTGTCTTGCGGGGGGGATTATCTGAGGGACTGTTTCTGGCTCTGAGCTAATCTAATAGGCTGTAGCTTCATATTTAATGGACAAACATGAAAGTGGCATCAATCCTCTTATCTGACCCTTGTTCAGAAAGCGAAAAAGCATATATTTTTAAAATGTCATACTATTCCTTTAACATGTACTTGTTCTCAGGTTTAACTTTCATGAATTTTTCTCTCTCTTTCCCGTACCCATGCAGAGTATATCACGGCAAGGTTTGGGAACAAGGACCTGGAGAGTTATGCTTTCTTCTCATTGGACGACGAACCAGGTGATACTGTGGTTATATCCTTGTTTATTCGCACCAGACAGTCCAGCAGCCTGCTCCTCATCCTGGCTAACAGCACCAGCCAGTACCTCCGCCTGTGGCTGGAAGAGGGCAAGGTCAAAGTTCAGGTCAACAACTTTGAGACCCTCGTTGGACAGGGTGCGGTCAGTGATGGACATTTCCATTTGGTGACTGTGAAGCTGGAAGGAAAAGCAGCCATGTTGTTCCAGTCGGCCCAGAGCCAGGGCTCTATGCCCATCAGGCCCATCCAGGCCCATCCTGGGGATCGGGTTTTTGTTGGGGGGCTACCAGACTCGAGGGCCTCTGCCTCGTTTGGGGGCTACTTTAAGGGCTGTGTCCAGGATCTGAGGATTAACAGCCAGCGACTGCAGTTCTATCCCGTTGCAACTCCAGTGGAATCTTACAGCCTGGAGCAACTCATCAACGTTGCACAAGGATGCAGCAGTGACAATACCTGTGCTGTGAGTTATATCATGTTCAGTATGTTGTCTTCAATGAGCTATAGAGGCACATTTTCATCCCTTATCAGCACTAATAATGACCGAGGACGCTGTAGAACTGACAACCTGATTGATTTAGGTTGTTTTCTCTTCATTAGGTCAAGCCCTGTCTCAACGGGGGAGTGTGTTACTCCATGTGGGACGACTTCATCTGTAACTGCCCCCCCAACACTGCAGGGCAGCGCTGTGAGGAGGTGAAATGGTGTGAGCTGTCTCCCTGCCCCACCACTGCTGTTTGTCAACAACGCTCTCAGGGCTTTGAGTGTGAGTGACCTGAGATAAAGACCTGTTATTGTGCTATTCTTGTCTTAAAAAGAACATTATCCTAACAGACATGGGATTAAAAAGACAAAGAGAGAATGGCCAAGAAATAGGATCTATGCTATGAATAGTATAATATGTAGAGCCACCCTGACAAAAGCATCGCCAAGAAAAAGCCTAATAAATGTGTAAGCCTTTTAATATACCAGCCCATTTGTCTGGTGTCTACTGTAGGGGCTGTCTCACCTGTACAGGCACTGAATAATTACAGAGTGGCTGAGTACAGAAGGGAACCGCGTTGAGACAGGGATCCTACATAGAATTCCTTTAAGACCCGGTAATCCCTGGTCAGATTAAGTCTACCGGATGTTTATGATGACAAGTCTTCCTGGAGATATCACATGTTCACAAAGAGAAAAGGAAGGAAGCCGTTGATCCAGAGTAGCTGCCCAGTCCAAGCCTTTTTTCTCTGTGTTTCATTTCCATCATGTGGTTGTATATTAGGTTTTCTCCCAATGTCCCCTTCTCCTCTTTTTCTTTGAGTTATTACTGATAATAATAGTTATAAACACTAGTAAATATTCATAATGCTTTATAACAATAATCAAAACACATTATAAAGCATTGTATAATGACTTATAAGGTCAAGTAGCATAATACATAAATGATGGTCACTCGCTGATATTTCTTTTGCAAGGATCAGTGTATTATAATTCCTGTAGTTGTAATACATTATAACCTTTTTATAATGCATTATAATGTTCTTATAAGTCACTCTAAGTGCTCATTGTTTGCTTTAAGTAAAGTTATAAAAAATCATTAAATCTATGCAAGAACAATATGTTACGTTTTGTAATAAGGAGGACCCAAATGCAGAAAGCCAGATGAGGTTAAACAAAAAGAGAACTTTATAACCAAAATCTTTTCAAAAACAAAACAAGGCAACAAAGGCAAGTCAAAAAACACGAACCAGGGTTGACAAGAGATAGCACGAAGAGGCACGATGATACACGAGGGAAGCAAGGCAACAAGGATAGCACGAGTAGCACAAGAGAACATAAGTGTAACAAAAATGACGAACCGACAAAGAACACTGAGACAGACAGGGATATTTACACACAGACACTAAATGAGGGAACGAGACACAGCTGGGAGAGAAAGGCAACAACACAAGGGCAGGAAGTAATACAAGACATGACACAAGGAGAAGGGAACATTTAAAAATAAAACAGGAAACGCAAATCCAGCGTCGTGACACAATACACAAAACGCTTTAAAATGACCTTAGAGTAGTTTATAATCACATTATAATGCATTATAAAAAAGATTGTAATGTATTACAACTATGGGAATTATAATACACTATGGTCCTTGCAACAACAAAAACATTCAGTGAGTGACCAGCAATTATGAAGTATATTTGTGCTTTTAACTATAATTATACAGTTTATAGTGCATAATAAGTATGTTATAGTGCATTATAGACATAGAAAGTTCTACCAAAATTTAATTTGAATAAGTCTCTTCCATATTTCTCCTTCAGGTTTCTCTAACGTGACATTTCGGGTTGGAAGCAACATTTTGCACTACCGGAGCAATGGGAAGATTAAGCGCAGCCTCGGCAGTGTCTCCCTCAGCTTCCGCACAAGACAGTCCACTGCCATCTTACTGCATGCACAAAGGGACTCAGACTACCTCATCGTCTCCCTCCTGGACTCCCATGTGGTCATGGAGCTCCAGGCTGGGGCAGACACAGATTCCCTCAAGGTGACAGTTCAAAGCGAGGGTCCGATCCGTGATGGAGAGTGGCACACTGTGGAGCTCAGCATGGAGAACCTGAACCTCCCGACCTCCAGGTGGATCATGGTTGTGGATGGAGGCAAGAAGGAGCTAAGCATGTCCAAAACAGCTGCGGTCGACCTGGATTTTCTTAAAGAGGGAGCAGACATCTTCCTAGGGGGGTTGAGCTATGACGCCGGGGTGAAGCTGTCTGGCTGTCTGGGCCTGGTGGAGATCGGAGGCCTTTCTCTCCCTTTCCAGCTGGAAACAGAGTTGAACCTCCCCAGACCTCAGGAGGAGCAGTTTGTGAGGATAAACAGCAACGCTGCCCCGCAATACGGCTGCTGGGGAGCTGCCGTGTGTGCACCCAACCCTTGTAATAACGAGGGTGTGTGTGAGGACCTGTTTGACCGGCACCGCTGCACATGTCCTTCCGAGTGGACAGGACGACTGTGTCAAGTCCCAACAAACACCTGCATCTCCAGCCCCTGCATCTATGGCCACTGCATCAACCTACCCGGGGGAATTAAGTGTGTGTGTGAGCCGGGGTACAGCGGCAAACAGTGTGAGGTGGAAGCTGATATGTGTGAAAACAGCAATTGCAGCAAAGGCGCCACGTGCCTCAAAGGTTTCAGGATCTACGCGTGCCTCTGCCCTCAGAGCTTCACGGGCCAATACTGCGAGTGAGTTCTTCCACAGTTTATTAATATCTCTGTGACCCCAAACCTACCTGTAATAGGTTAATGAGATTTACAAACTGATCTCTTGCAGGGAGAAAATTCCTGAAATCCCATGGTACATTGAGACTAATCCGTAAGTGCTTTTACATAACACACTGAAAATAAACACATTACCTAAACCCATTAAATATATAGTGCTGCAGGAATGAGTCCTAAAAGCCGGAAATTAGTCATTATTTTTTAATTTACGGTTCCCTCGTCTGGAAGTCGATGGGTTTTTGGTGAGATGCCTGAAATAAGGTCTGTGATTAACACAAGTTTAAGAGATTTAAGGTGTTGTTCTACAACATTAAATACGTCAGTAAATACCCCACTCATTAAAAAGGAGGTTGCCAACATGTGGCTAAATCAGACTACAGAAGCTGTCGGGACAATAAACGTCCTCACGCCAAATACGTGGGAAACTCAGATACCATTTTATTTCTGATGATTGCATTTATGTTTTCTGCGATAATCCAAAATCCAATAGAATTGCTATTGGCTTTTTGTTGAGGACACCAGATGCTAACTTCTGAGTTGGCCTACAAAAACACGTTATCCCTGCAGAACTATATTAAATCCATCAATGCCAAACTAAAGGGTATTGACATTTCTTGTTGTGTTCTTTCATCTGAGAAGACTTCCCCAGTTGCCGGTATCGACATGCACGGGTACAAAGTGGGACTACAGCTGCTTTAATGGAGGGAGCTGTTCTAAAGCAGACCACACCTGTTACTGCCTGCCAGGTTTCACAGGACAGTGGTAGGACATGCACAATGATCTTTCATCCTCTTTGCTGCCCCTAGGTCGTGACCCTGAGGTTTCTCAACCCGGGGGGTCTGCACCTCTTGGCCCCACATGTGGTGGCTGGATATGTACAATTTTAAGATTGACATTCGGTTTTGATGATAAAAAGTAATAATTCAATTAAATGGAAAGTCTCTACTCCGGTCCCTACTCTAACGGAGAATCTTGTGACCTAAAGTCAAGGTCATAAGTCACTAAAGGTTGAGAAAAACATTTTTTTTTAAAAGGAACAAATCTGTAAAAGAATAAGAAAGAACATTTTGATATATAAAGATAAATAAATAAGAGAGTAAATAAGTAATGAATAATGTAGAAATATAAAAATAAATAAATAAAAATAATTAAGTAAATAAAGATGCATAAGTATAAAGATGAATTAAAAAAAGGTAATTAAGAAAATGAATAATGTAGAAGTATAAAAGAAAGAAAAAAATAATTAAGTAAATAAATATAAAGAGAAATAAATAAATAAATATGGAAATATAAAATAATATTAATAAGCCTTTATTTATTTCTGTATATTTATTTAAACATCTTTAAAGAATATATATTTATATATGTTTTGCATATAAATTACATATAAAGTATACATACATAGTTTTTTTTCTTATATTTAAAATACATTGTATTTATCTATTAAATATTTCCTTCCTTCCCTGATTCTATGTATTCCTTTTTATATTTCCACATTTATTTGCTTATTCTTTTACAGATTTGTTCTTTTTTATGGCTCTCCTATGACTCCATCATTTTCACCACACCTTTTTCTATTTGTATGATCCACTGGCAGATAAAAGCTCTGTCCGTTTCTCTGGGACAGCCCTAACTTTTTAGAGTTATGTTTCACATGGTGCTATTTCTTGTTTTTATTCTTTAATACCTTTTGTCCTCATGTTTCCTTCCAGGTGTGAGAAGGATGTCGATGAATGTGCCTCCAGCCCGTGTTTGAACGGCGGCTTCTGTGTCAACTACGTGAACAGTTTAGAGTGTGTGTGTGACATTAATTACTCAGGGCTACACTGCCAAATTGACGTCAGCGACTTCTACCTGTACCTTTTCCTGGGCCTGTGGCAGAACCTCTTCCAGCTGGTGTCCTACCTTGTGTTGCGCCTCGACGATGAGCCAGAAATCGAGTGGGGATTCTACATTAATGAATAGGCCTGATTGTTATGTTCAAACTTGACTAAACTTGGTAGAGGGGCACACTGCAGTACATTTGAACAAATTATACACCACAAGCAGAGAGCATCTAGTTCCATTATATTAGAGAGAAGACAGACCTCTACAGCTGATATCTCCAACACTCTGCAACTCACAACAAACTATCTACATTGATAAATTGCAATTTTTTCTGATCTCAGCTTTAGGTTTGAGTTCACAAGAAGAGACGAAGAACAAATGATAATATTTAATAATAAATATACATTGTGTGAAACTGTATTTCATCTGGTGTAACGACAAGGTCAGTGATAAATGACTGGTTCTCATACTGAAAACCACACAGAGTTTGCATTGTGCCTTAAAATGTAACTTTCTTTCTGTAGAGCACTGCTTTCTAATCAGTGTATGTTTTATAACTGTCACACACACTCACATACAGGTCTGATCTACTGGATATGAATAAATGACCTCTCTATAGCTAGAAATATTATAAATATGCATGTACCCTAATTTAAACGATTGCTATTCTGCATGCAGTGCATTCAGACTGTACAATGAAAACATTAAATATATTTGTGAAATGTTTGGAAACTGGTTTTATTTAAAATTTTATAAACATGTTCTATTATTCAAATAAACAAAAATTATAAATTAGACTGATTCCATTTTTTTTCTTTTAATAAAATACATAGCTTCTATTTAGTCATCTTGGCCTAAATGACACACTAGGAAGCAAACAAATCTCAACAAGAAACTAAATTACACTTATAAAGTGTACAGATACTCAATCAGAATCAGCAACACACTTTTATTAGATTAGATCCATTTCTACAGGAACAACATTAAGGCTCTGTTGGTGCACTGTAGATGTGTAACTTCATCAAGGTCTAACAGGAACATAAAGATCTTTTTCTTAAATAACATGCCTGATTAAATATTGATCACTTGAATGCAGTAATCACACAAAGATTATGATACTCCTACCGGGGTCAGCCATATGCACTCACAGTGCTGTAAGGCTGTAGTACAGATGGTAATGAGGCCCTCAACAAAGACAGGTGTGGACTGTTCATTTCCTACCCTAATCACAAGCACCACATATTATCAGCGATACACACAACTGAAAGGTGGAGGTCAACCCTGTTCATGGAGCTTACAGTCACAGAGCTCTTTGTAGATCCTCTTACGTATCTTTGGTATGTCTTTCTGTGAAAACTGCAGAGGTTTTTCCAGAGCAAGGCGTCCAGAATACTGTCAAGGAGATAGAAAATGGAGATATTGAATAATGAGTTTTAACAATCACAAACCATAATGATTGAAGCCATGTACTACAGTGCATCCGGAAAGTATTCATACCTTCACTTTATCCCCATTTTATTATGTTACAGCCTTATTCCAAAATGGATTAAATAAAAAAATGTTCTCAACATTCTACACACAATAAAACACATAATGACCAAGTGAAAAAAGGTTTTTAACATTAAAATATCACAAGTACACAAGTATTCACACCCTTTACTCAATACTTTGTTGAAGCACCTTTGGCAGCAATTACAGCCTCAAGTCTTCTTGATGCTACAAGCTTGGCACCTGTTTCAGGGAAGTTTCTCTCGTTCTTCTTTGCAGATCAGGTCGAATGGGGACCGCCGATGGACGGCCATTTTCAGGTCTCTCCAGAGATGTTGAGTCCGGCCTCTGGCTGAGCCGCTCAAGGACATTCACGGAGTTCTCCCGAAGACACTTTTATTTTGGCCGCGTGCTTCGGATGGTTGTCCTGTTGGAAGGTGAAACGTCGGCCCAGTCTGAGGTCCACGTCTGGAGCAGGTTCTCATTCAGGATCTCTCTGTACTTTTCTCCATTCAGCGTTCCGTCGATCCTGACTAGTCTCCCAGTCCCTGCCACTGAAAAAAACAACACAGCATGATGCTGCCACCACCGTGCTTCACCGTTGGGATGGTAATGCACAGGTGATGAGCAGTGCATGGTTTCCTCCAGACGTGACGTTTAGAATTGAGGCCAAACAGTTCAATCTTAGTTTGATCAGACCAGAGCATCTTGTTTCTCACAGTCCTCCAAGCAGCTTTCATGTGTTTTGCACTGAGCAGTGTCTTCCGTCTGGCCACTCGGCCATACAGCCCAGATCCATGGAGCGCTGTAGTGATGGTTGTCCTTCTGGAAGGTTCTCCCATCTCCACAGAGGATCTCGGGACCATCGGGTCCTTGGTCACCTCTCTTACCGAGGCCCTTCTCCCCGATTGCTCAGTTTGGACGGGAAGCCAGTTCTAGGAAGAGTCTTAGTTGTTCGGTGTTCTTGGGAACCTTTAATGCAGCAGAAATGGTTTTGTAGCCGTCCCCAGCTCTGTGCCTCGACACAATCCTGTCTCTGAGCTCCACAGGCTTCCTTTCACCTCCTGGTTTGTTTTTTGCTCACATTGTGTGTACATTGTGAACTGTGGAGCTTACATAGAAAGGTGTGTGTCTTTACAAATCATGTCCAATCAATTTAATGTACCACAGGTGGCCTCCAAACAAGGTGTAGGAACATCTCAACCATGATCAATAGAGATCGGATGCTCCTGAGCTTCATTTCAAATGTCACTGCAAAGGGTGTGACTTTTTAATACTTTTGCAAAAATTCTAAAAAACCTTTTTCCCGTTGTCATTATGAGTTATTGTGTGTAGAATGTTGAGAGAAAACAATGAATTTAATCCATTTTGCAATAAGGCTGTAACATAACAACATGTAGAAAAAGTGAAGGGGTCTGAATACTTTCCGGATGCACTGTATGTTAAGTGGATAGTTTGGAGTTGTACAAGGTTTTTTACGTACAATAGATGACGGTCGGCACACCTTCAGTTGGGAGAAACAGACATGGAGTACAAGCAGGAAGCTGAGCAATGTCCTGCTGGACGGGGGCAGCAGCTAAATTAATTTTAGACACCTAAAAGAAAGGCCCACCTACACAAATCTACATCAGTTTAAGTGTTCACTATATTTATTTATTTTTATACATTTTGTTATTGTGAGACTATGGTGAATCCGAACTAACCCTTTAAAACACCAAAGTCACACAATAACACAAACATGCTAACCGATCGAGGCAGCGATAGACCAGCCACTAAATTTACCGTTTTTGTTGGTCTGGAGGCTTGGAAGAGCGTATAGATGGATAAAACGGCTTCAGTTCCCCGACGGAAACATGGACTTTAGCTGTCCGTCTTCAAGTTAAAGCAGTGAGCGTATTCTAAATATAGTGAACATTTAAACTGATTTACATTTTTTTGTTAAGTCTTTCTTTTAGGTGTCTAAAATAAGTTTAGCTGTAGGACATCGCTCAGCTTCTGTGCTGTAGCTCCTCTCTGTGTCTCCAAACTGGGGGTGTGCAGAGCATCATCTACTGTACGTAATACACTGACTCTGGATAAAAAGCTCACACTACCCCACTTCAAAACATCCAAACCCTTTAAGCCTGAAAAGCATGCTGGTACCTCCAAGACAAAAACTCCACAGTCATTTTCATTGGTCTGTTGTGGGATTATCTGTGAAGGACAGCAGGGGGAGACAAGACATCACATCGTCACATTTTGTAGTTCATCATTACTTTGATATTGATATTTAAATTATTTTGTTATTATCATTATCATTGATTTTACATCAACAAAAGAAGATACCTCATCGTACGACACCACCCAACCACTTTCAAAATATGTTTGCTTCTTCTCTTTTGCTTCCACCATCAAGTATTTCAGGATGTTCTATCATAAGCAAAAAAATAAATAAAAAACAGTTTAACAACGTCAAGCCGATAAGAACTTACTGCAGGAACGCGATTCAAATCTTTAAATAGATTGTAGATTGAGTGACAAAAAGAAATTACCCTTGCAACCTTCTGGAGTGCGTTCCCTTGAGAGTCGTAAAGGCAGATTTTTTTTTTGATAATGTCAGCTGTCACCAGACACCAGTGGACCTCCAGGTGGATGGGCACCAAAAGCAAACTCTTAGAAAACAAATCCACCTGTGCAAGAAAGACTAAAAAGGTTAAAGCTACTCACTCGGATTTCTCTTCATTTTGTCTCATAATAATTTCATCATGCAGACTTCAAAGTTTTCCTAACCTGCTTAGTCCATCTTTTAACACCATCATATCCTTTAGTCATGAGCTGCCGGTGGAAGAAGCTGTTGAGAAAATGGACCTAAGAGTTGGAACAAAAGGAGACAGAGAATTACAACACTACAAGCATTTGTGGAAGTTAATGTGTTTATACTAGTCAGAGTATGACACTCCGCTTTAAAATCAAATTGATATTATGTTAATGTTTTTCAAGAACTGTATAGAGAAAGAAATACGACAATTCTGCAAGGCTACCGATTTCTGCCGGTTTCCAGTGTTTATACTAAGCTAAGCTAACTGGCCGCTGACTGTAGCTTCGTATTTAGCAAACATACAGTACATGAGTCGTATCAATGCTCTCATCTAACTTTCTGCAAGAATTCATATTTCCCAGATTGTCAATAAAAGTGTCAAAATGTCACCCAGCTGGTGTTGCAATTATATTTAGAAAAGAAAAAAACATGCCATCTACGTAGAATTTAGGATTACCTTGTGATGGGCAAATTCCATAATCAATTCTCCGTACATGTTCATGACCTTACGCAGAGACAAAACATATCGGTTACATTCAGCATAAACGTTCAGGCTTTCCTTCATCACGGAAATCTTTCCATTTAAAAATCGGCATGAAAAACTGAAAGTCTTTGTCAAAGCCTGGAGGAAATCAATATTATTATGTCACATGTGTGGCTCTCACATAGCTGAGTCTCTAACATCTCATGCACAGCTTTGACAACCTTTGAAAATGCATTGATCTTCAGACTCCTCCCGGCCTCTGGATTCTACTAAAACATGTGAAAAAAAGAAGTTATTATAGCACACGTGACTGTTTTTTGTAGCTGCAAACGAAGCTTCTAAGTTAACCTAGTGTATTGGTGGTAGAATTATTCATATTCCACTGGCTACAGGTACCTGGAAAGTTATTTTAATACTAGGGGTGTAAGAAAATATTGATACACTTAAGTAATACAACTGTATGTTTTGTGACACTGTATAGATTCGCAAAAATCCATAGCTTAATAGTTTAATTATAGTTTATAGGCCAATGTGTAACACTGTATGTTTACATTTTTTATTTACTTTATTGTTTACCTAAAGAATCCCGCCTTTTAAATTGAATCTTTTTTTATTTTAATGATATAGGCAAATGTAAATTCCTTTGCTCAGATTACACTAAAAGTTTTACTATGAGTTTTACAGGGACTGTAACAAAAGCAAATGCAGTTTCCACTGTTCTGATTGCATAGAAAAGTAAACTTTCTTTTACTCAGATTTTATGTGTACGGTGAGGTGTTCTTTATACTTGCTTATAGTAACCCCGGTATCATGATACAAATCATATCGCCAGATTCTTGCCGATACACAGTCCTATTAAGTACAGTAATCAAGTAATTGTACTTATTTACAGTTCACCACTGCCTATTTAAGTTCTGTATTGCCCATGACGTTCATGCATAAAATTAAAAACACAAGTAACATTCTATAATAACATATCTATTCTGTATTGCAGCAGATACTTGACTGGAGAAGCTGCCACAAGTGGAAGCAAATACAAGGATGGCTGAGTAAACTATGAAAATCCAGTCATGGTGTGGGTGAGCCTTCAGATGAAGCTGCATCCAACACAAGTACTCACCCTTCCACTTACAGTCCACTGGCTCAGCTGGTAGCAGAGCACCTGAAGTCTCAAGGGAACCTGAATCTAAATCTAAAACGGATATTAAGAGACGGTGGACCATGGCCTAGATAGTTACATATGAGCCTTTCCATCAGCTGACAGGATACCAAAAACTCCATGCTCTCATGTGACCCTCTATCTGTCAGACTAATCATCTCTCCCAGATGCACCGAACACAGAGCCACCGGAGCAAAGCAAAACACCTCAAGAGAAAAAAGGGATTTATGTCTTCAGTCAAGGGAGTTTCTCATCTCTCCAGGCGAGCCAAGAGACGCTTGTGTTGTAAATTACAGCTTTGGATGTGGAGGAAGCGGAGGGAGAAAAGCCGTTTTGGGTTATTCGGACCAAAGAAAAGAGCTCGCGGGACCACCTCCAGCCCCTTCCTCAGTGTAAAGACACAGCCGAAGGAACATAAAAGTAACGTTCCAAAGTACCACACACCAAAGCTAGAAAATACTGATACTGGAGGTTCAGAGGACGCGCTCGGAGGGCAGAATTGCCTGCTGACACTTATGTCAGTCTGTCAGTCTATCAGAAACGTTTATTCCTTCAAGTTCCTTGCAGAACCAGGTTACAAACACAAATGTTTCTAACATCAGTCAAACCACGCCAACAGCGGTGGTGCCGTCTCAGAAAACAGAAACTTTGGTACAACTCAGTGAAATTCTCGACCCTTTCAAACTTTGTCCCACTGTCAAAGCCCTTTTGAGTACAGACAGCGATGCATGTGGGTTAACTACACATTTTAAAGAAGCACAGACCATGGTACCGGCTCAAAGGCTGGAGGTTGACGGTCCATCAGGACAATTGACTTCTGTTGTTCCAGGTGAGGATCAGGCTACAAACAGACCCACTGACGAGAGCCTCAGCAGTAAAAAGACAGAGTGTACACAAACTGATGCCAGCTTTCTGACAAAGGACATCCACGGTATATCTTTAGTCACTTTTCTAATTTTTTCTTTATTTATTTGCATTATTTTTGGTTTACATTTCTGTTTTTCGCAGCTCATTGAGATGACGATGTTTCCATGTTTCTCTAGAATTTCTTGATGACTTCTACAGAATGTATGGAAGTTTCATCCATTACGAAAGAGAGACGTGTTGAGACATCTGCAGAGGAAGTTTAACACTGATTTCAGCGACAGGTAAATCTTTGTCAAGAATCTGAATCTGACTAATTTAGTTCTCTGCTTGCGTGATGAAAACCAGTAGTTGTATTAGTATTTTATAATATGTAACATTTTCCCATTAAATGTCTAGACAATATGTGTTGAGTTGTGTAATTACATTATCCAAAATGTTTCCAACTATTTCCAAAGCTAGAGTAATCCGTGATTTTAATCAAGGTAACGTGTGTGTTTCATTTGGTCGCCTGTAGTGGCGTTGTATCCCCTTTGAGCTTGCGTTGGTTGTCATGAATCGACTTTTTATCTAGTTTAAGGCCACATTTTATAATACACTTTTTAGATCTTGGTTGTTTTTAACTATAAAACGTTTTAGAGTTAGCCTTTAGCTCGTGGCCTCTCCGTCCTGTGTCCAGTGTTTAAAACAGCATGAAACTACTTTATTCAGAGTTTGTACCGGTTTTACTCACCGTGTCCGTTTGTTCTGGAGAGGAGGAGACCTCTGTGGATAATTCTGGCTCCCGGTAAAAACCTCCTGAACGATGAACAGTGAAGTAATTCTAACCGGGAGAAGCTGACTGCAATGACAACCCATGATCCCACGCTACTTAACAATTTTACCAAACTCCGTCTTTTGTTATAGTTTTGATTGAGAGCCCCCAAGTGAAATGACATATGTGTTGATGTGATGTGTATGATGTTTTGAGATGCAGACCAGGATCTGTAATGATTTTCATCCCTGGACAAATTGTATTGTGTTTTTCTACCTGTGCAGGAAAAATATCATCTCCTCAGAAGTGAGCAAATACCGAACTGCGATCGCTCAGAAGCCCGTTCCCTCATTTCCAGGTCGTCTACAAGAAGCACACACTGACACTGGATGACTTGTCTACACTGGCAGATCAGAACGGCTCAACGACCAGGAGTAGCTAGCTTGCTAAATATATCTAATTTGGACATTCAGATGCTCTTGTTTTCCATTGCTCATGTGATATATTTAACAGATGACATCATTCGGTTGAACAAAAAAGAGCAACAGTTAAAAAGGAGACAGGCCACTGTGAACCGCAGACCAGTCAAGAAGAAAGGCCGTTTAACCCAAGGAAAGGGATTTACATCCAGAACGTCTGGACCAGTCCAGAGAGGTGTGTGCTACCGCTTTCTCGGTTGTTGTTGTTTGCTTTATTTGTAACATTACCCTTAGCGTTCGTAACAACTCCATACATGTGTAATGTCGCTAATATTATCTCTACCAGGAGGAGGCGTGCCCCGAGGAGGAGCACCTAAATTAAGAAACAGAAGAGTCCCTCCCCCACCTGGTCGACGACGGGGTCAAGGAGTTATCACAGGACTCGCAGCCAGGCGGCCTGCGGCCCTGCTGAAACGAGTCGGCACACTGTACAGAGCAGCAATCAACCAGGTAATGGAGGACATACTGGAGTGCAGTCTTGGTGTGTCTGGGCACTGACGGTAGCCTCTCATAGTCAGGGTTGCCGGATCAGATTGGACAGTTTCCAGCCCAATCACAACCTAAAACCCTCCCAATTCAATAAAATCCATCCAAAAACTTTGCCAGAAACCCGCATAAAAAGCTCTTCATAAACAGCTAGCAACACTGGCATTTATGCACAGACCTCATTGAACAGAACAGTAACCCAAACGAATGAATGATAGAATATTGATGGGAGGTGTCTGAATTAGAGGATGTTGGAGCAATGTTGAAGTACCACATCAATTTATGTCTTTCAGTATGAATATTCAGTAGGAAGGTTTAAAGCAGTGGTCACCAACCTCTTTGATACTGAGAGCTACTTCAAGGGTACTGAATAATACGAAGGGCTACTTGTTTGATACAAACTTCCTGAATAACATAGTTGCACAGTTCACCTTTAATGCTAATATTATCATTAATAATCATAATAACTATTCATACATGTAAAGAGACTGTCTGATCACAAGCTAATGTTAATTATTCCTCACAATAATTATTAACAATAATTTACCATGGTAGGAAACACAGATATATTTAAACATGCAACATTATTTATGTATGTTCTCAATCTATTTCAACATTTGAAAGTCAGTTATCACATCTGATATTTTTGTAAATATCTTTGACAGTTTTGTATGAATGAGAACATTTGTAGCATTTTGTTCAAAATCACACCAGTTATATTTTAGTACAAAGTATCACTTCTGTAACATTTTTATAGGAAATCATTAACTGTCACATCTTCAGATCATATCCTGTTTGTACAAACACTAACTTTGTAACATCGCAGAGTGGCGATCACATCGGAACCTTTCTTCTCGTCTTAGTGTTTTCAATAACATCATTGCACCTTTCAAGACCTCTCCGTCCGAAAAGGCTTTCTTGTACTTTATTAAATAATGTGCAGCTCTAAATGAAGCTTCCGTTGCTTTCTGTGACGTGTTCACCGGCCTCGTGAGAAGAGATGCTGCTGCCCAAAGCTTTAACTCTCGGCTTGTTCTGCCCGCAGTGCTGCAGCTGGTAGTTAGTTAGTTAGTTAGCATGGTAGCTTTGTGACACGTACCGAAGTGTCTCCACAATGTGCCGCTTTGCCGTCGCCTCGCAAATGAGACATACACACTTTTCTTTCATTGTTGTAAAAAAATATTCTTCCTCCCATTCATTGTGAAAATCGTTCGTTTTCTTTCGCTTTTCTGCCATGTTTAGTGTAAAAACGCACCTCGCGCCCCATCGTAGCTGCTCCCGCTAGCTTGTCTCAGCGAAAAGGTAAATGGAGATTTAGCTTGCGCGTTGAACTCTGACCCCAGACAAGGTCAGAGTTTTTATACATAAAACATTTTGGTTTTTTTAATTCTATATTCAATATTGTCATCTTAAAATAAAGAATAATTCAAATGTTATTGATCAAATAAAACAGTAAAACAATTAAATACAAATTTTAGACGGAGCTCCATCTATTTCTATAACATGCCCTGCGGGCGACTCACGTAGTCCCTGCGGGCACCGCGTTGGCTGCCCCTGGTTTAAATGCTCTGGCCACTTAAACGCTGCCTCTTGAATACAAAGTGTAATGGGGAATTTCTTCTTTTTTTAAAGTAGTGGTGTTAATGCTTAGTCCTAGTTAGGTTGACAAACCGCCCTTTGTCCTGCTGAAATTAAAAGGTATAAAACATCACTTCTTTTGTTTAAAGAAACAAATAAAGCTAAACAAACTGGAGCACAGACAACCTAAAAGAAATTAGAAATGATTAATGAATGATGAGGACAATGAAACCTTGTCTTTATGGTGCTGATATTGCACTGGTGCTTGAACAACTTCAGCAAAGACCTTGAGCCTGCACTAACTGATAAAGAAGGACTCATCAAAGACAGAGCTCACATACTTTAAAAAAACAAAAACTTCTACATCATTATTATTTGTTTCCTTGGTAACCAAAGCCAGTCTTGCTTGCCTAGTCTACGACCAAGCACACTTACAGACGGTACTCCTTCTGCTTTAATGACCTTCATAACACCCTATCGCCTGGCAACAGACATCATCATCTGGTATCCAGGAACAGCAAACTGTCTGCTCCAGACCTTCGAATCTTTTCCATTTTGTTTCCCATAATCCCAATTGTTATCTATTCATTACAGTACATATTCGAGGCCAGTATGGCTTTATAAGAATGTCAGCAGATGTGATTGGAACTTTGAACTCCCATAGCCCACCACTGCATCCTTAATTGTGTTTTTATTTTTTCTATTAAACTTCAGTAAGTTATTGTTTAAAATGTGTTTTACATATTTAATATTCAGTTATGTCAAACCATTTGGGGATTTATTTATGTTTTATAAAGTTATCTTTAAATTAGAATTATTTTCAAAGTGCATACAAAATGTTTGATGTTTTACACACTAAAATTCTATATATATGCAAAAGATTATTGGGTACCGTTGCTCACTGATGGTGAAAAAGCAAGAGAGAACGGTTCTTAAATTCACACACTAAAAGATGCTTAACGAAATGGCAGCAGCAGTTCACTCTGTATTTGACTAGTTGGAAGATACTGACAACCTCCCAACCGTTAGTAGCTAACATTAGCTAGTACTTTATAGTAACGTTTGTGTTTCTAGCGAGGACCTTACCTAGTGACATGTCGACTTTGTCTGGAACTGTTTGAGTTCTCCCCCCAGCCGCTGTTTGATCACCGTTGTTCATACTTTAAAACCACGAGAGACAATCCCGAGTGCAAAGAGATATAAAATAGCAGTCGGCAGCCTTATTCGTCACAGTTAGAGGCTACGCTACAAAAATAAACGAACCTCCTTCGAGCGTTAACGGCGGTGCGCGTGCCCTGTAGAGACATTCCGTCTGCATTGTGGGAAATGTAGTTAAATCCAAAAGACGGTGTGTTACCAAACCTAAACATCAGCGTGCTCATAACTGGTCTTATAAAGGAAATACGAAGCCTGCTAACGTGTTTCTCATAACTGGACTTCTAAAAGGACGTCGGCTGCTGTTTATGTCGCTCAACTATCTTTAAAACACTTCTGCCAGAACTACACGTTGTATTCATTGTATGTTGCACTGCATTTGGAGGAGGTAAGTTGAATGAGCAGCTTCTCTAGCGTCGTCGTGTTGTTGGCTTTTTTTTCTTCTATCATTTAATATGTGGCTAGTATTTCCTAATTCATTCTATCTTCCAACATAATATTGTTTTCGTACTGTTTGGTTTCTGTAATGTTTTGCTAGTGTACACTTTGTTATCTTGAGTTTTTCACCATGTTCACTGGTTTATCTCCAGCTCTTTCTTGAGGCAGTTATTGGGGGTTGTTGCCCACACTTATCAGAGACCCTCTTCAGTATTATTCCCCCTGACCAAGTCATTCACTGGTCAAACTATCATGTCGGACAAAAAGCGCAAGTCAACATCTTCTGCTAAAGAGCCCAGCGCTAAGCAGCAGAAGGTGGCTCCCATGAAGGAGAGGGGCTGGCTGCAGGACAGTTTGAAGCAGCTCAGGACAGAGAAGAAGGAGATGAAATTGAACAAAAAGCGCCTCCGCTTTATATCTGACACTGAGAAGATAAAGCAGGGCTCAGAGGGGGTCCTGTACTGGATGTCAAGAGACCACAGAGTACAAGGTAAACACTTAAACCCACTACCAGTAATGCAACAAGGGACTTGTATTTCTCCATGTGTCTATTGTCAACATGTTTTGTGTGTTTCAGATAATTGGGCGTTAGTCCGTGCCCAGCGGCTTGCCTTGAAGGAGAAACTTCCTCTACACATCTGTGTCTGTCTGGTTGTCCCAGAATCAGAGCTGTCCACTCTGAGACATTTCAGCTTTATGCTGAAAGGTCTGGAAGAAGTAGCAAAGGTATTCACTTCATGACTCTTTGAATGCACTGAGTACAGCCAAGTAGGTTTTCACATACAAGGCATTTGCTTTGGTGTATTGGTGCATACATTATACATAAAAGCAAGTATTTCAAAATCAAGAATGATAAATATAGACTAGAAGAAAAATACAATAAGAATATTAAGAAATACTTATTTTTTTCCAGTAGTACATTAGTCGGTTTGTCACAACGACAACAATCATACATTATAATGCATTTATTGTAATACTACATCAACCAGATAAAGCAATAGCACAAAACACTTTCAGGCTCTAAAAAATGCATTACTTCCTCTAAGTTAATACTATTGTAAAGTGAAAACTTTAACAATCAATTATTTGATTGACAGCAAATAATCAATTACCATTTTGATTCATTAATTGTTAAGGTGGCTCATTAAGTAAAAATGCCAAACTGTTTCTGGTACACGCTTCTTCAATGTGAGGATCTGTTGTTATATATTCTTCGTTGATTACTCATACCATTTTGCCAACTAATCTATTAGTTGATTTAATTGACAGAGATGTGCTTCTTCACAAAGAATAATGTGAAAGCATCACTTTAAATCTTTTGTTTGTGCTAATAGGTTTCTTAGAAATAAGTTCTTCAGCGTGAAAAAAGCTTTAAAAAAAAATCAACTAAACACATCTTAGACGACTAAGAACAAAACAACCAATTATTCGACTAAAAGCGTGCCGCCCTGTGCTGTTTTATGTTTCTCAAACTATTGGTCAGTCACAACAGGCAGATTTGAGACATACACTTTGGGTTATTGAGACTATTGCATACGGTTTTAAAGACCAAAGTGTTAAGTTAAGATCATAGAATCAACAATAATAAAAATAATCATTATTTGCAGCCATAAAGTGATTAATTAAATATATATATTTAAATCAATTAATATAAAGGGCACAGAGCTGGCTTCTTCACATGTTTCCCTATTAAGTATAGCTATAGTTAAATGTGTAGTAGGCTATTAGAAGGCACAGAAGTCACATTTATTCTACACAACATTCAATTTCTTTGCACCTTCACGCTCATATTAACCGTTGTTGTTCTGCTTCCACCAAACAGGAATGCAAAGTCTTAGACATCCAGTTCCACTTGCTGCATGGTTCAGCGGGGGACGTTCTCCCTGGCTTTGTGTCGGACCGTGGCCTGGGCGCAGTGTTGACAGACTTCTCCCCCCTCAGAGAGCCGCTGCAGTGGTTAGAGGATGTTAAAAAGGCTCTTCCAAAGGACATTCCCCTCATACAGGTAAAGACTCTCACTCAGAGAGGGACATAGTGTTGATAGGGTGCTCTCACTCTGGTTATCTGAGTTCTCCTTCTTTCACTGATTATGCCTTTGCTTTATTTGTTGTTGTCGTCACATTTGTTCACAAAGAAATCGATATGAGAAACACTGTACTTACACTCTCATTTTATGTGTATTACCTTTTATTTGTGCCCATGTGTGCTGTGAGTATATCTTTATCATCTGTTATAAAGACCTCTTTTTCCTTTTTATAGGTTGATGCCCACAATATTGTTCCCTGCTGGGTAGCATCACCTAAACTTGAGTACGCTGCCAGGACGATCAGAGGAAAGATCACAAAGCTTTTGCCAGAGTTCCTCACAGACTTTCCTCTGGTAGAGAAACACCCCTACACAGCTACAAAACCCGCCAAAGTAAGTGTTGCAGTAACGAAGGAACAGTTAGATAGTTGGGAATAAAAGTTAATTTGCTCTTGTAAAGAGAAAAAAGGAACTCATGCATTATGGAGCTTTTTTTCCAATCTTTAATAAAGAGCGTGTTTTTCAGTTTTAGAGCATGACTGCTAGATTTCATGTTCAGATTCACACTCAAATAGTCCCTGCTTGTGCTTACAGTTAGGTCCATAAATATTTGGACATTGAAACAATTTTCAGAATTTTGGCTCTGTACACCACCACAATGGAATTGAAATTAAACAATCAATATGTACTTTAAGTGCAGACCTTCAGCTTTAATGTGAGGGTATTTACAGCCAAATCAGATGAATGGTGGAGGAATTACAACACATTCTATATGTGGTATCCCCTTTTTAAGGGACCAAAAGTAATTGGACAAAGTAACATAATCATAAATCAAATTGTCACTTTTAATATTTGGTTGCAGTCAATGACAGCCTGAAGTCTGGAACCCATAGACATCACCAGACGCTGGGTTTGGTCCCTGGTCATGCTCTGCCAGGCCTTTACTGCAGCGGTCTTCACTTCCTGCTTGTTCTTTGGGCAGTTTCCCTTCCGTTTTGTCTTCAGCAAGTGAAATGCTCAATTAAATTCAGGTCAGGTGACTGACTTGGCCATGGCAGAACATTCCACTTCTTTTCCTTAAATCTCTGGTTGCTTTCGCAGTATGCTTTGGGCCGTCCAATGAGTTCTGAAGCATTTGGCTGAATATGAGCAGATAATATTTCCCGAAACACTTCAGAGTTC
This sequence comes from Cottoperca gobio, assembly GCF_900634415.1. NCBI lineage: Eukaryota > Metazoa > Chordata > Actinopteri > Perciformes > Bovichtidae > Cottoperca > Cottoperca gobio. The sequence goes on from NC_041371.1 coordinate 20,906,272, forward strand.
ATCCTGCTGCTTTTGTCAGCAGTCACATCATCAATAAATACAAGGGAACCAGTTCCATTGGCAGCCATACATGCCCACGCCATAACACTACCACCACCATGCTTCACTGATGAGGTGGTATGCTTTGGATCGTGAGCAGTTCCTTCCCTTCTCCATACTCTTCTCTTCCCATCACTCTACAAGTTGATCTTTGTCATCCGTCAGGAAGTTGTTCCAGAACTCTACAGGCTCTTTTAGATGTGTTTTTAGCAAACTCTAATCTGTTCTTCCTGTTGTTGAGGCTCACCAAGGTTGACATTGTGTAGTGAACCCTCTGTATTTACTCTGGTGAAGACTTCTCTTGATTATTCACTTTGACACAGATACACCTACCTCCTGGAGAGTGTTCTTGATCTGGCCAACTGTTGTGAAGGGCTTTTTCTTCACCAGGAGAAGAATTATTTTCTTCATCCACCACCGTTGTCTTCCGTGGTCTTCAAGATCTTTTGGTGTTGCTGAGCTCACCAGTGCGTTCTTTCTTTTTAAGAATGTACCAAACAGTTGATTTGACCACACTTAATGTTTTTGCTATTTCTCTGATCGGTTTGTTTTGATGTTTCAGCCTAATGATGGCTTGCTTCACTGATCGTGACAGCTCTTTAGACTTCATATTGAGAGTTGACCTCAACACATCCCGAATGCAAATACCACACTTTAAATGACTGCTAGACCTTTTATCTGCTCCTTGTAAATGAACTAATGAGGAAATGACACACACCGGGCCATGGAACAGCTGAGCAGCCAATTGTCTAATTACTTTTGGTCCCTTAAAAAGGGGATACCACGTATAAAATATGTTGTAATTCCGCCACCATTCACCTGATTTGTATGTAAATACCCTCAAAGCTGAAAGTCTGCACTTAGAGCACATATTGATTGTTTAATTTCAAGTCCATTGTGGTGGTGTACAGAGCCAAAATGATGAAAATGTTGTCAATGTCTAAATATTTATGGACCTAACTGTATATTTGCTCTACTTCTGTTCAAACTGCGTGCTTGTACTCAGATATATTTTTGCCAGCCATCAGATATATTGTCGCTTGCACATAGATATATTGTTGCTTGCTCTCAGATATATTATTGCTTGCACAGATTTCCTGCACTTCAGCTTCAGGCTTTCTAACATTCAATCTTCTTCTATGCGGGCATTAAACGTCTGCTCTCAGATTTTTTGTGCAATAACCCTGTCAAAATTGACCAACCAATAAAATGCCAGGTGTAGTGTTGACCATTAAAATTATCCTTGCTTTGCTGTGGGCGCGTTTGCTTTACTTTTTAGATCTTTTTAGATCTTCCCTGACGAGAAGTTACTCTTGAATGAAAATAATCATTATTTGCAACTATAAAGTGAGGAATAAAAGATATGTATTTTGTGTGAGGAGAATAGCTGAAGCTGAAACGCAGGAAATGTGTGCAAATGACAATATATCTGAGTGCAAGCATGCAGTTTGAGCAGAAGCTGAGTTTCTTCTTTTCTCTTTTCTCCCACCTTCACCTTACAGCCAGTGGACTGGGAAGAAACCCTGGCCTCCCTGCAGGTTGACCAAGCAGTAGGAGAGCCGGAGTGGGCTAAGCCCGGCACAAAGGGAGGGGTGGCCATGTTGGAGTCCTTCATTGATGAACGCCTCAAAGTGTTTGACACCCAACGCAACGACCCAAACGTTGCCGGCCTCAGTCAGCTGTCGCCCTGGATCCGCTTTGGTCAGTCTCACCATGTCTTTTACAATTGTGGGTGTTAATTTAATTCATGTCTTGTGGCAAAAAGATGGTTTTGTAAAAATTGGCAGTAACTATGTATTGGCTTTAATTTACTCTTTTAGCACCTCTTACTCAATATTATTAAATAAATATATATATATATATATATATAATATATACTTAAATATTATGAAAAGGGAAATGCAATGTTTTTCTTTACCTTTCGCTTGATCCTCTCTGTTAGTTATTCTTATTTTAACAGTCTGAGCCTGTCTGTGGCAAAAACAAACACTTTTAGTAGACGTACATTGAAGGTGCAGAATTGCCCCGAGCGATTACATTGCAGCTTGTGTAGCGTCCGCAGCGTTCTCGCTCAATACTGGACCAATTACAAAAAGTGTTGTCCCCATTAGTCACTTCAACACAAAAACATCGAGAAAATACCAAAACTCACATCTGTGTCTTTTCTGGATGAAAAAAAAAAAAAGCTCCTCAGCCACAGCAATCAAGCTTTAGGCCCGTTCTTACCGTTACTGCTGTTATATTCTTCTGGTGTTATCGATGGTTTAAAATCAAGTCTCTAAATGGTTGACGGGTGTCCCACAAGGATCAATATTCAGACCTCTGTTATTCAATTAGAGTTTGCTCGAATGGATGTACTTTGCTTAAAAGATTACAAATGGATTCTTAAACCAGAACAGAGATCATCTCTCCTTTTCATCTTGCTATTTAAGTTGCTGATATACACTATATGGACAAAAGTATTGGGCCACCTACACATTACACCTACAGGAGCTTTTATTACATCCCATTCCAAATTAATAGGCATTTATGATGAATGACAATGCAGTTGGTCCCTCTTTGCAGCTATAACAGCTTCCACTTTTCTGGGAAGGCTTTCCACAACATTTTTGAGCGTGTCTGGGGGAAGGTTTGCCCGTTCATCCAGAAGAGCATTAGTGAGGTCAGACACTGATGTTGGACGAGAGGGCCTGGTTTGCAATCTCTGTTCTAGTTCATCCCAAAGGTTCAATGGGGTTGAGGTCAGATCTCTGTGCGGGCCAGTCAAGTTCTTCCACACCAAACTCATCACAGCATGCCTTTATGGACCTTGCTTTGTGCACTGGGGCACAGTCATGCTGGAACAAAGAAGGTTCTTCCCCAAACTGTTTCCACAAAGTTGGAAGCATAGAATTGTCCAAAATAACTTAAGAGGGTAAGATGAAGCATTAAGATGTTGGTGCTGATATTAATGCCAGAGTTGGTTTGGAACGCTGCAGTTATTGAGTCAGCAGAGCTTTGGTGACTTTTACGCACTATGTGCTTCAGCACTCGGCTTCATGTGGTCTGCGACTTTGTGGCTGAGTTGCTGTGGTTCTTAAATGTTTCCACTTTGCAATAATACTACTTACAGTTGATCGTGGAATATCTAGGAGAGAAGAACTTTCACAAACTGACTTGTTGCAACGGTGCATCCTATTACAGCACCACGTTCAAATTCAGTGAGCTCTTTAGAACGAGCCATTCTTTCACACATGTTTGTAAAGGCAGACTGCATGGCTAGGTGCTTGATGTTATACACCTATGGCAATGGGACTGAATGAATCAGCTGAATCCAATGATTATCTTTTATAATCCTCTTCAATTATCTCTTCTTCCTCTCATCAGGCCACCTGTCAGCCCAGCGTGTGGCGCTGCAGGTTCAGTGCAGTGGGAAGTCTGCAGGTCATTCTGTCGCCTCCTTCATCGAGGAGCTGGTGGTGCGCAGGGAGCTGACGGACAACTTCTGCTTCTACAACAAGAAGTACGACCGCGTGGAGGGTCAGTTTAGATCTCATTAAATCGCATCCTTTTCACTCTATTGTGAAGTGTCTCATTAGTGACATCATTCAGATCTGCTCACAAGCTGGATTAATGGAAGGGTTCGGATGTCTTGAAGTCTGGTCATAGTCTTTGTTTTACCGACAATAGATAATTACGGCCGCAATTTGCAGACGGGAGTCACTGCACCAAAGCAATGCATTGCTGTAGACGAGGGCAGCAGCAAAACACATTTTAGCCACCTAAAAAAAGGCCCACCTACATTTTTTAAATCGGTTTCAAGTGTATGCTATATTTAGAATATTTTCACACCTTTAACTTGAGAGACAGCAATACAGTCTGTTTCTGACAGGGAACTGAAGCCCTTATATTCGTCTATGCTCTCGCCAAAGCTCTATCAAAAAACTGTCATTTTATCTTGCATACCACAGGGGGTTGCTGATCTCCTGCTGCCTCGATCGGTTAGTTAGTTAGTTGTATTGTGTGACTTTGGTGAATATGAACTAACTATATTCCCACAATAATACTGACAAAATAACCAATCAAAAACTAAGTTTTTCTGCCGCCCCAGTCCACAGCAGTACATTGCTTTGCTCCCGTGCAGTAACTCCAGTCTGCTTCTCCAAACTGTGGGCGTGCCGACCGTCATCTATGTCTACATTGACAGCTTGTAAAGCTTTTAAATGTCGTTGTATTTTATGTGTGTTACTCAGGTGCGTATGAGTGGGCTCAGAAGTCTTTGAAAGATCATGCCAAAGACAAGAGAGAGTATCTCTACACCCGCGAGCAGCTGGAGAAAGCAAAGACACATGACAAACTCTGGAATGGCGCTCAGGTACTTTCTTATTCCAGTAATCATTATGTAACAATTGCTCGGCAGTCCGTGTTAAACTCTGTATCTTACTGCTTTGTATTTCATATTACATCCGTTAGTACCAGATGGTCACTGAGGGGAAGATGCATGGTTTCTTGAGGATGTACTGGGCCAAAAAGATCCTGGAGTGGACTTCTTCACCAGAGGAAGCGCTCTCCATCGCTCTATACCTAAACGATCGCTATAGTCTGGATGGCCAGGACCCCAATGGCTTTGTCGGTGAGGATAAAGATTCAACAGTGTGACACTGATTTACTGAATTAACTTTTCTCTTATATTCATGCTTCCCCACTGTGTGTGTCCCCTGTAGGTTGTATGTGGTCCATTTGTGGCATGCATGACCGGGCCTGGGCAGAGAGAGCCGTTTTTGGAAAGATCCGCTACATGAACTACAAAGGCTGCCAGCGGAAGTTTGACGTAGCGCGGTTTGAGAGAAGACACTGTCCCAAAAAACTTTGAAGCCTGAAATGTTTTGAAGCATGGGAATAAAATGGCTGGCAGCCTAAATCTCCTACACCTTTACCTCCGGGGGAGCGTTTGTACAGCCTTTCTTATAATGGATGTTTTGTTCCTCCCTGCCTGATTTGTCCAAAGCATTCAGTATATTATCACTTGAGCTGTTGCTTTATTAAATATTCAGACATGTTGTTTATGCTTATCAAGGTAGTTTACTGTAAAGTGTGCTGTTGCTTCATTTAACATGAGATTATGATCTCTGGTGGCTACTCTGTAATCATAAAGAGCTATTTGATTTGTTTTATGTAACTGTTTTACACTTGCTTTATATATATATATAGATATATATATATATAGATATAGATAGATGATTATAGATATATAGATAGATATATAGATATATATATATATATATATCTATATATCTATATAGATATATATACAGTATATCTCAAAAGTGAGTACACCCTTTAGATTTTTGCAAATATTCTGTTATATCCTTTCAGGGGATAACATTATCCTACTGAAACTTTGATATAACTTAAAGTAGTCAGTGTGCTGCTTGAATAACAGTATAGATTTATTGTCCTTTGAAAATGACTCAGTACACAGCTGTTAATGTCTAAACAGCTGGCAACAAAAGTGAGTACACCCCATAGTGAACATGTCTAAATTGTGCCCAAAGTGTCAATATTTTGTGTGACCACCATTGTTATCTAGCACTGCTTTAACCCTCCTGGGCATGGAATTCACCAGAGCTGCACAGGTTGCTTCTGGAATCTTCTTCCACTCCTCCACGACGACATCACGGAGCGCACGGATGTTGGACACCTTGCACTCCTCCACCTTCCTCTTGAGGATGCCCCACATGTGCTCAATTGGGTTTAGGTCTGGAGACATACTTGGCCAGTCCATCACCTTAACCTTCAGCTTCTTCAGCAAGGCCGTTGTCATCTTGGAGGTGTGTTTAGGGTCATTATCATGTTGGAAAACTGCCCTACGGCCCAGTTTCCGAAGAGAGGGGATCATGCTCTGCTGCAGGATGTCACAGTATATATTGGAATTCATGTGTCCCTCAATGAAATGCAGCTCCCCAGTGCCGGCAGCACTCATGCAGCCCCAGACCATGATGCTGCCACCACCATGCTTGACTGTAGGCAAAACACATTTGTCTTGGTACTCCTCACCAGGGTGCCGCCACACACGCCGGACACCATCTGACCCAAACAGGTTTATTTTGGTCTCATCAGACCACAGGACATGGTTCCAGTAACTCATGTTCTTGGATTCATTGTCTTCAGCAAACTGTTTGCGGGCTTTCTTATGCATCGGTTTCAGAAGGGGCTTCTGTCTGGGGCGACGGCCATACAAACCGATTTGATGCAGTGTGCGGCGTATGGTCTGGGCACTGACAGGCTGACATCCCACTTCTGCAACCTCTGCAGCAATGCTGGAAGCACTCGCACGTCTATTTTTGGAAACCAACCTCTGGATATGACGCTGAGCACGTGGACTCAACTTCTTTGGTCGACCCTGGCGAGGCCTGTTCCGAGTGGAACCTGTCCTGGAAAACCGCTGTATGATCTTAGCCACTGTGCTGCAACTCATTTTCATGGTGTTGGCAATCTTCTTATAGCCAAGGCCATCTTTGTGAAGCGCAATAATCCTTTTTTTCAGCCGCTCAGAGAGTTCCTTGCCATGAGGTGCCATGTTGTCCAGCATTCAGAGAGAATTGTGCCCAAAACACCAAATTTAACAGCCCTGCTTATCATTTACACCTGAATCCTTGTAACACTAACGAGTCACATGACACCAGGGCGGGAAAACAACATCATTGGGCACAATTAGGACATGTTCACTATGGGGTGTACTCACTTTTGTTGCCAGCTGTTTAGACATTAACAGCTGTGTACTGAGTAATTTTCAAAGGACAATAAATCTATAGCTGTTATTCAAGCAGCACACTGACTACTTTAAGTTATATCAAAGTTTTCAGTAGGATAATGTTATCCCCTGAAAGGATATAACAGAATATTTGCAAAAATCTAAAGGGTGTACTCACTTTTGAGATATACTGTGTGTGTGTGTGTGTGTGTGTATATATATATATATATATATATATATATATATATATATATATATATATATATATATATATATATATATATATATATATATATATATATATATCTATATATATATATATATATATATATATATATATATATATATATATATATATATATATATATATATATATATATCTATATATATATATATATATCTATATCTATATATATAGATATATCTATATATATAGATATATATATATATATATATAGAGAGAGATATATATAGATATATATCTATATATATAGATATCTATATATATATATAGAGAGATATATATATATATAGAGAGAGATATATATATATAGAGAGAGATATATATATATAGAGAGAGATATATATATATAGAGAGATATATATATATATATATATAGATATATATATAGATATATAGATATAGATATATATAACATCTATTATATATATATATATAGAATATATATAGATATATATATTAGATTATATAGATAATAGATATATATATTTCTATATATATATCTAGATATAATCATATGATATATATAGATTATATATATATCTATATATATATAGATATATCTATATATCTATATATATCATATATATATATATAGCTATATATAGATCTATATATCTATATATATATAGATATATATATAGATATATATATATATATATATAGATAATATATATATGATATTATATATATATATAGATATATATATATTATAATAGATATATATAGATATATAGATATATAGATATATAGATATATATATATATATAGATATATATATATATAGATATAGATATATCTCTATATATAGATATAGATATAGATATATCTCTATCTAATCTATATATATATATATCCAGGAATCCAGGTTGAAAAACAGAAAGTTCATATCCACCCAAATCATCTGTTTTATCGCCTACTAGCTATTGTACAGAGAGAGGAAGACATGGCTCCATACTTTGGCTATGAACTTACAACAATGCCAACTTCACTATTCAAGGACAATTTAATGTGTAAAACTATAAAGGCCCAACTAGCAAAATCCCTAGGAAATGGTGTGCAACCGTGTGCGGAAAATGTGCAAGCTATGCATGTTCTTGATGGCAGGGCCCTTATGAGTGAGTGAAATGGCAGAAGAAGGTGACATACAAAGACATAACGATACAATATGCCACTATGTGCGTGCAAGGTATATTTGGCTTATGTGTGGTAAAAATCATCTTTATACCATTTTTTTCCGGGTCAAAATGTCCAAAGACCAGACTATGAGGCCGCATGTTTTGGACATTGGGTGAAGAAAGGGGCGGAGCTGTCAACTGATCACCATCTGGTGGTGAGTTGTGCCAACTCCAGGGGTATCACACTTCTCAGCCTCCCTGGTAAAGTCTACTCCAAGGTGCTGGAAAGGGGGGTTCAGTCTATAGTCGAACATCGGATTGAAGAGGAACAATGCGGATTCAGTCCCGGCCGTGGAACAACGGACCATCTTTTCACTCTCGCAAGGATCCTGGAGGGGGCCTGGGAGTACTCCCATCTGGTCTACATGTGTTTTGTGGATCTGAAGAAGGCGTATGACCGGGTCTCCTGGGTGATACTGTGGGAGTATGGGGTGGGGGGTCACTTTTTAGGGCCATCCAATCCCTGTACGCCCAAAGAGTTGTGTTCGGGCATCTAGTAAGGATGCCACCTGAAACTATTAAGTCATAAACTAAAGTATTGGACATAATACACATTTTGATTTTGGTGTCCTTGCTCGTATACTTGGCAAGAAAGTATGTGAGCTCTGTTTCTGATGAGTCCTTCTTTGTCAGTTAGTGCAGGCTCAAGGTCTTTGCTGAAGTTGTTCAAGCAGCAGTGCAATATCAGCACCATAAAGGCAAGGTTTCATTGTACTCTCATTCATTCATTTCTTCTTTCTTTTAGGTTGTCTGTGCTCCAGTTTGTTTAACTTTATTTTTTTCTTTAAACAAAATAAATGATGTTTTATACCTTTTAATTTCAGCAGGACAAATGGCTGTTTGTCAACTAGGACTAAACATTAACACCACTAATAAAAATAATTAAAAAAAAGATCCCCATTACACTTCAGCAACTCAGTGGCCAGAGCATTTAAACCTTCCTACTGAATATTCATACAGAAAGACAGACAAATAAGCAAGATGCAGACAGATTCACACAATACTGGACTAAACCATTATAGTTCATTACTACTTAGATTGGAGGAATAAAAGTATAGACAATTAAATTTTTACAGTTAATTTAGCTGACACCTTTGTCCAAAGCGACTTGCTAAATGAACTGTAATGTATCTGTCTGTACAAAAATACTTTTTTTCCTAAAACAATGAAGGCCAGTAATACTTTTTAATAAATGAGAACATTTGCTCACTGCAGGCCATAAACAAATATAAACTTAACTAGCAAACAACAAAAGCAATCTTTATTGTATTGTATTGTAAACTGATAAATGGTACTGCATTCAAGAGAAGGTTTGTGGGGCGGGCAGCATAGCTGGAAACTCGAAAGGCTCGTTACATTTACATGTAACTCAAAGTAACTGACACTGTGAAAAGAGTTGGTCGGCACATCACTACTGTTTGTTCTTTTTGAGGCTACGGTACAACATACACAACCGTCCTTCGAGCGTAAACGGCGGTGCGCATGCCCTGTAGAGACATTCCATCTGCATTGTGGGAAATGTAGTTAAATCCAAAAAAACTGTTACACAACCTAAACATCAGCGTGCTCATAACTCGTCTTATAAAAGAAATACGAAGCCTGCTAACGTGTTTCTCATAACTGGACTTCTAAAAGGACGTCGGCTGCTGTTTATGTCGCTCAACTATCTTTAAAACACTTCTGCCAGAACTACACGTTGTATTCATTGTATGTTGCACTGCATTTGGAGGAGGTAAGTTGAATGAGCAGCTTCTCTAGCGTCGTCGTGTTGTTGGCTTTTTTTTCTTCTATCATTTAATATGTGGCTAGTATTTCCTAATTCATTCTATCTTCCAACATAATATTGTTTTCGTACTGTTTGGTTTCTGTAATGTTTTGCTAGTGTACACTTTGTTATCTTGAGTTTTTCACCATGTTCACTGGTTTATCTCCAGCTCTTTCTTGAGGCAGTTATTGGGGGTTGTTGCCCACACTTATCAGAGACCCTCTTCAGTATTATTCCCCCTGACCAAGTCATTCACTGGTCAAACTATCATGTCGGACAAAAAGCGCAAGTCAACATCTGCTGCTAAAGAGCCCAGCGCTAAGCAGCAGAAGGTGGCTCCCATGAAGGAGAGGGGCTGGCTGCAGGACAGTTTGAAGCAGCTCAGGACAGAGAAGAAGGAGATGAAATTGAACAAAAAGCGCCTCCGCTTTATATCTGACACTGAGAAGATAAAGCAGGGCTCAGAGGGGGTCCTGTACTGGATGTCAAGAGACCACAGAGTACAAGGTAAACACTTAAACCCACTACCAGTAATGCAACAAGGGACTTGTATTTCTCCATGTGTCTATTGTCAACATGTTTTGTGTGTTTCAGATAATTGGGCGTTAGTCCGTGCCCAGCGGCTTGCCTTGAAGGAGAAACTTCCTCTACACATCTGTGTCTGTCTGGTTGTCCCAGAATCAGAGCTGTCCACTCTGAGACATTTCAGCTTTATGCTGAAAGGTCTGGAAGAAGTAGCAAAGGTATTCACTTCATGACTCTTTGAATGCACTGAGTACAGCCAAGTAGGTTTTCACATACAAGGCATTTGCTTTGGTGTATTGGTGCATACATTATACATAAAAGCAAGTATTTCAAAATCAAGAATGATAAATATAGACTAGAAGAAAAATACAATAAGAATATTAAGAAATACTTATTTTTTTCCAGTAGTACATTAGTCGGTTTGTCACAACGACAACAATCATACATTATAATGCATTTATTGTAATACTACATCAACCAGATAAATCAATAGCACAAAACACTTTCAGGCTCTAAAAAATGCATTACTTCCTCTAAGTTAATACTATTGTAAAGTGAAAACTTTAACAATCAATTATTTGATTGACAGCAAATAATCAATTACCATTTTGATTCATTAATTGTTAAGGTGGCTCATTAAGTAAAAATGCCAAACTGTTTCTGGTACACGCTTCTTCAATGTGAGGATTTGTTGTTATATATTCTTCGTTGATTACTCATACCATTTTGCCAACTAATCTATTAGTTGATTTAATTGACAGAGATGTGCTTCTTCACAAAGAATGCGAAAGCACTTTAAATCTTGTGTTTACCGAAGATGTGCTAATAGGTTTCTTAGAAATAAGTTCTTCAGTGTGAAAAAAGCTTTAAAAAAAACAACTAAACACATAAACTTAAACGACTAAGAACAAAACAACCAATTATGCGACTAAGAGCGTGCCGCCCTGTGCTGTTTTATGTTTCTCAAACTATTGGGCAGCCAAAACAAGCAGATTTGAGACAGTCAAGCTAGAAAGTCTGTACACCTTCTCCATGTTTTATTACATTACAGACTTATTCTACAATAGATTAAGTGAAAACAGGTTTTTAGAAAATATGCAATTTATTTTTTAGACAACAATAGGTTATTTAGGGGTTACATATCTGTACACACCCATAGCCTAATATTTAGTTGATGCACCTTTGGCAGCGATTACAGCTTCAAGGCGTCTTGGGAAAGAAGCTACGAACTTGACACACTTGTTTCTGGAGATTTCTGCCCATTCCTCTTGGCATATCCTTGCAAGCCCCGTCAGGTTGGATGGAAGCGTTGGTACACCGCCATTTTCAGCTCTTTCCACAGATGTTCAATTGGATTCAGGTCTGGTCCACTCAAGGACATTCACAGACTTTCTCCGAAGCCACTCCTTTGTTCTCTTGGCTGTGTGCTTTGGGTCATTGTCATGTTGGAAGGTAAACCGTCGCCCCTAGTCTGAGGTCCAGAGCGCTCTGGAGCCGGTTTTCTTCAAGGATCTCGGTGTACTTAGCTGCATTCATCTTTCCCTCTATCAGGACTAGTCGCCCCGTTCCCGCTGCTGAAAACATCCCCACATCATGGTGCTGCCACCACCATGCTTCACTGTAGATATTGTAGTAGCCCGGTGATGAGCGTTGCCTGGTTTCCTCCTGACGTAACACTTGGCATTAGGGCCAACCAAAAAGTTCTATTTTGGTTTCATCAGAGCAGAGAATTTTGTTTCTCAGTCCTCTAGGTGCCTTTTGGCAAACTCCAAGCAGGCTGTACATGTGCTTTTTACTAAGGAGTGACTTCCGTCTGGCCACTCTGCCATAAAGGCCTGATTGGTGGAGTGCTGCCTGGATGGTTGATCTTCTGAAAGGTTCTCCCATCTCCTCAAGGATACGCTGGAGCTCTGTCAGAGTGACCCTCAGGTTCCTGCTCACCTCCCTGGCCAATGCCCGTCTTCTCCAATTCATCAGTTTGTCCGGGCGGCCAGATCTAGAAAGATTATTGGTGGTTCCAAACTTCTTCCATTTACAAATGATGGTGGCCACTGTGCTCTTTGGGATCTGTAAAGCTACGGAAATGTTTCCATACCCATCTCCAGATCTATGCCTTGACACAATCCTGTTTCTGAGGTCTGCAGATACTTATTTTGATCCCATTGCTTGGATTTTGCTCTAACGTGCACTGTTAGACTGTGGGACCTTATATAGGAAGGTGTTGGCCATCCCCAATCGTGTCCAATCAATTTAATTTACCACAGGTGGACTCCAATTAAGTTGTAGAAACATCTCAAGCAGTATCAGTGAAAACAAAATGCACCTCAGCTCACTTGTGGGTGTCATATCAAAGGGTGTGCACACTTGTTATTAAGCACAAATGTCTAAAAACCTGTTTTCACGTTGTCATTATGAGCTATTTTGTGTAGAATTTTGAGACAGAAAATGAACTCAATCTATAGTAGAATAAGTTGGTAACGTAATAAAACATGGAGAAGGTGAAAGGGGTGTGCAGACTTTCCGGCTTGACTGTACACTTTGGGTGATTGAAACTAATGTATACGGTTTTAAAGACCAAAGTGTTAATTTAAGATCCTAGAATCAACAATAATAGAAATAATCATTATTTTCAGCCATAAAGTGATTAATTAAATATATTTATATAATAATAATACATTAGATTTGTATAGCGCTTCTCTAGAAACTCTAAGACGCTTTATATATATATGTGTGTGTGTGTGTGTGTATATATATATATATATATATATATATATATATATATATATATATATTATTTAAATCAATTAATATAAAGGGCACAGAGCTGGCTTCTTCACATGTTTCCCTATTAAGTATAGCTATAGTTAAATGTGTAGTAGGCTATTAGAAGGCACAGAAGTCACATTTATTCTACACAACATTCAATTTCTTTGCACCTTCACGCTCATATTAACCGTTGTTGTTCTGCTTCCACCAAACAGGAATGCAAAGTCTTAGACATCCAGTTCCACTTGCTGCATGGTTCAGCGGGGGACGTTCTCCCTGGCTTTGTGTCGGACCGTGGCCTGGGCGCAGTGTTGACAGACTTCTCCCCCCTCAGAGAGCCGCTGCAGTGGTTAGAGGATGTTAAAAAGGCTCTTCCAAAGGACATTCCCCTCATACAGGTAAAGACTCTCACTCAGAGAGGGACATAGTGTTGATAGGGTGCTCTCACTCTGGTTATCTGAGTTCTCCTTCTTTCACTGATTATGCCTTTGCTTTATTTGTTGTTGTCGTCACATTTGTTCACAAAGAAATCGATATGAGAAACACTGTACTTACACTCTCATTTTATGTGTATTACCTTTTATTTGTGCCCATGTGTGCTGTGAGTATATCTTTATCATCTGTTATAAAGACCTCTTTTTCCTTTTTATAGGTTGATGCCCACAATATTGTTCCCTGCTGGGTAGCATCACCTAAACTTGAGTACGCTGCCAGGACGATCAGAGGAAAGATCACAAAGCTTTTGCCAGAGTTCCTCACAGACTTTCCTCTGGTAGAGAAACACCCCTACACAGCTACAAAACCCGCCAAAGTAAGTGTTGCAGTAACGAAGGAACAGTTAGATAGTTGGGAATAAAAGTTAATTTGCTCTTGTAAAGAGAAAAAAGGAACTCATGCATTATGGAGCTTTTTTTCCAATCTTTAATAAAGAGCGTGTTTTTCAGTTTTAGAGCATGACTGCTAGATTTCATGTTCAGATTTTGTAATGCTTTCCCTCAAATCTTTGCCCTCACACTCAAATAGTCCCTGCTTGTGCTTACATTTGCTCGGCTTCTGCTCAAATGGCATGCTTGCACTCAGATATGTTGTTGCTTGCACTCAGATATGTTGTTGCTTGCACTCAGATATGTTGTTGCTTGCACTCAGATATGTTGTTGCTTGCACTCAGATATGTTGTTCCTTGCACAGATTTCCTGCACTTCAGCTTCAGGCTTTCTCACATTTAGGCTGCTTCTGTGCGGGCGTGAAACGTCTGCGCTCAGATTTCTCCTCTGCTCTCAGATTTTTTGTGCAATAACCCTGTCAAAATTGACCAACCAATTAAATGGCAGGTGTAGCGTTGACCATTAAAATGATCCCTGCTTCGCTATAGAGCGTCCCTGATGGGCAGTTACTCCTATACTTATAATAAAAATAATCATCAGAATCAGAAATCCTTTATTAGTCCTACAATGTGGACATTTACGTTGTTACAGCAAAAGAACATATTAAGTAAAGTGCCGAGCATACGATAATTAAATAAAAACTAATTTAAGTACAAAGCGGTTGAGTAGTCTATAAAGATGAATATTGCACATGAGAGTGATAATTGCACAACAGTGGTGGAATAGTCTGTTCTTGGTGTGGTGATCTACCAGGGGCCGTGGTGATGGTACAGTCTGACCGCTGCAGGAAGAAAGAACCTCCGGTATCTCTCACTGAAGGAGCTGCAAAGTGTGGACAAAGTGTCCTGAAGGGGGTGGGACATGTTGTCCAATAGAGAGGACTGCTTGGCCGTCATTCTCCTGTCTCCCACCACCTCCCCAGTGTCCAGAAGACTCCCCAGGACAGAGCTGGCCTTCTTCACCAGTCTGTATTTGCAGCTATAAAGTGAGGAATAAAAAATATATATTTTGTGTGAGGAGAATGGCTGAAGCTGAAACACAAGAAATTTGAGCAAGCAACAATATATCTGAGTGCAAGCATGCAGTTTGAGCAGAAGCTGAGCGAATCTAAGCGCAAGCATAACACTCTTGAATAAAGATAAGGAAAAAAGCTCCATAATACATTCATGTTTTTATGTCACATTCAAGGACTTTTGGATCCGTTAAGACGAAACAAGACGACATAAAGCTGTTGGTGAACTTATTGTTGAGTCTGCAATAAAGCACTTCCTGTCAACCTTCAGCAGCTCCTCTCCTCTGCACATTATTTATTGACGAGAATATAAACGGTAGACTACCTAAAAGTAAAACATTCTTCACAGCACTAGATATTAAAGCTGCAGGGCTGTGATTGATATGTCATACACTAGTTTGAGCCTCCCGATAACTTAATCAAGGTGAAAGACTCACAACTTCACTTCTTTTGAAGTTGGTTTCTACAAAATCACAATGTATATTTAAGATATTCACTGTCAGCTGTGACCTCTGCTGAGTTTCTTCTTTTCTCTTTTCTCCCACCTTCACCTTACAGCCAGTGGACTGGGAAGAAACCCTGGCCTCCCTGCAGGTTGACCAAGCAGTAGGAGAGCCGGAGTGGGCTAAGCCCGGCACAAAGGGAGGGGTGGCCATGTTGGAGTCCTTCATTGATGAACGCCTCAAAGTGTTTGACACCCAACGCAACGACCCAAACGCTGCCGCCCTCAGTCAGCTGTCGCCCTGGATCCGCTTTGGTCAGTATCACCATGACTTTTACAATTGTGGGTGTTAATTTAATTCATGTCTTGTGGCAAAAAGATGGTTTTGTAAAAATTGGCAGTAACTATGTATTAGCTTTAATTTACTCTTTTAGCACCTCTTACTCACATTTCCTTCCACACCTGTGCCTTAAACAACTATTAGCCTATATCTAAGCCTCTCTGTCTGTCTGAAATCATAGAATCAGTGGTTAACAGATAACTTTGATATTTTTCAACCTGGACCTGTTTTCCCGTGTCTAGTGACTAATGGGGACAACACTTTCTGAAATTGAGAAAACGCTGCAGCCGGTCTGACAGGCTCAGATTGATATACTAAGTATCTGACAACATTATGAAAAAGGAAATAAAACGTTTTTCTTTACCTTTCGCTTGATCCTCTCTGTTAGTTATTCTTATTTTAACAGTCTGAGCCTGTCTGTGGCAAAAACAAACACTTTTAGTAGACGTACATTGAAGGTGCAGAATTGCCCCTAGCGATTACGTTGCAGCTTGTTTAGTGTCACTCATTACTGGACCAATTACGAAAAGTGTTGTCCCCATTAGTCACTTCAACACAAAAACATCGAGAAAATACCAAAGTTACCCTTTAACTCACATCTCTGTCTTTCTGGAGGAGGAAAAAAGCTCCTCAGCCACAGCAATCAAGCTTTAGGCCCGTTCTTACCGTTACTGCTGTTATATTCTTCTGGTGTTGTCGATGGTTTAAAATCAAGTCTCTAAATGGTTGACGGGTGTCCCACAAGGATCAATATTCAGACCTCTGTTATTCAATTAGAGTTTGCTCGAATGGATGTACTTTGCTTAAAAGATTACAAATGGATTCTTAAACCAGAACAGAGATCATCTCTCCTTTTCATCTTGCTATTTAAGTTGCTGATATATTTAACATCCTAAGTTGAGTTCAAAGTGAACAACTATGACTCCAGATCACAGAATAGGTTAACTTTAAAGTCCGTCATACCAACTCTTTTTTCCATTGCTTCCTCATTCTTCCTCTTTATCCGCCTCTTTTATAATCCTCTTCAATTATCTCTTCTTCCTCTCATCAGGCCACCTGTCAGCCCAGCGTGTGGCGCTGCAGGTTCAGTGCAGTGGGAAGTCTGCAGGTCATTCTGTCGCCTCCTTCATCGAGGAGCTGGTGGTGCGCAGGGAGCTGACGGACAACTTCTGCTTCTACAACAAGAAGTACGACCGCGTGGAGGGTCAGTTTAGATCTCATTAAATCGCATCCTTTTCACTCTATTGTGAAGTGTCTCATTAGTGACATCATTCAGATCTGCTCACAAGCTGGATTAATGGAAGGGTTCGGATGTCTTGAAGTCTGGTCATAGTCTTTGTTTTACCGACAATAGATAATTACGGCCGCAATTTGCAGACGGGAGTCACTGCACCAAAGCAATGCATTGCTGTAGACGAGGGCAGCAGCAAAACACATTTTAGCCACCTAAAAAAAGGCCCACCTACATTTTTTAAATCGGTTTCAAGTGTATGCTATATTTAGAATATTTTCACACCTTTAACTTGAGAGACAGCAATACAGTCTGTTTCTGACAGGGAACTGAAGCCCTTATATTCGTCTATGCTCTCGCCAAAGCTCTATCAAAAAACTGTCATTTTATCTTGCATACCACAGGGGGTTGCTGATCTCCTGCTGCCTCGATCGGTTAGTTAGTTAGTTGTATTGTGTGACTTTGGTGAATATGAACTAACTATATTCCCACAATAATACTGACAAAATAACCAATCAAAAACTAAGTTTTTCTGCCGCCCCAGTCCACAGCAGTACATTGCTTTGCTCCCGTGCAGTAACTCCAGTCTGCTTCTCCAAACTGTGGGCGTGCCGACCGTCATCTATGTCTACATTGACAGCTTGTAAAGCTTTTAAATGTCGTTGTATTTTATGTGTGTTACTCAGGTGCGTATGAGTGGGCTCAGAAGTCTTTGAAAGATCATGCCAAAGACAAGAGAGAGTATCTCTACACCCGCGAGCAGCTGGAGAAAGCAAAGACACATGACAAACTCTGGAATGGCGCTCAGGTACTTTCTTATTCCAGTAATCATTATGTAACAATTGCTCGGCAGTCCGTGTTAAACTCTGTATCTTACTGCTTTGTATTTCATATTACATCCGTTAGTACCAGATGGTCACTGAGGGGAAGATGCATGGTTTCTTGAGGATGTACTGGGCCAAAAAGATCCTGGAGTGGACTTCTTCACCAGAGGAAGCGCTCTCCATCGCTCTATACCTAAACGATCGCTATAGTCTGGATGGCCAGGACCCCAATGGCTTTGTCGGTGAGGATAAAGATTCAACAGTGTGACACTGATTTACTGAATTAACTTTTCTCTTATATTCATGCTTCCCCACTGTGTGTGTCCCCTGTAGGTTGTATGTGGTCCATTTGTGGCATCCATGACCAAGGCTGGGCAGAGAGAGCCGTTTTTGGAAAGATCCGCTACATGAACTACAAAGGCTGCCAGCGGAAGTTTGACGTAGCGCGGTTTGAGAGAAGACACTGTCCCAAAAAACTTTGAAGCCTGAAATGTTTTGAAGCATGGGAATAAAATGGCTGGCAGCCTAAATCTCCTACACCTTTACCTCCGGGGAGCGTTTGTACAGCCTTTCTTATAATGGATGTTTTGTTCCTCCCTGCCTGATTTGTCCAAAGCATTCAGTATATTATCACTTGAGCTGTTGCTTTATTAAATATTCAGACATGTTGTTTATGCTTATCAAGGTAGTTTACTGTAAAGTGTGCTGTTGCTTCATTTAACATGAGATTATGATCTCTGGTGGCTACTCTGTAATCATAAAGAGCTATTTGATTTGTTTTATACAATTTTAAATGTTATTTTACACAAAAGATGCTTTGTTTGTCGTTAATGTTTCAACACTATAAACTGTTCTTTTAGAGGAACTCTGGAGATTTGACTCCTTTCTAAAAAGCCAAAAGCATTTTCTGTTCACTTATATCCCAGTATTCTTTTTTTATTTACTGTTTTCCAGCTGTAATTTGTTTGTGTGATCTGAAATAATGCAGATTTTAATAATAATAAATGATAATAACATCAAAAGCACACTATTTTTACCAAGTACTGATGTAATTAAGCACAGAAACAAAAAACACTTCTGCCCGAACTCATTAACTGAACCTTCAGTCGTGGATAAAAACACCCTTCAGGTAACAACGCACTTAATACCATTTCACAAATAACAATAGAACCTCCCTTACGCTATAGGCCCTTTTGTACTGTTCATTTCAAGGGAAAGAGATGCACTCAAGGCTGTTCACTGTCTTGTGCCAATTAGCTGAAACCAGTTGGTATGTCTGCAGGGAATAAGTATAACTAGGATATTATAATGTCATTTCCTGGTTTAAGGTCCGCGGCACTTAAAAAGTTCTAAGTTTCTATCATACTGGCTGTTTGCCTTCAACTGCTGTTGAAGATGAAGTAAATCCATTCTAACAATAAGATTGTGTTGCGTAAAACCCATTATGCAGTATGTAGAATAATAAACAATCAGTATGTCAATTATATTTGAATAAATCTCTCTTTTACTGTTCTTCAGTTGTAATTTATCTGTATGATCTGAAATACAGCATATGTTAATAATAATAATTAATATTAATAGACTTCATTTATTATTCTTTATGCAAAGTCACACACCCACCCACAATCATCTTGAACTGATTGCATTAACATTAAATATTCAATTAAGCATAGCAACACTTTTCCATTCAAATAAGATTGCGTTGCATAAAACCCCATAACCAATATGTAGAATAACAAACAATCAGTATATCAATTATATTCTAATTAATCTCATAAAAGAGAACGCAACTGTTCTTATCATAAATCCATTCAGCAGTGATATGTGTTGTAGTGTAATGTTATTGTTGACATATACAGTATGCATCTTATTCCAAGTGCTTTCCTTACCAGTCCAACAATAAATTCATGCTTATAGAGAACAGTCCATACTTTGATGTTTTATCCGGCTCTGAAACAACGAGCCCCCGGGAATATCAATATTTCCCTTTAACACAGAACTTTGCATCATTGCCGGTAATCTTCAAGCTCTTGTTGGGGGACTACTGTTCTCTGCTGCTTTATTAAATAGATCATAGCAGACAGAAAACTACTTGAAGTCAAAGCTTAGTAAGAACACACTCACAACTTTTTAAACTGAGGGTTATGCTGCTGGCATGATTATTGCAACCGATATTTGGTTTCAGCCGAATCTTAAGGTTTCACAAAGTTATGATAGTAAATTAATATTACACCTAATATTAGCTCAGCTTTGTATCATGCTCACATCATCACGTCAGTTGCACTTTTGCTATATCAGGGGGATGTCAAACGAGATGAATTGCTTTGCTAAAGACTACGGTGCCTATTTTTGTTTTAAAATGTATTTTCCTTCCTGCCTTTTTTTAATTCATGCTAGCAGCTCTGTGAGGCTGCACTTTCAGCTAAATGCTAACATCAGCATGCTAACATGCTCACAATCACAATTCTATCATAATGATGTTTAGCAGGTGTAATGTCTGAAAAGTGAAGCCAATCCGGAAGTGCCTAAACTTGCATTCTCTCTAATAGCCAGCAGGGGGGGCAGGTCCATTGGTTGCAAGGTTGGAAGTCTAATTGCATAGAAGTCTGAGAAAATGACCCGACTTCTTACTGGATTTATTACTTCAGTAAACATTTTCCTAACATCAAAACATCAAAGTATGGACTGTTCTTGATACAATGGCTAGTTTCAACTCTTGATCAATACAGCATGTTGTTCATTTTATAAATTATGATCCCATTTAGAGTAACATAGACGATAAAGCAGCTTGTGCTTTTGGGCAAGGCTACCTTGTGATTGACAGGTTTCTACCACGGTGTTGTCCAATCTGGGTGTTGTCCGTGTTTTGGCACAAAACTTTGACCCTTTCACAGTGTTTTCAGTTCATAAAATGATGTTTTTACATTTTGGCCACTAGAAAATGTTTTGTTCAGCATTTGGTTTTACTTCCAATGGCCGTCGCCATCTAATGCCATAGCCTACTCGAGGGTTCCAAACTAGTCCACAAACCAATGTGTGATTTTATGGTGACTACGTCCACTTTTATGAGCTTGCAATGGTCACCAAATTAGTTTAGCATGTTAGCATGCTAAAGTTTGCTTATTAGCAAGAAGCTAGGCTGATGGGTGTCATTAGTTTTGCAGGAATTAAGACATAAACGAATGTATTGGACATAATAAAAAGTTTGACCTGACAATGGCTCTAAAGGAAAAGTAAAAGAATCATCAAAGTATACCAAATTTCATAGAAATCCATCTAATAGTTGTGGTGATATTTCACTAAGAACCATAGGTTAAAACTATAGGAAAAGTCTGGGGATCAACAAAGGATTCAACCTCTGGGGACCATGACCATCTGTTGAAAATAGCAATTTATCTAAGAGCTTATGAAATATAGATGTCTCTCGACCTTAAAGCGGTCGTCCTTAGAGCCATGCCACTAGCGTGGATGAAAACACTTAGCACTGGGATATTGGATTATGTGAGCCGTGACTTTCTCCTGCTCTCCTTGGGAGTTTCTCCCTCTTGACTTTGCAGGTCTGTGAGTAATTTCAGCACAAGAGCGTCAGACTTAAACACAAAAGGAAAATGCAATCACAGTAGAACTCCTGTGTCCTGGGGTTTACCTGTCCTTCGTGAAATAGCTTGCGTATATAAATTGAGTAGAGAGCTAATCTCACCCACTAAGACTGGTATAACAAGGATACAATGAAAACAGTAAAGCGGTGCCAGAGTTTAATCAATGTGCTGTTGATATCCCTTTCCCTTTTATCTACCGATATTTACAGTCTCCAAATTACTTTTTGCTCACACTGACATTCGCTGTAGTCTTGTAGGTACATTGTTCTGCAAATATTTGAACTTATTGTACCATGTTCGCAGCTGAAAAATACCGTAGCTCAACCTTGACTCATTCTAATACTGGTCTGAAAAAGCAATTTACAGGAAGGAGGGAGAGAAAATGGCGTTATGCACACTATCATTCACTGGCCAGAGTTATTTATAGAAAATTCGCTTCTCACAGTTAAGGCCACGGTTGCCCTCGAATCTGTGGTCATGCATTAGAAGCCTATTCAGGCTTTGTTTGCAGAACAATTCATAATTCATAATGCATCCATTCATTCTGAGGTGAAAGCGTGCACTATGGACCAGGCCGATGAATGGTACACCCTGAGTTGAGTTTTCTAATTAACCTTACTTGCATGTCTTTTAAACTGTAAGACGACACACACACACACACACACACGCACACACACACACACACACACACACACACACACACACACACACACACACACACACACACACACACACACACACACACACACACTTTCTACATTGAATATAGATTAATAATAAAACTTTATGTTCAATGGATTATCACTGTCAGACGTCATGCGTTCGGTCGTGTGTGTGTTTGCATGCGTTTGTGTGCGTCTTATCTGTCCGTGGCTAATCTCACACACTACTGGATGCATTAGCATAACAATTTTTGTGCTCATTTATGGCTGTATGCTCAAGGACCTCTTGTGGTTGCAGTGATTCACAATTTTTGAAAAAACTATTTTATACCTGCAAACAATGTTTCATGCAATCCATCAAATCGTTGCAATACTATGCATGCAATCAAATTCATACCTTAAACTTCAAAGTTGTATTTGCTTCATCCCACTGCTGAATGTTGGGCTTGGGGTGTTCATATCATGAACAGTCTCACAGCATCTTTTTTTTAAAAACTTTTTAATTATTGACTTATCTTCTCGATACATGTACTTTAGTTAAAGATACAAACTCATTTTGTCGTACAATTTAAATAAAACACGACAAAGTACAAGCCATAACGTAAGCATTATTTATAAATCCAAAATCAGTATTTTTTTGTGAGGGAAAAAACAAGGCAAATAAAAGGGAAACACAAAAGTATCATTATGATTGTTATTAATAATAAATAATAATAATGGTTAGTAAATAAGTAAGTAAAACATTGACTGAAATTCATTGAAATAATAATCAAAGTAAAGGGCAGTAAATAATACTATGATAAAAATGGACAAGGAACTGAGAACATCAACATGGAAATACACGGACCACTACAATTTTATTTTATATAGTTGTAGTCTGCTGTCTTTTTCCTCGACTGCTATTCTTGCTAGAAAGGTCTTTCGATCTCCAATCAGAATATTAATGTCAGTCCCCATCCTCACCCTCATCTCATTATGAAAAACCTCTCATTGTCCTCTCTGCAATTAATCATTTCTCCTCCTCCATATCCTTCTAGTCTCTGATACATAACCTTCTGTCCTTGTGCTTGTTAAAATTATCATTTTGACATTAGAATATTGTAAGAGTGCTGTAACCCTTCCATTCCCTATCATCTGCTGCTTTAACAGAGGTGGTCTAATAAGTTTACCGTTGTGTTATGTTTTTGACATGTCAGGGTGATGCATATAAATTATAATTTTCCATGTAGGTTTAGTTTGAACAGATAAAAATGTGAAGTCAAAAAACGTTCTTGCATGCATCTTCAACACGTCTGTAAATGGAAGTCAAAATGAACCCCATGATAATCCTCATTTTTGTAGATTTGTGCTTTCATTTCACAGTGCCCACGCTCTGCTCATAGAATATTCATATTGTCAAAAAATAATAACGGCGCTCTTCAATGAATACCTTTTACTTATAAACAAGTCTATTTGCGGAGCTGGTGGGTAAACAGTGTATTCTGTTATGGAAGTTGCGGGTATATTTCTGTTTATTAGCGTTGGTGTGGCACACTCATTACACGTCATTACAACAGTATCCATCAGCTCATCTCTGTCCTCCTATTGACCCAGTGACATCATCTTTCCCCTCAACCCTCAGAATTATCATTATCATTGATTCTGAGTTAAACCTGTATTAAGAAAGGCACATATTACCAGCAGCACCGATGTTCAAAAGAAGGTTATTTTATCATATATCCTATTTCAAGAGTACAAACTGAGAAACCTCCTGTGCATTAATAAAATAGATAAATATCTACATGTCCTACATACAGGTGTTGTTTTTGATACAATTTTCAAAACTGTAAAGCAATTAATTCAACATACGAAGCAACAATAACACTTACATGTTTCACTATCAGGAAAGCAATAGATGCAGGTGATCCTTTAAACCTGGCTGTAACCATTTCTAAAGCTTTAAACAACATGTAGTATTAGTAATATTATACATTGTATAAGTAAGTACATTATCAAGTAAATATGTGTGGAAATGCTTGTAAGGCACATGATTACTCAGCTTCACCACGGGTTATAAATACAATTACATGATGTTCATTCCGCTGCTTCACTTCACTTTTCACCCCTACAAATGTTTTTTTAAACAGGAGCCATTCTTTGCTGTAGAAGCGTGATAATGAGCCAGCCTGAAAATGTTATTGTTCATATTATACACAATAAATGCATTCATCATCCACCTGTGAGTTATACACATTCAGGCACAGGGACAATATGCAAACATCACACAGAAAGGATTTTAATCCTGGACCTTCTTGCTGTGAGGCATCAGTGCTAACCACTGCACCACCATACTCAAATAGAACTGTTTACATTCGAGACAGTCGATGGGTTATATTTCCCATGCATAACAATGCTGTTGTATCATTTATATGATAATTTCATTGTTCACCGGAACATTGACGTCAAGAGAGGTCGGTGTTTCTCCATCTCATCATTTTTTCACTTTCAGTTTAATTGGATTCTAAATTCTGCTAGACTGAGAATATAGTTGACTAAGTTAACGTGTATTTGCTTTTCATAGGTTTTTCTGCTGAAACTGTTCTTTGTTTAATGCTAGTCTTGATAGCTGTTGAGTGAGTTTCAATTTCCAGCCATCAGTCAGGGCCATCTGGGTGACTGATAGCAGTGTGTGGCTAACACAGCTGAAGTTAGATAAATACACTCTGTAGAGATACCAGTTTCAGTGCATCTGAATCTAGGAGGATCTTCTGCTCGTGAGAATATTATTTACTAAGTTTACTAAGTGTATTTGCTTGTAATAGCCACCCAAGTTATCAAGTCTGAAATTTAAGGAAACAGCATTTGTTTGGAGTGGCAGCTCCAGCGGCAGCTTCAGTGGTCGATGACTCAGAAAACCAAAGACAAAGCAGTCCCTCTCATACCCAACACCTCGTCACAGAGGGCCTGCGGAACTGCCGGTCAGCTACTCGCAAGACGGAGTTCATCTCTACAGACTGAAGAACTACTGAAGTGTGTGCTTATTCTTTCTGAAGTGCATCTCTTGAGGCTTGTCACGTAGCCTTTGGTCATATGGTTCATCTGTTCATCTTTGTGTGACATTCCATTTGAAGACCTTTCTCATATGAAGGTCTATCTATCGTGGCATACTTATATGTACAGATGGGTGACAAATTAAATGAAAAATCAACAAAGTGTCTTATAAGGTGCTTTTATAAAGCGGTGCTATTAAGAGGCTAAAATGATCACCCCTGCTCCCAGTGCAACAGACAGTTGCGTCGGCAACCCATCCAACCCGTCTTGAAACACAGACTTGGCTTAAGAAGATTCATTTTCAAAATAGCAGGATATGTGGAAATTAATTTGAGCCTATTTTAGTACAATTTAAATTGTGCTTTGAGGGTATTATTTTCACAGGACACGGAGAGATTTAAAGTTCTACAGCTTTTCTCGTCAAAACGGATAATTACCTGATAACAGAAACCCTGCCTCCAGATCAGCTTCAACGATCTTGGCATACATGGAGATTCTTTAAGTCTCTGAGCTCTACCAGAAGATATTCCCTCAGTTGGTATGTTAGTGATGGTGGTTGCTAGTTGGAATGAGATCTAGCAAGTGTGCTGTGTAGGTCAAAGGATACGATCCATACCTTTTTCAGCCTCATCAAACCATTCAATCCCCCCTCGTTCCCTGTAGGCCTAGATTAATTTTTCACCCATCCATATATAATGTTCTTGGACTTCCTTTGTCCCAGACTAAGTACATTTCATACTGTTGGACATTTTCTCGCTCAAGATGCTGCGTTGGGTTGTCTGTAAACTGGAGCGTGTTTGCCAGCTGCTAGAATAACAAGTATGGTGACTGAACATTTCTCTGAACCTGGTGGACATGAGGTTGTAGAT
Organism: Cottoperca gobio; assembly: GCF_900634415.1. Lineage (NCBI taxonomy): Eukaryota > Metazoa > Chordata > Actinopteri > Perciformes > Bovichtidae > Cottoperca > Cottoperca gobio. The sequence continues at coordinate 20,932,412 of NC_041371.1, forward strand.
GATGGGGTTGATGGCAGAGCTCAGGTAGAAGCATACTCCAGAGACGATATGGACGAGCTCGAAGACCTGGAGGTGCAGATCGGACGAGAAGTCAATGTAGCTCCACATCAAGCGGTCCACATGGAAGGGAGCCCAGCAAAGGCCAAACACAACCACCAGCACACCTGGAAAGGCCAGATGGACAGTTTAGGTGAATGATGACAGGCAAACGGAAGCACACACACACACACACACACACACATATTGTATACCACGTGATATTCCTGGGCCATAGACTGTATAAAAGAAGAAGACCTAGCCACCATTACCTCATGCATTAGTTAGGCATTTTGACTGCCGCCATCTTAGTTTTTTGGAGCTGGAAGTGACCGTATTTGAAGGAAAGGGTTGGAGCTGGAGAGGAGCGAGGCCATTAGCATAGCAAATGCTAGGTTACCAACTTACCCTAGCGATAGCTAGCTAGCTTTGTTAGCTAGCTAGCTTTGTTAGCTAGGTGCATCCGTAATTCATGTTAACTTTGATATTATTTGGGATGCTAATTTTGGCTAACAAAAAAAATGCTTAAAACAAAAAAAAACATGTCAATCACCACAGTCATCGTGTATTGAAGAAGACTTGAAACTAATGATTGAGACCATAAACTCATTATGAAAATGTTTACTGAGGTAATAAATCAAGTGAGAAGTCGGGTCATTTTCTCATAGACTGGAGCCGCCCCTGAATGCAGGTTTAAGGCACAAGTGACTTGGGACATGTCTACAATCATGATGTCAATCAAATCACTAGCCTGTGACAGACAGCAAGTTGACACAGAAGGCCATGTAAATAAAAATAGTAAAATGGAAATAGCCTTAAAAGAATAATAAATACATGTGGGAACAATGGGTGTAAACACTCATACACACAGAGACAGTCAATTGAGCAACTTCGAAATAACATGACTGAAATTTCACCCACACAGCATTTTGGTGACTTGCAGGTTGCGTTTGCTCAGTTTCTGCTTGTGGGAACTGGAGAGACTTTCCGATCCAAAGCTTGTCACCAAAGTCGTCATCCTCTCCCTGTGCAGCCACAAACCAATGATCAGGTAGAGAATGCTAATTATCAGCATGGGAAGCAGGAAGAAGGCCAACGTGGAAATCAGGATGATCAGGTTGTACATCCAGGTGGGCTTAGTTATATCTGAGGATGGAGATGTAACAAATAGAGTTGTCAGTCAGATGAAGAACCCAGGAGTGCCATAGGTATAATAGCTTCATACACCACTGCGAAACCTCTTAGCCCTTTTAAGCTAACGCTAGCCGAATGGCTCTAGGGCAGGGGTGTCAAACTCATTTTAGTTCAGGGGCCACATACAGCACAGTTTGATCTCAAGTGGGCCGGACCAGTAAAATCACAGCATAATAAACTATTAATAACGACAATTCACAACTTTTCCCTTCAATTTAGTGCAAAAAAGTACAAGTACATTCGGAAAATGTTCAAATTTCAAAACATTACGAACAACCTGAAATTTCTTAAGAAAAGTCATCCCACGGGCCGGATTGGACCCTCTGACGGGCCGCATGTTTTACACCCCTGCTCTAGGGATTGCAATGTTGGCTGGTCCACCAGACTGAAATACCTGAACAACTATTAGATGGATTGTTGTAACATTTTGCAAAGACTTTCGTCCACTCCAAAGGTGAATCATACTGATTTACGGTAATCAACTGACTTTTCTTTAGCTGGCTGACATTTTAGTTTTTAACTGCTGGATGAATGGAACAGATATTCATGGTGCCTCGAGGATAAATCCTTATGACCAGTAGGTTTTAAGTTTCACTTAACCAGTGAAATATCTCAACATGTTTTTGATGTATTAGTATAAAATGTGTTTAAAACATGCATGATTCCCAAACAATGTACCTTAATGTGATGTCTGGACATCGATTGGATGAAGTGATATGACATTTTGTACAGATATCTATGTCCTTCTCAGGATGGATAGTAAGGACTTAAGGGATCCTCTGACTTTTTATATACATAGCACAATCATCAGTTCAAAACTTTATTTGTCCAATACTTGTGTTTATGAACCAATAGCCTCAGCTGTAGGCCTACTTTGTGCAATTAGCAATTGTTAGCATGCTAACGCAAAACTGAGATGGTAAACATAGTAAATATTATACCTGCTTAACATCAACATGTTAGCATTGTCACTGTGAGCATTTTAACATGCTGATGTAGCCCTTAGCCTCACAACGCTGCTAACATTGCTCTGTAAAAATAGCTACATTTAAATCTAAATTAAAAATATATAGGCCTACGTACGGCAGATAGCAGATCGCGGAAACTGTCGTCCAAACCATGGAGGCAGCACTATAATCCCATGCAGGCTAGTGTTCGGCACAGCACACAGCATGGACAGCACCCACAGCATGAAGATGACCCTCTTGACGTGAGCATGTGTGGTCACGTGTTTGACCTTGAGGGGGTGAACCACCGCCACGTAGCGCTCCACGCTGAGCGCTGTGACATTAAGGATGGAGGCAAAGCAGACGGTCTCAAATAGGAAGGTTTTGAAGTAGCAACCCCCCTCCCCGAGCAGGAAGGGGTAGTTTTGCCACATATCGTAGAGCTCTAATGGCATGCCCAGCAGCAGCACCAGCAGGTCAGACGCCGCCAGGCTCAGCAGGTAGTAGTTGGTGGGTGTCTGCATCACCCTGTTGCGCAAAATGACAGTGCAGGTCAGAGAATTGCCAAGTACGCCCACCAGGAAGATTGTGAGGTAAGCGACACAGACGGGAAGGAACACAGGGGACCTCGAGGGCCCCAGGTTCCTGGACAGGTACTCCTCCTCGCTCAAGCACATGTTATACAGATCCTGTGCAGTAGCGTTAGCCAACACCCAAGAGATGTTCATCCCACACACCACAGCAGCCTCAGGGCAACCCACATCACTGAAGACTGTGGCACCAGATGTGAAAGAAGCAGCGAGGGAGCAGTTCAGCTCCGGCATGTTGCCGATTTGGAGGAAGGTGAATTGGCTTCTAAACCTAATGGAATGAAGAGAATTTTAAAATGTCACTCAACTAATTTTATACATGATGTTCAGCTTACTCATCACAAACAGTACTACGCAGGCTGTGAAACATGTCTCCTGTGTTTATGGATGGAGCTTTTAATAGTTAAAAAAAGGGTTATTTTAGCTTGAGACTTTACAGAAAACCTGAGCTACAAACATGTGATGTAGAGTTCTAAAGATGTGGGCATTTCGCAGGCAAAGCAGGTGTTCTTTCAAAACTTGCAGTTTTGGACCTTGACCCATACTAGTGACTGAAAGTTAGAATATCTTTTTTAAATCTGTGTCTTGTGAGTCCATCATCTTTATTTAAGTGCTACACTAAATTAGGCTAATTGAATACTCTTTTAAACTACGAAGATATAGCATACAGATATATAAAAGCTAATAAAAATGAGACACAGTACAAGGGAAATATGATTTTTTTTCGCACTAATGTATTGCAAAATTGTTGCCAGCATATTTATAGCTTCCAGTTGTGACAACCTATCCTGGCTCTAATTATCAAGTTTTCATAATTTAGCTCTTGTCTATAGCTGCTAGTAGATCAACTATTATCATAAGTGGAAGCAACAGAGGAAAATCTATCCGTATAAATTATTATCACCATGGCAGCAACAACTTGTCATGTTCTCACAGACATGTAATTGTGCTGGAAAAAAATAAGCTTTCTATAATTGTATTGAATATCTTGTGAATGCTCTCTTCTCCCACAACACATGTTCTCAAAGATTAACAATGCTGCCACTCATAATGTTGTCTTAATGTTCAGCAGAATACACTCCAGATAGGCTTTTGTTTGGATCCCACACACAATATTCAGCAGAGTTTGTAAGATAAGTTCATATCATGAACCAAAAAATAAAAACTCACCTGCAGTTTGTGGGCTCCTTGAGGATGTGAGATGAAAACGATTTGAAGAAATATGAGAAGATGTGTAATCACCATATTTCTCTGCATCCTGGACGTAGTTTTTCTGGCACTGGCATTTCATTAATCTTTAATGCTTTTGTGCTTCAGTGCGTCACAGTTGCTTCCACTTCCCGTATTTAAGCGCTGGTGCTCACCCGCCCCCCCTCTCTCTGTCTCTCTTTCTCTCTTTCTCTCTGTCTGTCTGTCTGCCTGTCTCTCTCTCTCTCTCTCTCTCTCTCTCTCTCTCTCTCTCTCTCTCTCTCTCTCTCTCTCTCTGTCTCTTTCTCTCTGTCTTTCTCTCTCTTCTCTTCTCTTCTTCAACTTTAACACTTTTTCTCTTTCACTCTTTCAGACAAACACGTACACATATACACACACACACACACACACACACACACACACACACACACACACACACACACACACACACACACACACACACTTTCATTATCTTTTTATGTGAACCTGCATAGACTCTATACCTTGTCTCTATTCTATTACTTTTCCCATTGACAGAGCGCGTATTGCAGCGTATATGTAACAATGAAGGTTCAGATTGCTTTCAAGCCGGAACCTGTGACCTGAGAAAAAATTAAATATGCCCAGTAAAGTCAAAGACCTGAAATAACTGTGTTTTGTTGTTATTATTATATTTTAAAGCATAATTAGATCCAGCACAATTTAACATTTGCACAGTCTCATTACATTTTATTTCATCACATTTGCAGTTACTCGTTGCCAGAGAATGAAAATCTAGTTAACGATATTCTAATGTGTGAGCACTTTGAAGTGAGTCATGTTATTCAGTACCTTGTCTTCCTGCACTAATTATAGAGCATGTGAGTCACCAGGTGTGATATTGTGTTTAAACATTTGGAAGTAGGCTAATATTTCAATCAGATAATTATTTTCCGCACTGCATACCAAAAGCCCAATTGTTAAGAAAGACCCTCTTATATTCATGCATGTGCACAGAGGAGAGCTGAGGAAATATTTGAAATGCTGGGAATTGCTCAACTAATAGATAAGCCCTATGTGAAACATCCTACGCAGTGCATTTACAGACGAGCAATAGAATAATAACAGAATAAATCAGAACAGAATTTCTGTCAGATGGCAGAAAATTCACAGTTTTGGTCTGCTGCACACGCCTGTATTATTGCGTCTTGTACCCCCACCTCCCCATTTCTCTGCGCCCTCAGTGGTGTCTAACTCAATCACAGCTGTAAAGTCCCAATGCAGGGCTCCAGTGCTTCCCTCATTGGTCTCTCCATCTAGTCCAGCATTAATTGGGCTTGTCAGACTGAATAGGACAAAAAGGGACCCCCCTCAACATCCTCCATCCAGAAGCCGCCATAGATAACTCGATAAATACATTAATATGCCATTAAATGTACCAAAGAAAACAAAAACAAAAACAGAATCAATTATTTATTATATATTTATATTATAAATATATATATTTATAATATAAATATATAATAAATAATTGATTCTGTTTTAATTTGTTACTTTATTTATTTACTTAACTATTTTATTTATTTATTTCATGAATTTGGCAGCAAGATAATCGTCACAAATGAACACCATGTTTATGATTTCTGAGGCTTACATTTAATCAGCAGAAGTAAAAAGCTATAAACTCCACCACTAAGCTAAAGGAGGACTAGTGTTTGGCGTGATGTCGTAGTCTCCAGCCACTTGTTAGCAACCGCCTTTTTTCAGTAGTTGGGTATTTACTGACGTATTTTATGCCGAGGAACAGTTCATTAAAATCTCTTGTGTTAACCACTTCCTTTGGGTGGTATCTAACCATGAAGAATTGCAGATAGTTTTGTAGATGATTTTATTTGTCTTTCAGTTTGTCTTTCCAGCAACTGTGTCCCTGTTACTCCTGAACTACCTCTATTGGAGAAGGAGTCATTGGTCAATGCCACAAAAACCAAATTCCATTTGCTTCCATTTGAATGGAGTTGAGACCAAATTCTCAGCGTCAGATAAATAAAATCCAGACTAAATCAATCTTCTTTGGTTGAACTGCTCATTGACATGAGTAGGCATTGCTTGGCCTTTAGGTTTAATCTGTGAAGCAAAAATGAACATCAGACTTGATGGGTGCATCCTTGCAGTGCCTGTAGTGGCCTCTTTTTTCAACTTATTTTGGCAAGTGTCCACATTATCTCTGCGAACATCAGGAGGGGGAGCAATGTGGGCCATCTTTTTCACTCCGGGGCTTTCTACTCTTGCTCCATGGATGGTCTGCCTCTTTTCAGCGTATTAATTGGGATGCGAGAGGTTGCCAGCTGTGCATAGAAGTGCCACCTGCTCAGAAATTCTTTTTCACAGATCTCCAGGGTTTTACAGTCCCGCTTTAATTGAAGCCAAGAATTGACCACTCCAAGGATAGTGCCAAAAAAAGTACAAATACCTGTGTGTGGTCCTTATGTGACTTGTACTTGGCTGTAAAGGAATCAAGCAAATCCTACCCATGAATCGGTTGCACTTCTTCACAAAGGATGGTGTGCCTACTCCAATGTAAGACTTGGTGGTTTGTCCCACCGAGCAATCTTGTCGAATGGATGTGAACCATTAAAAGTTGAGAGAAGAGAAACTTTCCAGTTATCATGCCACCTTACAGCAAACTTTACAGAAGTTCCGACTTAACTCTTATATAGTGATATATATTGATCTAAAACCCTGTCTAACAATTAATGTTCCCGTTCACATATTGCAACGGCAACCCGCAGAGAATATCAGCTACAGTAGCATGGAACATAATGATATGGGGCATTAAATATGATGAATTTACTGTTTATCAGACCACAAATAAGAATTAGCAAGGTAATGTCTTACTCCGTTCTCCAACAGGAGAAGTATTCTCAGCGACCGGGAGCTCTGACCTTCAATTACCGGCTGTACTCGAATTCGGCCAGCCTAAACCCTAGCACCGGGGGTCACAGCGATGTTCTAACCAGTGTAACGGCAACATACATTTTCCTAGAGGGAAGAGGGCCAATTCAGGATCGGCTTTGAATCCTTTCAAATCCAAAATTCACTCCATGTGTGAATAACTGTTAACTGAAGGTCTGTCTCCCGGAGCTGCCGCACGCACAAAGTAGTCCCCCAGCGGCGGGGAGGAAGAATGGAAAACATGAGTCGTTGTCTCGTTTCCTGCCAAATTGGATTTAATCCAATAAAAAAGTAAACGTACACAGACTGTAACCTCTTCACATTCTGTTGATATTTTGTTTTTGTTTTTTTAAACTGGCCCTATCAGTGTTTTGGTTTATTTTTTATTTTTATTGTTTAATGAAATCTTAAGTAAAGAGGTAAAAATGAAACACCAAAGTATGGTTTCCATTTTGTACTTTTGTCATTTGCAAGTGCCTTCAAGTGTTAATTGTAAAAATATAATGAATAAATGTTATTGCCCCTTTTAAACGGTGAACTCTGTCCAAGATGAACAAAGTGAGCAGTGTGGCTCGTGTGCAATGCACAGCTCCTGCAGGCTCCCCTGTTCGTCTGGTGCATATTCATGAGTCCACCTCTCTTCTCCAAGCACCACAATTAATCTATAATATGTCCATAGTTTATTAGTGCCACTGAATTATTTCATTATAGGAGTAACTAATTGTGTGCTATTCCCCAAATGAGATAATTGTATCCTTGTTGTATTAAACCCCTAAAAAAACAATTGCTTTAAAACTGTGGCCTTCATATGAACTCACAGGCTGCATTCTCCTCACAAAATAACAAGAAGCATCATTTAGTTACTGACATCTTTTAATGCAGGGTCTGTATTTATGCTTGGCAGCAGGTTACTTAGACGCTGGAATGTTTACAGCCTGGAATGCATCTACTTTCAAACACATCTGACATTTAAGAGCACTCTCAGTGTTTCCAATTGCATCTTTAACATACATTTACATGTGTCTGTGTGCTGAGTATTTAATGAGTCAATCTATTAAAAGGTCCAGTGGAGATATCCCCCCCCCCCTTCCCATGAGTGAGTCTGCCCAGTAGGCGCAGCACGCCTCGCTCGCAGTGTCCATTGGGGACAGAGACACAGCTGGAGTGTGTCCTGCGTCACACTGCGACCCGCAGCAGTGTCTCTGCTGGATGTACCTGGAGAAAGCTTCTTCCATACTCAGATAATAAAACAGCTTTCTGATCGTCACTGCTTCTTCAGGGATGCTTTTACAGATTTGATTTGAGATGGTATGGATGTGAAAATGAACATTGAAAACAGTTCTTATAGGTCATAAAATGACTTTGCTATGGTCAAAGTTATTTATTTCAGCTGCTTAGTTAGTTGATTAAGAGATTAGTTGATCAACAGAAAATTACTGGGCCACAATTTTCGATAATCATTTGAATCATTTAAGTCGAGCAGAACTGACAGCTGCTCCAACGTGAGCTTTTCTCTGATGCCACTGACGTCAAAGACCTCAGGGCCTGCTGGCTTTATATTCCTCCAGGAGATCACAAATGTATTTTGTCCACAGATTATTTGGTGATTCATGAACTAGCGGCAGAACTTCTTCTATTTCATACGTAACTGTAAGCAAGTGTACAGATTGGTCCAATTAAAACTCTGGCGGCAGCGTTCTGCATGAGCTGAAGTTGTTTGACGAACTTTATAGATTAAATTACTTATTTAAAATATAATGAATTGCTAATAAAAATAATCACTAGTTGAAGCTCTCTGTCTGCAGTGCCCAGTGACAGTGTCTGGTTGGATATCGAGGATTTGTGGCATGAAAAAGGCTGCATCAGTAATTCTCAAGTGTTGTTACGTCAGTTAATATGTACATTAGAAGAAGATGAGAAGAACACTGAAGGCCAGGAGTACAGATAATGGAGATAAGTATGGTAGTTAATTATATGTTCCTTCCTTTCCTTCAGAGGTTTCTGAAGAGAAGTGCATCAGAACACAAGAAAATATGTGTGCCATTTAATAATTTGACTGTTACTAAGCATTGAAGGTTTTGTCTCACCACCACAAGCAATTGTAGTTTATTTTTGACTGTGGATGAGATCTTTATACATTGAAGGACCACGTAGGCTGCTTCTGTTTACAGAGAAGGTTCAATGACCCATTTATTTGTGTAAACCTTTCTAAACTTAATGACAAACACTATTTACAGTAACCAAGCTGAGAACAGCACCGCCATCTTGGTTTCTGTTAAACAACTACAACATTTCAACTCAAAGCGAGAACATGTGGTCTGTATCCGGGCAGAGCTTCACAAACCTTTTCAGTAATATACTCCCTTTGAACCTGACCAGCACAAAACTATTCTATTTTTAGTAGGAAATACAAGCCTACAAAAAGAGAAGTCAGCTGTATTGCTGTGATGTTTTAACTACAAATACATTTTCTGGATTTTCGTATGTCATTCGACAAAACTGGCTTCCCGGAACACGTGAACGTGAACGAGAACACGTGAACAACACGTGAACGTGAATACATTTACGTCGTGTTCACGTTCACGTTCACGTGTTCACGTGTTCACGTGTTCACGTGTTCATGTGTTCACGTTGTAACAGTTGTAACGATTGCACGATTGGTTTATGATTGGTTTATGATTGGTTTATGAAACTTACATTTACATATTTTAGTTAACACATGATCATTATTTCAGGAACTATGCATAACTGTTATTTTTTAATTAACATGTTAACACAATGTCACAATCCCCCCCCTGCAGTATTCCAAAGTGTCCCTAGGCGTACTCGCACTGCCTGAGCAACACTGCATTAGGGCAGCAGTTATACATTTTGAGTCATGCTGATAGAGTTCTTGTCTGACACTGTGCAACACTGCTGGAGTTCTTTATTCTCATGACTTATGTCTAGTTCATTTAGCAGAAAGATTTCAATGAAGCAAAGATACAGACATTCCTGTATGACAGTGAACAGGAAGGTTTCAGGATGAGCTAACGTGCAGGGTATAAGTAGCTGCAGCGCGGCATACTGGTGCAGGGTCTGTCCTCCGCTACAGCTCAAAACGCTGTAATCCATAATTATGTTTATCCTCTCTTTTGCAGAGGTTGTTAGACTTCCTGTCACTGCTGCTGACTTTAAGGAAAGGGCAGCTGTGACACTCTGTCGTACTACTGCATCTCCAAACTTGGGTATAGGCTTTTTTTAGATTCAGCTACAGTTTACAGAAGAGTGCGTAGCATGGGTGCCAGTGACATTGGCTCACTTACTTCAAACACTGTAGTCATTAAAGGACATTCTTCCAAGTAATAATAAATAATCTCCATGTGGGAAATAACAAGAAATGAAGAAGGATGGATGTATATAAATGGAGAGGCACCAAATCAAGTGGAAAATCAATGTGGAAGAAGTCAGCCTTGTCATGTTCAAAGTGTGAGCATGACGGCCTTTAAGAAGATGTGGCAGGTCATCACATGACTCAGCGTGCCTGCCAGAAATTATTCATTAGACAAACATTTCATTCTGTGGAATTCTTACATAAATGTGTTTATAGCATTGGCCTCTATATTGTTTTATACTTGCTCTGCCACACAACAAAGGCACACATTAGCCTTTTCTTCCAACAGGGCAGGCCTGGGTTCACTGCACGTATTGCAGCCATCACAATAATGTGACAGTTCTGTTTACAAGCCCACTTCTCATGGGGCACGGCACTGGAGGCTCTATCTTGAGCTTGTGGCCTACTTTGTACTAAAGGCAACAAAATCACACATTTTAACTCCGTCCATCATCTGGTTTTTCATTATTAAGCTGAGCTGAGTTCCCAGTGTCCTGGCTGTAGCTTCACATTTACCATTTAAAACTTCTCATCCAACTCTCTGCGAGAAAGCAAACAAAGGTTTTCACTAAAAATGTCAAAGTAATCTTTTACTTCTTAAATTTCTTTGTTTTGTATTTACTTATGTGTATTTTTTTGTTTGTATTTATTAATATATTCCTGTATTTTGAAGCCTACAGTGACAGACAACATACTTAATTTACTTTTAATTAGTTTTATGCTTAAAAACAGTCAAATTTAGTCAAAAGATTATTGGATTCATCCTTGAAAACCCCAATGCGTGTAATATTTGTAAACCCTAGGTCCCTCTTTATATCATGAGAAAAGCTGTTTGGAACTATGAAGGATGTTTGTATTTACAATAATGCTCATATGGCTCATTATGATACATTTAAATACATTGTAATATATATACTGTGACCTCTGCCAACTAAACTTCACGAAGAAAAAACAAACTTGTTTTACAACTAATTTTGACTTTTTTATTTTTAATGAGATTTTCCTAAACCTGTTTCATCATCTTATTCCAGGAACATTTTCTGCAGTTGCTCCTGTATTTGTTCTATCTTATTATGCGCATTGCATTGTGGGACAACAGTTTACATTAACAGCACACGGAAACACATATTTGTTATTTCATTTTCCCCATCAGAATGGCCTTCACTCTCAAAACCTGCTTCGAATAAGAAAGCAGTGTCGAGTTATTGCACTTCACCTTTGTGACACTAGGAGGCGCTCATGTTCCTTGTGTGAATGACTCTCCACTGAAAGCATGAAGAATCTACCTAGTGAAGCATCCAGCAGGTTGCATCATGATGTAATAATCCCTGCGTCCTCATGCCAGATAAAATCCCCAACCCAATTTTCAGTTTGTTTAACAGCCAGGCTTCTCCCTCTCCTCGCTCTGTGTCACCAGCCGCCATAGGATGAGGAGGAGAGGAGGACTTGGAGGGGGCAGACAGTCACAAGTGCTCATCATCATCACAGCTACCTTTAAATGTGGCCATGGAGTCATTTCTGCTTCATGTAAGTTATAGCAGCCTGCAATCCTCCCAGGGGTTTGGTCAGGCTAATCTGCTCAAACAGGAAATAAACCTTTTCTCAAGGCGTCTGACTCACACACTCACACACACACACACACACACACACACACACACACACACACACACACACACACACACATACACACACACACACACTCACACACACACACTCTCACACACACACACACACACACACACACACACACACACACACACATACACACACACACACACACACACACACACACACACACACACACACACACACACACACACACACACACACACACACACACACACACACACACACACTCACAGCTCACACGGCATCACCCTGACCTCATTATGAAAAGGTTTCACAGAGCCTTCAACCAACAGATTGACTCCTCTGCTTTTCCTCCGAGCTGAGGCCTGCGAGGTCGTGATCTGTAGGTCTCCAGGTAGTAATGTCTGTGTGATGCACAACTCCTACTGTTGCTGGAGGAAGTTAGAAGTCTTCATATTCAGGGGTAACCAAACTAAAACAAGTTTATAGAAAGCAGAACAGATGATTCTTTCTGGTTTGTGTTAACGAAAAGCAATAACAGAACAGAAAGTGTTGGAAAAACAAACAAACAACATTTCTTTTTTAGAGTCTCATACACATCAGCCACATAAGAAACACACAGTAGCTTACAACTGTTATTACATAACAGTACACAGAACAACCAGTGATGCACAGTATACTTACTCCAGGATTTACATACGATTTAGTTACATAACACGTCATGAGTTTTTAAAAACGATTCATTGGAAAGGATTAAACTATAACCAGCAGTCAATAAATGGGTTTGGGTGTCCACCAAACTCCTGAGGAAAATATTTGACTAAACCTTTTAGCCTCTATTAGCTCCTAGTTTTGGTTTTCCTCTCAGCTGCTGAACGTATTTAGCAGTTAAAGAGCCAGACCAAAATCAAATCCTTATGAATGATGTTGCTCCGTAAATGCTGGATGTTAAAATATGCAACTGTGCCCCAAGTGGCCAAGAAACCAATTGCAGGTTAGGGTACGTTTTGACGCTAACACTTTTATTTTGGTCAACTTTTAAACCACAATACTTTTACAAGTATCGTGTTTTATTATGTATGTCATATTGCTACGTTTACTTAATTAAAGGCTATGAAAATTTCTATCACTGAGGATAACCACCATGAACTGTAATGTAATGTAATGTAATGTAATGTATCTTTGTTGACTAAAAATGTGGCAACTATTATGAAAACCTAAACTGCATTTTTTGGTTTTGGTGGTTGTACTGGTTGTTTGTACCCTCATGAGCTCAGCCTGCGTGATCATTTCCGTGCTCGAGTAGGACATGTGGAGGATGCCGCTGCCTGACTCAAATCTTTTTTTTTTGCAGGTTGTGCAGGGTGAGTATATATTTTGTTAGAGTGTAGACCTTTAGCTGGAACGACCGCCAAACCTGGCTGGAACACAGGCGGAGCGCCAGACAGTTTTATTTTTTCACCCCAAATGTGAAATGTAAAAAGCAAAACAGTCTGACACCAATGACTCCACCTGTGTGGGGAGGTGGAGAAGCTGTGTGACAGTGCTGCCCCGGTCACTTGTCGAGGAATATCAGAGGTCAAAAGCCTTCAGGTTTTCTAGATACTGAAAATCAGCATGTGTTAATAATGGATGTAGAAAAAGATCTGGATGTCATGTTGCTCAACATCAGTGTATACACAGGAACGCAATCCGTGAATAAACAAAGTGATCTCACACACCTTTAATGACTTTCTGACCTGTTGTGGATGCAAAGAGTGAAAGCGAGGAAGGGTCCAGCTGTTCATTAAACCCCAGCGTTGAGCTCATATTTAAAACCACAACTATGTGTACAAGACAGAAGCGGCGGCGGAAGCAACATCTCTCCTCTCCGTCCTCTGCTATCTAATGTGTCTCAGTCCTGTTTGATCGTGTCCCTGCTCCATCTCAGCTGATGAAAAACAATTGTCTGTATTCATTTTCTGCCTCCACTATTCCCTCTTCCTATCCTCTGCCTCCTGTGGGGGCTCAGTTGGCTGCTCTGTAGGCTGATGAGGGACGTGAAAACTGAAAATTAGCAAACACGCCAAAGCCAGTAATTGTTAAATTGCAGCAAATGGACCCCATGTGACCCAGGCAAGTAAACTCAGCAATCAACAAAGCCTACCAAGACCCAGTTATCTAAATTCCAATAGTATGCTCAGTAATAGAAAAACACTGTAGAAATGCCATTTCAGATAGACCCCGATGTAATCCCCAAGCCCACTGGGGTCCATTTAATCAATGCCACAGACATGAGCATAGAGGAGGAACAGTCTGCAAATGGAAGTGGAGTTCTGAGTCAGCTCACAGGAGATTAAAAAGTAGAGGTGGATGAATAATGGAGGAGGAGAATGGTGGGAAAATTGCCGAATGTGGCGAATCATCAATAACGCCTCCTGTGAATAATTCTGAAAGAAAAAGACTTCTGCTGAAACTGTCTGTGCCCCCTGAAATGGAATTGTTCTTAATTAGTTTTTGCTGTGTATTGCCTCACTCTGCGGAGGAACACTCATTATTCCACAAGCAAGCTTCCACTCATCTCACCTTAGATTACCTGAAATGTCCAGCTGAAATCCCACATTATGCAAGCTTCTACACAATAAGTGACAGCTTTCCACTGATTAGCTGTGAAGTTTGGGAGTCAGAGGAAGTGCAGCCGGGGTTTGCTGGAGCTCTACACCCCCTGCCCGGGAGCTGTGGCTGACACTGACAGATTCATGAGAAGAGTCGACTCCGGAGCAGTTTTTTAGTGAGACAAACACGACGCGCTCACCAAACCAACACCCATTCATATTCAATCAATCAGCGGTGCACAGAACGCCACGTTGACAGCAGTTTGTGTGAAAAGCCCAGCAGTGCCCGCGCCCTGAAGCAGCAGCTAACAGCCAGCTCCCTGTCTGAACATAATCATGTATCATTACTTCTCCAATCAATGAAGCTAAGCGCCACTCCTTCACTGTTTCATGTCGTGTTTCAGCAGGGCTCGTGAGCTCTTTATTTTGGCCTTGTTAGCAAACAAGGAGCTCAGACAGGCAGACAATGACAGATATTCAAATATATGCAGAATTATGTGGAAATGTTTTGGGCAAAGTCTTCTCCTGACTGTTTTTCCCTCATTATCTGACAGTGTTGTCTTCATTAAGTTCGTCTCCCAGTGCTTGTTGACGGATACATTTTTGGTTTTCTCACACCAGCAGCCCTAAAGAAAAAGATGATCTATCTTTTGTTGTTGTGAATAGAGTGAATGTTGTTGCACTTTGTCTCTCTGTCCTATCCCTTAATCAAGGTTGTGTTCAAGTCCCCATAAGGAGCATGTACAGAGTGTGGACTGGTAGCTGGAGAGGTGCCAGTTTGCCTTGAGTTGATTAGCAAATAGAGTATCTTATCTTAGTGGTCATGTCTACCCTGGATTTGCGAAACTCTCCCGAGATGGTTGAGGTTAGACAATGACCTTGAAGGATTAAGGTTAGAGGAATGGAGGGTTGCCATCCAGACACTTATCTCATCTTATCACTGCCATTTTCCATCCAACCACATGATGCCCTCGGTCTTTCCTTCTTTCCCCATCACCTGACTGCCACATACACCTATTCCCACTTCCCTAATCAGCTTTGTTTCACACACTCCTGGCCAGTTTGTTGATGTTGATCTTGTCCTCTGCTTTGGCTTTCAACACTTCTGTTACCAGAAGCTGAACTTGAAGCCCGACCATCAGCCTGATTCACAGACTTTGATTGTCTTCCTAACCCTCCTGGATTTGTTTGCCTGGATGGACTGCCTTGCTGTTTTCGACCCTCGCCTTCTCATGATTGTGTCAACTCTTCTTCTATTTGTATCTGTCTGCATATTATTCTGCATTTGGGTCCTATCCCTTGTTGCCCTGCTTACTCCAGCAGCTGTTTCAGTTCTATGGCCAGATATTTTTAAAAGCTTTCACATAGTAGTGCTAATATTTTCACTGTGACATTGCTTTGAATTTATAAATTAAATGTTGAATTTATAGGAATAGTGTGATATTTTGAGAAATATGCTTATTCGTTTTGTTGCTGAGAAAATTAATAGCACCGGCATGTTTGTATGGTAAATATAAAGGAAGAATAAGGAAGAATATGTATTAAGTATGAATTATTGTTTTTAGTTTTATGTTTAAAGCAAAAGCCTAAAAATATCAGTAAGGAACTGGTTGGATTCATATAAAACGGCCGCATATGTCTGACATAAATCCACACACGCACACACAACGTTCAGCATATGCGTGTTTATTATACACACGCAGTGCGGTGAACTGGACAGACTCCATAATTCACAAGTAGTTTGTGGGAGACAGTTCGGCTTTGTGGAGATGTTCTGTCATCCCCTCCTGTCAGCTTAACACTGCTGTCCCACAGAGCTAGTCTTCATTCCCTCCACCTCATCCTTGGCTCTTCATGTCTCTTCTCCACGCGCTGTAAAATATGTATTTTCCCCCCTGAGCCCGAGAACGGATTTCTCATCTGCAGCAGGATGGGAAGGCTCTTCAGAGCAGCAATTCTTTATTCCACATGTCGCGGCAACAACTAAAGCGCATTCAACCCCGGTCCAGTCAGAGTTTGAGATTTAACTGCCATTTCATCACGTCTGAGGAGGTGAAAGGTTGCAGTATGGATGAACTCGGAGGCATGACTGCATGGGGCGCTTTTAAGTCAAAGTGATGCAATCCAACCCTTTTTTCTCCACATAAGGAAAGCAAATATAATTGACTTGGTATTAGTGGAAGTGGAAAGATAACAGGCATTTATATAGGATTTTTTTTCATCCATTAAAAATGATTCTCTGTTTGTGTGTTTTAAGACACTGAGGGAATTCAAGGACTGTTGCAAAGCTGAATTAACAAGCAGATTTGTAAATTTTGTCCAAAACACTCTCTTGGTCTCTTAGGACCCTCTTAAAAACACAGACAAACAAGCAAGCTATGAGGGACTTTTCACAAATAAGACCACACAGCAGCAGCAGAACTGTCACATATAATTTACATGACCTGTTCTTAATGGCCAATGCTGCCACGAAGGACACTGCCTTTTTTCTGTGAGTCTTAGTTTGAATATAGCTGGTTAAAGAGAGCTGTCCATCACTGGTTTCAGTAGTGAGGCTGACCCAAGCCTGCTGGGAACTGAACTGTAGGTAATTAGTTCACAAAGCCTGGAGGACAAAAGGAACTTTGGGGGTGGAGGTGACGGGGGAGCTGCTTGGAAGTGGGGGGGGGGGGGGGGGCGAAGATTTGGGAGAGGGGGATAAAGCAGGGGATCTTGAGTTTGGAGCACAGAGGGACTTTTGGGGGGAAATTTGTATGTGTGTGTTCCTGTGTCGGGGTGCAGCAGCGGGGGGGTCGAAGCAGTGGGAGTGGGGGCTCACAGAGGAATGAATTAGCAGTGTGAAGGGGAGCCTTGTCCCTGAGCTGAGCGCTACTACCAGCCAGCACACACGCACTCTCTCCACTGGAACCCGCCAACGGACAAAAGCCGGATGTGGTGGAAAGGGACCTAAATTGAAAGACTGCAAAAGGTCTTGACATGAAGTATGACATGAACTCATGAGTGCAGTGCAGGCAGTCTGTCAAGACACTGGTTTGCAGTGAAAATATCACTTTGATAAGTCGTAACTGTATCTTCTTTCAGTAAGCCTACTACATGTTCCTCCCAGCAGTATTCCCATGTGGGGCTTTAATGTAGGTCTACATGTAGACAGTAGTGGGGTCTCTCTCAGCACTACTGTGGAATTGATCAAATTATGTTAAATTATTTGTAAAATACCCATTAGCATGAGTCGGTTGATTAGACCGAATAAAATCCGTGGATTAGCTTTTGTTAAAACACCCACTGTAACTCGACTCACAGATGGTTATTATGCAGTAGGCTAGGCTATCAGCCTCAAAGGCCACTCAACCCGCGGGAGGCGCTGTCTATCCATTGTTACCAAAGCTCCTATTGACGTCCCCGTCAATGCGACCACAGTCCCTTTAATGCCACAACTCATCGCTACTTAGCGGCGGTGAGCGGAGCGTCCAGGCTGGTGCTACCTGCTGCCAGGCCGGACACACACTGCGGGCTGGTGGCCTCTTCAGTCCGCTGTCCAACCAACCGACCATCAGACCATCCGCCTCCTCCTCCACCTCCTCCCCCCGCCTCCTCATCCTCCGCGCCCCCCGCCAGCACCGTCAAGCAATAGAGAGTCATTCAGAAGAAACCCGGAAGTCTATTACCTTTGACTTCAAAATAAAAGCGTAAAATGTCATTTTAGGTGAAAATCATATTAAAGAATAGATTAGCAATGGGTAACGTTACTGGAGTAAGTTACGTAAAGAGCCCATCACTCCAGTGATGTCAGAGCAGGGTAGTTTGCTATGATATCACTGTATGAGATGAGGTCATCTTCTGTGACTCACCTTTGAATTACACTGACATTCATTTGATTTTAGGTGTAGGCCTAAAATAATAAAAATATAAATAAATAAATAATGTTTCTCAAATGATGAATACTATATGATATTGTGACTGTAGAATTGTGTTATGAAAAGCTGCCTTATGAATGGTCAATACATAATATATATTTAGTAGCTTAAGCTACACCAAACATGGAAATGCAAAATCAGAAAACTATTACAAGTTAGGCCTACTACAATATTGTACCTATTGCATGTAGCCTACTGAATTAATAATAATACAAATAATTAATAAATAAGCAAACAACAACGTTGTTAATGATAAGATGAACAACAATGAATGAAGTAAAACTCTTCTTTGCGTTTCTGGATAAATCTGGCACATTTACTTCACATTGCTGCTTAGTATAGCTCGTGTTCTCTTGAATGAATACATTAGTAATACTATGTACTATTATTTTGAAAGTCTTTACCAGAAGCTCGGTGTTTAATGTGTCTGCCTTGACTCTGCCTGAGCCTCCAGCCCCCTCTGTGTCTCTCTGTCCCACTGTTGCCATTCCGACGCACATCTCTTGCAGAGGAGCAACAGCTACGCGGAGTTGCCCAAAGTGGACTACACAGATTCCTCTGCGGACAGAGACGACTTCACCCCCGGGTTTCCATCCTCTGCTCGGGGAGGGCAGCAGACGGGAGATGTTCGGTGTGGGTAAAGTCAGATAAAAAGAATGAGACAGAAAGGGCGCAGTGTTGCGCTCCTGTAGCATCGCCTTCACAACTCCGGAGGAATAACGGGACCTGGTTGAATGTGAAATAAAGATCGCTCGGTTATTTTTTAATATTTTTTTCCCCCTGTAGAATGGGGCGGTGAGACCCCTCATCACAACTGAAGACATGAGAATTGTGAGAAGAACAAAAAGCTCGGCTGCGGTGCTCTGTGTTTGAGTCTCCATCCATCCGAAGGGTCCAGTCTGCACACCTTTATTCATGTTGCAAAAGCCTGTTTTATGACAATGGATTACTTGCTGTGGGTGTGCAGCCTCGTTGTGCCCGTGGTGCTGGCTGTAGAAGGTATGTGCTTTGATATTTTTATGACTACTTTTGTCTCCTGTGAATGAACAATGGACTGTTTGGATGCGTTAGAATTTGGCAGGAAACACCTTATTGTCACCGAGGGAAAAAAAGACCATTACCCAAGAAAAAATAAGTAGTGTGTATTTTATCTGACAATTTGAATCATATTGGGGTCAGATTATCCCTCCAGTTTAAATACCAGATCAGTCTTGCGTGCTGAAATGAGATCTGTAAGCAAGCCCCCATTCACGTTTTAGTTCATTACAGCTGTTAATATAATGCGGACCCGCACTGTTAAATAGGCAATTCCGCTGAGTATCAATTTGCTGTGTGATTGTAATCCGTGTACACATGTATCATAATTCCCTGTGTGGTGTGTTTGATGTGTGTGTGATGACACCCCACTGTTCCCATTGCGGCTGAAGGACTGCCCTGTTGCTATTGTCCCTGTTGTTGTCACACCCACAAGCTGAGTGAGGTTGTCCACCTACCCAACCTTTCCTCCCCACAGCACCAGAGAGGTTGGATATAGAGTACAGAGGGGCGTCCCTCTCCTGCCGCTGTAAAACCGAAATACACTCCTCATATGATGCATGTCAGAGGTTTAAACCTGCTGTTGGGTTCACCCACCAATCAGTGCTGTGTGTGTGTGTGGACGCTTAAACACGCAGACCGGAGCGGATCAATCCCGGCCCCTGAAGCTCCACAGTCAGACACACACACATGCGAAACACATTAGATGACAAGTGTGAAAGGTCAATGGCTTAACAAGTATGCTGCATCCCGGAAGCTCCCTCCATCACCAAGGGGAGTGTTGCTCCAGGGAGAAGCCCACCCTCGCCACCCACCGCTGCCTGCTCCCCACCCCAGCAACTGTAGCTACATTTCTCTGCCTCCTTCTTTCCCTCCCAGTCCAATCTGCCTCCCCTGGACCGTGGCCAGCTTGATCCCTCATCAATTCTGGTGTCAGCAAGTAAATCAATGCAGCGGCAGCAGCCCTCTACGTCCCAGTGGGCTCTCACGGCGTGATGATCAGCCCCGTTTCCCCAACCGGACCACTAACTGTTACTCAAAGCTCAGGGGTTAACTAATGTTTGTCCTCTGAGGGTAAACATGAAGGGCAGATCATTAGATTGGGTTTTAAACAAGGGGGGAAACTAAGGGAGGCCTCCATTAGTTTCAGTTGCGTGTCGTTTATTTAGCTGCTTACTCAGTGGATTCTAACACATTGCTTGAATCTGGAATTAGTTTTTTTCAGATTCGCAAGTGTTTGCGCATGGATGATGCAAGCTGGACTGCAACTTGAAGTCTGTGCTTGCTTATTTACAAAAGCCACAGTGAGGATTAATCTCCCATTCTCACCAACACGCTGCAGTAAAAGCCTCAGCAACTCTCTTGTTGTTTCTCTCGCTTACAGTAATAGTTTACTCTTATTTTAAAAAGCTCATAAACTAGATGGATGACCAGTCAGAAAGCATTTTATAAAGCAATAGTAAGGAAAGCATTAAGCATCAGGGGATTTTCACATCAATAGAGCTTCAATCGTCTTTTCCTGCTCTCTATACATTAGAATATCAACAAGAGTAATTATTTGTTGACCTGTAAAACGCAGACGCAAGCAGCCCTGAAGAGAGATTGAATTAGGTCAGCTTGACTTGTTCAGAAAGCGCTCGTCAAGCGTCAAACTGAGTACCACACTGGACTGAGAGAAACGTGCACTCGTATACAAATGAACCTCGGCTTAGAATGAGCCAAGAAGTCCATTTTTTGGAGCTTGGACACCCAATCTTTCTTCACCTATTTATATCCACACATTTGATCATCCTCAGATCACTGATGAAGATGATGTTAATATTTCATATGTTTGCTTGTTGGCAGCGAGCGTCAGTGTAGTACAAGGCGAGGCCTCCCTTTCATGATGCACCCGCTCTCACAAAGTGAATAAAACATTAGCATGTGTGAGCTCCCAAAGCACACTGGGATGCAAAGATGTGTGGCATTTTGTCTCCGGCGGGCGTTAAAAACAACAACAAAAAAACAGTAAATGCCACGGGTGGTGATGCTCTAAAGTTCCCATTGCAGCATTGTTTTCTTACCCCAGGGGCAGAATGACTCCACCCGCTGCTGTAGTTTTATGGGAGATAAGGGAGATTTCTGGATTTGAGTTATAGCAGCAGGGCGATCTCAAAGGCATTGTAAACTTAACAGAGAGGGGGAGAGCTGTGGAACAAATGGGATCTCTTTCAATCTTAACCGCTTTCTAGGATTTAGTGAGTTGACGATAACACACTTTGGTTGGCGAATTCTAACCTTATTCCCACTAAAGAATGTTAGCGTTAGAGCAACACATGAGCCTGTACTCAAATGTTAAAGGAAAACTTCACCCGCAAAATGACCGTTTGTATATTAAGAACTCCGTGTTACCTTGAATTCTTGAAGAAAACGTATTTCTTCTTGCATGTCTCCTCTGTGAACAAAGAATCCAAAAACGGAGAAAAGTCTTGATGAATGGAAGTAAATGAGGCCGCGTTCAACAACAGCACATCCACATCCGTTTACAAACTCTCACACACCTCTGCAGTTTAACCACAGTCTCATGTTGTGTGCTCACTACTTCACAAACAGGCATTTTCTAAAACCTTACTATTAAAACACTTGGGACTCACACAGACAAGGAGGGCGCGGCCCCCATTACTTCAATACGTGAAGACATTTCTCCATTTTTGATTCTGCGTTCACAGTGGAGGCATGCGAGAAAAACTAAGTTTTCTTCAAGAATTCAAGGCAACACAAGGGGAGTAATTGATGTACAAATGGTCATTTTGTGGGTGATGTATCCTATTAAGCTTGAGGACATACAGCGTCGTCCCTTCCAGCCGGCTAATAATAGTTTTTATAAAAGTAATATAATTCTTTGAAATCTTTTGGAGAGAAATTCTGTCCTCTCTTGCTCCACAGCGAGGTCAAAGCTCATGTCTGGAGAGAAGAGCACCTCTCGAGCTGCAAGGGATTCAGTATCTCTCTCAGGAACGCTTCAGCAGGGGGAAAATGTTGCTTTCACAGGGGCTTGATCCTGGCTTTTTACAGATGTAGGATGGTCAACCTGCTGCCCCTCGTGTGAGGTGAAGCCTGTTTAAAGGAGCATCAGCTCAGGCCTGTGGTTAGTTGAGGCTGAGTGATTCTGTCTCTGTTGCCTCCGGGTGACCAGGAGAGAAGAGGGAAGGGGCGACACAGCGGATCAGACACCCAAGGGATGGGCTCTATCAGCCGCATGTAGTCCGGGAGCATTCAGTCAGCTGTGTGCCACGAGTGCAGCCAAGCAAAGACAACAGACACTGATTTCACTGATTAGTTCCTCGTCTCTCGCTCAAGTCGTGCTACAAACAACCTTGTTCACAAACGTGTATTTGGGCTCGACAACTAAAGTTGTAAACTGCTGTCGCTCATGTGCTCACGCACACAAGTATGGAAGGCCGAGAAGGCTTCATTAAATGACTCACTAAATACACACTTTGTGCATGAATATTACTTATTAAATATCATGCCGAGGTAAACGTGATCTCCATTAAGAACAAAAGATGGAGGCAGCCACTTATTCCTTTTTGAATGTAATTATAATTACATTATGCAGCTGAAAACTTTTCATATCTTAAAACTCTGCTATCTGCACAAAAAAAGTATTCCGGTTACAAATCACATGCTTAATTAATGCTCACCATAAAGAAATGACTAAGTGACTATGAGTTCATTAGCACATTCTTAATGGATCATCTTTTAATGATCGTTAATTCAAATGTACTTCATTCTTTAATTTATATGCCACCAAATGAGCTGGAATCCAGTTACATAGAAAAGGCGCTTCTCAGGGCCACACAGAACCTGTTGTGTGAAATATCAAGATGTTTATGTCAAACTGGCATGTCACATGTCATATGCAAACATCCACATGTTGCTGCGTTTATTAAGAATTAAAAGTCCCTCATTGTAAAGAGTGAGATTTCTATGACTTTTATTTTTATTTTCAAGCAGGTGTAAGTGATATATTAATACTGTAAAAGTATTAAAATACTTGATCCACGGAGAAATACACACCAGTATTTAGAAACTGTGGTATCAAACGAGCCGTTAAGACTTCAGTAAGGTTGTGATGTCACAACTATAGATACATACATTGACCAATCAGAGCAGACTGGGCTTTTTGGGGAAGGGGTCTTAAAGAGACAGACGCGAAAACGGAGCGTTTAAGACGGAGGGGGAATACAGGTATATTCAGACAGACAGTGTTCCGTATTAAATCTGCAAACAGACGGACCAGGAATCTTTGGGTTAGAAAGTCAGGTTATTTATTAAGATCAAAAGTGAAGCAAAACATAAAACTACTCATGAGATCGACGTCACTGTTCCACAGACCACGAAGTAGTCACAGTTTAACAGAAAGGCCCCGTCTGAGCTCTAACATTTAGCATATATCTCTAGCATAAGAGGAATGTTTCTTCTTCTTATTGGTCGGTGTAGGCCATTGTCCAATGGCCTTTGTTGGTGCGGCAGGCGCGTCCACGCCTCTTGGCACAGTTTCATCTTTGGTGTCCGTCTTTGGTGTCTATTTACATTTTTGGTTGAACAGTCAAGGTTTTTATGCATATGAGCTAAACAGTAGATTTCTGCTCATGCCCTGGGTTACTACAGTTCAACACAACACCTGCTATGAAAGCAGAATGGGCATCTTTTCTCACGCATACCTTATCTGGTCACATTCTAAACAAAGCTAGCTTCACTTAGTGGGCCAGAGTTTGAAACTCTCTGTGTGTGAGTACTCTTTTCAACATAGCAATACATACAGTTCATTTAATATAGGTATAAAGGTGCGACAACACACATAGCAATGCATATTCATTAATAAAGGTATATAAGTACAACAACATATAATGTACAGTACATTGTACTGTGATTTCCCGGCAGTGGGGTCGTTAAGTACGACACAGATAGGGAAACTAGGCATGAATTCCAATGTTATTTTATACTATTTTAATTCTGCTATTTTATCTGCTATTTTATCTGCTTTTTTAATTCAGCTATCTTTATACTATTTTAATTCTGCTATTTTATACTATTTTAATTCTGCTATTTTTATAATGGTACTTCAGACTCATTTACATCTACACTGTGATTATTGTCCTGTAGATGCTCTTATTCTGTCCTTGTACTAATTGTTATGTTTCTGCTGTGAAGCACTTTGGGCTGCAATTCTTGTATGAAAGGTGCTATACAAATAAAGCTTATTATTATTATTATTATTATTATTATTATTATTATTATTATTATTATTATATTATTATTATTATTACATTAATAAAGGTATAAAAGTGCAGTGTAAATCTAAGAGCAAGCAAGTAATACTGAGTTTGGTGATAGTCATGATTTCCACAAGACAGTATGAGACAGACAAAGTGTTTTTGAACATAAAAGCATGTAAACGTGTTCTAGTAGAAACACAAAACATAAGTATGAACCTGAAAAGGAGCATAATGTGTTCCCTAACTAGTCACATAACTCACTGTGACTTCATCATTCATGATACTTCCTGCATTAATTCATGTTTTAAATCATGAATCATTGAATTAGTTAAGCATTCCTAAAGGAAAAGTTCAAGGTTTTATTTTTTTTAAATATGCTTATTCGCTTTTATTGTCGAGCTTTAGATAATAAGATTAACAACTTGTGGTCTAAATATGAGCAAGCCAGTGGCTGCTCAGGTGTAAAAAGCTTGCCTGGCTCTGTCAACGACCCATTTCAGAATAATATATGTTATATCATAATTATTGATGCATTAATGTGTTCATCATTTTAATGTTGCAGCTGGTAAAGGAGCTTTTAACTATACATACTGGTGGGGAGCTTGTGAATTTCCCCAAGGGATCAATAAAGCTTATTTTAAACTATAATAATACATGATCAATTATTTGTTGAGTATATTTTCTATTATTAATCTCAATCAGAATCGCTCAGGTAAATGTAGTGGCGTAAAAATATTTGCCTCTGAAATTTAGAGGAGTAGAATATAAAGCAGCAGGAAATGGAAACTAAAAATTATACTTGAGTAAATGTACTTAGTTACTGTCCACCACTGACCTTATTATTAAGTATTACTGGTTTTTGTTCAGCGTCAGGCCAAGGTGGACCCTGAACTGTCAAACATAACAACGCGCTGAGAACATTTCATACATCGTCCATTTACTGTACACACACACTGCTACGCTCATTTGCATTGAAAATAATAGCCATAATAACCCTACTGCTTGCTTTTGATCTGTTTAACACCACCGATGCAATCTATCCTGTTGGATACACGGATCGCTATTCATTATCTCGTCCTCTGAAAAGAAGAAAAGCCATTGTGGGTTCTCTAATGAACGGGCTGTGAACACTGCACATGTCTCCAGCTCAGCATCCTAGAGATGGACCAGTGATCTATCCACTCAATCAAACTTCTATTATTGACATGCACACAAGCCAAGGACAACCCTGTACTGTTACTGTTCCTAAAGTAAAACCTCTCCCACCATTATGGTGCCGGAACAAAGCCAGAGCGCTGCTGTCGTTCCTCACAGGTCATGCTATTTGTTTACCCTCTCACACCCTCCTTCAGCACAGCCAACAACAACTTGTGAGCAAATGGTGCACAGCAGGCGCCGTGTCACTGAGTCTCCACGCAGAAAGCGTAATTGTCCCAGTAATTAGGTGCTAACAACAACAGAACAATGGGAGTTGCCGCGGCCACAGCTGTATGTTAAGAGCCTAGAGAGGTGTCAAGTCTTCTGAGGTGTAATGAACTCACCGGACCAGCGGTGACGGCTGACTGACAGCCTCGACAACAATGCTCATTGATCCTGCTGTTTATTCTCTGCCTCTCCTCTTATTGTCGGCCCTGATTTCACCTCCTCGCAAAGTCGTAAACAGCTAGGTGAAGAGAACAACTGCTCAGATTAGAACCCGAGCCCCTTTCCCAGTGGACAAAGGGGCTCCAGGGCGCACTAACACCCACTAACACCCACTAACACCTGGCTATTGTCTTTAGTGGGAAAGGTGACAATTCATTCAAATGACTCTGCAGTAGTGACGGTGTGTCTTGGCTCCAGCTCCATCGGCAGTGATAAAAACATGACACCCGGGCGCTAATCTTGGACCCTTTTCCGGCGGGATGCTATGTGACGCGTCAACGTTAATATATAATAAATAAAATCATTTTATTTACATACAAAATATACAATTTAACATGCTCTCCTCAAAGCCACCAGACTTCATGTTGAGACACAATCAGCTTACCTCGTGACACACACTTCATTCAAAGTCTACAGAAACCAAATGAAGCTCTCTAAGAGTCTCAAAGAGAGAATGAATAAGTCTAAAATATGAATAGGTCTAAAATAAAGTAACCATTGTAACATTTTCACTGTTCACTAAAACATCTCCCTGTGCTTATGTGACCTCTCTCAATCTAGTTAATGGAATATTTCCCATTCCAAGGCATCTTGGAATGCTTTGTTCTTAATTC
The DNA here is from genome assembly GCF_900634415.1 of Cottoperca gobio. Lineage (NCBI taxonomy): Eukaryota > Metazoa > Chordata > Actinopteri > Perciformes > Bovichtidae > Cottoperca > Cottoperca gobio. Next base: position 20,959,323 of record NC_041371.1, read on the forward strand.
TCCAAATGAATATTGAAAGGAGTGTATCTGCGGGTGCCAAACACAGAGAGAGAGAGAGAGAGAGAGAGAGAGAGAGAGAGAGAGAGAGAGAGAGAGAGACAGAGAGAGAGAGAGACAGACAGAGAGAGAGAGAGAGAGAGCAGAGAGAGAGAGAGAGAGAGACAGAGAGAGAGAGAGAGAGAGATAGAGAGAGATAGAGAGAGAGAGAGACACAGAGAGAGAGAGAGAGAGAGAGAGAGAAAGAGAGAGACAGAGAGAGAGAGAGACAGAGAGAGAGAAAAGAGAGAGACAGAGAGAGAGACAGAGAGAGAGAGAGACAGAGAGAGAGAGAAAGAGAGAGACAGAGAGAGAGACAGAGAGAGAGACAGAGAGAGAGAGAGAGAGAGAGAAAGCCTTAATTAGCCATCACAGATATGCCATGATTGTCAATGCTGTCAAAAACTGAGTGCATGTGGGTGGAGGTTGTGAAAGAGATAGAGAGGAAGTTTTACCTGCATCTTTTGTCAAGCAGAGGGAACTTGTGTGTGCCCCCCCCTCCCCCACACACCATTTAATTTAAGTTTGTCAACCTTCCTCCTACTCTTAATTTGCAGAAACCCTTATGGACAGTCGGTGGGCAACCACAGAGCTGGCATGGACCACGTTCCCAGAGAGTGGGGTGAGTTATTGTGTGTGTGCATGTTTGTTTTTGTTTTTTTAATTTAACAACATTTGTTCCATTGGCTTGTTAATAGAGCCCAGTCTGCCTTGAACAGCACACCTCCTACTGTTTTATATCTTTGTTTTTGCAGTGTATATTTGCTTTCCTGGATACTAAAAAAGCAAATGAGAAACACATTGTGTGGAAGAAATCAAAAGATTGTTCGTGTTGTGTAATGTAAAAAGCTTGACGAAGGACTGTTGTAGGCACTTTAAGCAAAAGAAATGAGCAGACGCGCGGTTACACAGCAAATCCCCTCAGTGTGCGAGGACTATTAGGTAGGCTTTACCTTACATGTCTCCCCAGGATAGAGTGCCTGGTAATTGAAAGCATGTGTTTGTCTTTTATAATATGGGTCCAAGAGCGCATTACAGACAAAATTAAGGTTTTCAGTTGATACCCCCTGTAGGAATGGTGAGAAAATAACACAACATGAATTTGACCCCAGGGCTAACAGCCTGACAGACCTCCCCCACTACCGGCCAGTGTAATTTGTCTTCGCTACGTGAGCGCAAAGTCAGTCAATGGAAATGGTGGGTTTCCATGGAAACGATCTTCGGCAGCCCTTCCTCCTTATTTCCCTACAAGGGCCGGCTCTGAATGTCCCAGCATCCATGAAGTCATATGTCACGACTGGCGAGGCAGCCCCTCTCCTCACGCCTGAAAAGCCCATACGTTCAGGGGCCGGCAATTATCATATATGTCAGGTAGTGGCATCAACGTGTTGCCGGTGATTTACGACGTCTAATGCTGACTCTTGGGCTCATCGTTTGGGAATAAATTGCACAGGAGCTCGAAGACGTGAGATGAGTTATGCATTATTTTCTTTCAGTTGAAATAATCAATTTCTGGGAAGCTCATTTGTTATGGAAACGAAGCATTCTGTCCAAAAAATCAAAAAAAGATTGACTTCTCACAAGGTTATTTTCCAATAGACTAAATATATTGACCAGCCATTTATCACAGCCTGTAACGTTAGGTACCAAATACAAAGAGCCGTTCTAACAACAAGCTATACTCACACGTTTTTATATATTGACACACAGACAGAAGTTATGTTCGTTAATAAAATATATATTTTTCCCCCACTGTCTAGAAAATTGGGGCATTAACAACATTTTGGGGGCACTTTGAAAAAAAGAAGTTATTAGTGCACGAAGTTTAATGATTTAACATTAAAATGCATACAGTAATCACCACCATGTGCCAACATGAGTAAATAACAAGCGTACTATGGCTGTGCCAACGAGAAGTGTGCAGTCATCTGTATGTGTGAGAGGAAGCAGGAGACCTTAGCCTTCGTACATCTATAATGCATTAGTTACAGACTTCTGGAAATAACCGGGCTTCATATTTGAGCTTGTTTTACCCTAAAATCTTGGGGGCAACTTTTGTTCCTCAATTGGGTTTCTTTAGGGTCATTCTAAAATTCCTTGAGGCATTTTTGCCCTTTACCCCCCCTCGCATCCCCCCCTCCCCTACTTTCTGATGCTGCATTGTTCCTAAATGATGCAAATATCTGCTGTCAGGCTTCATGTGGAGGCATGGGAAACTATATATATAATAAATTCTGCGTAACATGAAGTGCTCAGGAGTGCAATCACACTGACAGTATTGCATTTAGATGGCCATTTTAATAAATAACTCACTGTTTGCATTATAGATATACGGGGAAAGTTTCCATTTAAAGTGTACAGATTTATGCTCTCATCTCTCTTCGAGCACAGATAACACATTTATATGATATAGAAACCAAATCTCGTCTTGAGGCAATTTGGATTTCACTGCAGCAGTTATTGCTATGAGCTGCTTCCTATAGGTGTGCACTCTGATATCGGTATAATCAACATTTGTGATGAGCTGCGAAACACCCCTCTTCTTCCAAACCTGCAACACATGAGCAGCATCAGGACAAACAGGCCAAATGCGTGAAATGTGTTTTAATGGGAAAATGTTTTCTATTATTAGTCCGTAATGATTGGAATTTTCTGAGTGATTCATGTAATTAGAAGCGTTTTAGCTGCAAATTATTCCTCACAGGCCACATGTACACACACCGCACTGTGGGAGTGTGTGTTGCATTTTTATATTGTGTTTGTAGCAGACGTCACTTTGCTGTTTTGGATGCCCTCTATGCTTGAACGCTTTGCATTAGGATGCGCTGCGTTTAACAGTACTCGATTTTAATTAACAACATATTGGATTAGCGAGTTTCTGCTCGTCGCTCAGTTGTTGCTGAATGAGAAATAGATCTGTTAATAAAAAGCATTAGATAATCAATTCAATGTAGCTTCATTTTATTCTTAAACATACACTTCTCTTTGCCTTCATCAGTTGTCCACAGAGCTTACAGTCTGTAGTTTCAGATTCCCTGCTGTCACCTCTTCCTTTGTCACAGTGTCTCTCTGTTGTTTCCACAGTGGGAGGAGGTAAGCGGCTACGACGACTCCATGAGCCCAATCAGAACCTACCAGGTGTGTAATGTCCGACAGCCCAACCAGAACAACTGGCTGAGGACGGACTTCATCCCTCGCAAGGGCGTGCTGCGTGTCTACGTGGAGCTCAAGTTCTCTGTCCGTGACTGCGCTAGTATCCCCAACATCCCCGGCTCCTGTAAAGAGACCTTTAATCTGTTTTACTACGAGTCAGAGGGGGACGCAGCGACAGACAGCAGCCCTCTGTGGAGGGAGAACCCCTATGTGAAGGTGGATACTATAGCTCCGGATGAGAGTTTCTCTCTGCTGGAGGCGGGCAGGATCAACACCAAAGTGCGCAGCTTTGGCCCCCTCTCCAAGGCCGGCTTCTACCTGGCATTCCAGGACCTGGGCGCCTGCATGTCGCTCATCTCAGTCAGGGTTTTCTTCAAGAAGTGCTCCACCACTATCGCCAATTTCGCCGTCTTCCCTGAGACCGCCACGGGGGCAGAAGCCACATCCTTAGTGATCGCTCCAGGGGCCTGCGTGACCAACGCCATGGAGGTGTCCGTCCCCCTGAAGCTGTACTGCAACGGGGACGGCGAGTGGATGGTTCCTGTTGGCTCGTGCACCTGCGTCGCTGGCTTTGAACCTTCCGGGGACGGCACTCAGTGCCAGGGTATGTGTGTTTAACAGACATTTGGACTTTTATTTAACCAAACCTCCTTTATATGCTCAGTGCAAGTCACCTCAGTCTGTGCCCTCTTCGCTGCATTTATTGTGTGGCTCCTGGAAGGGGGTGAAGGAGGGTGGAGGAGAGTATGAATTAATGAGGTGTTGCAGAGAGGAGCAGAATACAAATATTGCGAGAGCAGCACGGGAGGGAGAGAAAGATAGGCACAGAATAGAGAGCCAATGGATTTGTTCGAGGAAAATGCAGATAATAGAAGGGAATGGCGTCCAGAGAACAGAGATATTAACAGAGAAAGAGAGATAGTGTGAGTTAAAAGGTGTGAATTGCCAAAGATGGGATGGTAACAGCAGCCAAAATAAGAAGAATGAAAAGGGGGGGGGGGCTGCAGGAAGTCAAAGACAGACAAGCAAATCCTCCTCTCACCTGGGCGTGAGAAATAGTGTCTACACGCGCTTGGAGAGCTCATTCGTTGCCATTTGGCGGCTCAAGGTTAAAAGCCTGCCGCCAATGCCTGATAAAAAGCTCTCCAGGGCTTCAGCCGGCGGTTGCGATGAGGAAGTGTAATTTCCTCCCGTTAGTTAATCTACAGGCGGCCACACTCATTAACACCATTCAGACCAACGTGAGCCAACACTGCCACGCTAACATTAATCACTCAGACGTTTCATTTCTTACCTCGGCCTGGCCGCGCGCTCGCAGCCAAACACCGCATGAGAAGGAGACGAAGAGAGACAATAGAAGGGGGAGAGGGAAACATTAGTGTATCGAAAACAGGAGAATCACTGTGCCCTCCAAAGAGGTTAATGGATTGAAGCAAGACAGCCGGGTGATTCAGCACCCTCTCCAAAAGAAGCGAGGAATACAAACAAATAAAAGAAAATGATGATGCACTGTGTAATAGAAGAAAAATAAATCAGATCAGAGAGCCCAAAGGTCTCGGAGAATTATGAGACAGAGTAAAAAACAGCACATTTTCATCTTATCTTTAGCTTTTTATTGCACGGTTTTAGAGCCACAATGCGGGACCATTAGCTGTGCTGATTTTCCTAAAAGTGCCATTGTTGGGAATTAGGGTGGAAGTTGAGTTCAAACTGAAAGACCACTTAGCCTAACTAGTTAATCACACTCTCTCTCTCGCTGGCTGCGTTTTTATGAGGCCCTCACGCTGACAGGACAGATGTTCGCCAGAGACCCTACTTTTACACCACCAGTTAGGAATGTGGCAACAGTAAAATGTGTGTCTCTGGAGGCTGATATATCCAGACCTTTTGCTGCTAATCCCCTTTATCTGAATCTTTCTTTAGTGTAAGCTTATGCTGGTTTATCCTTAAGACTCGATATCAGCCAACCTTCAGCGTGACACTTTGGAATTCAAATGAACCGCTCGGACACATCGTCTCAGATTATCGCACTTTGTATATTTTTCTGATAACCCTCCCCTAATGTACGTGTGCTCTGTTGTCCCTTCATTTGAATAGATTGATTGGCTTATTATGGAGCTGTTCTGCATGCATGTGGAGGCCTTGTTTGTATTCAGCAGTGCGGTTTGGAGAGCTGAGGACACTACCGACACTGATTGATGGGTTTAGGGTGTATCCCTTTTTCTCAGAAGCATTCTCCATCCCTGTTTGTCTGACAACAGCAATCTCCTGTCAGCAGCAGCCTATCTTCATCTTCATCCTCCTCTTCAACATGAAAGTTAGCTGTCAACCCGTCTCTTTTTTGGGGAGATCATTGTCACCTGGTATAGAGAGGGAAAAGGAAAGAGCGCATGCAAATGTATTGATAAGACCTTATACTTAACTGTTCGCCATCTCTCATGTACATATTAACATTTTCCGCATAAATATTCAGCTACGCAGGTACTTCACAGGAGCAGTTTTTGTTCTCTGACAGATGTGACATCCGCTTGTCTATTAAATGACAAGCAGAGAGTGTTTTTGTTTTGTTTTGTTCTTATTGTCCTTTTTGTTTTCTCTCCCGCCCATCCAGCTTGCATCCCTGGGACCTTCAAATCCAAATTTGGAGAGGGATCCTGCGCTCCCTGCCCGTCCAACAGTCGCACCAGTGCACGAGGAGCTAGTATTTGTCCCTGCCAGAGTGGTTTCTACCGCGCTGACAGCGACCCCCCCCGACTCCGCCTGCACCAGTAAGTCATCCTGCACTGCATGCACAGGCTAAAATCCTCAAATATTCTCATACAGAGAAAAGTCAAAGGAGCAGGGGTCGTTCGGTGGATTATCAGGTTGCATTTGTCATTGTGTTTGGAGTCCAACTGAAATCAAAATTTAAATTTGCTTAGAAATCAGCATCCATGCTTGTTTGACTTGTCAAGTCAAATCAGGTTTATTTGTGGCCTACACAGTCATACACAGTACAACGTGTCGTTTGTGCTTAGGGTCAGAAAGATATAGAAAAGTAAAAACAGTATAGACAATATAGTTATCTAACTTATTTGGTTGAAATTATTATTAAAGAAGAAATTCAAAGGTGTAATATGTAACATTTACACATTAATGTTTAAAACTGACTAGACCAATGTTATATATTTTATTAAGTTGTTTACTTACATTATCCCAAATGCTGCCAAAAGCTGTCATAATTATCTTTTTATCCACTTTTAAGCCACATTATTACACTTTTTTTTATAAAATCTTGCTAGTTTTTAACTTTATATTTTGAACGGATGAAGAATTTTCCTCATCGGATGTCTGGATCTTAAGTTATCAGAGAAACAAGCTGAGAAATAAGCTGAGCAAACGTTTGCCAGAGAAACACTGATTTTTGACATGAAACTGCTTCATTCAGTGTTTCTACCAGTTTTAATCAGCGGGTCCGTTTGTTTTGGAGAGGAGGAGACTTCTGGGGATAATTCTGCTCCTGAACAATGAAAGAATCCTAACCGGGAGAAGCTGCCTGTAATGACAAACTCCCATGATACTATTCTACTTCAGAAAGCCTCCGACAAACTCCGTCTTTTGTTATTGTTTTGATTGATTGAACCCTCGTGGCAGAAAATTACATATTGTGCGTTTAAAGCGACTACAGGTCAATCAATATTTTTATAATAACAAAATCAAATGACAATGTGAAAGGAATTGCTTGTAGTGAAAAAGCTTTAGAAACTTAACACTACCTGCTCAGCCCCAAACAGAAGACAGATACAGTTAGCCACTAGCTGCTGCACATAGTGGAGTGGTTAGTAGCTAAAGAGACAGATATTTCCCTCTGGAGATGGTGCATGTTCCAAATGGAAGTTGTCCGTTTGGTGGTAACTAGCTGCTCTGGCGCTGACCGCAGTGTCCATGCTTGATCTGCATGGACTGGCCTCTGAGAGAAGTCCCAGCAGTGGTACTGATGGAGAGCGACATGTGCTGCCTTGACTGTGTAAATTCACCCCCCAGGGGCCTTTGCCGCATTAAATGACACAGAGGGCCCGCAACTGTCTTCCCCAGATTCTCGTCACAGGAACACTGTGGACTCTGACATTGACCAGTGCGCACAGACAGGCGGTCAGAGACTCAAGCACCACCTCGGACTAAACACGCAAACACACAGCTCTGACAGCTCTGTCCCGACGGGCTGTCAGAGCTTGTGCCAAGCAGCCTGTGCTTTGTGTTGGAAGCGGTGTGTTGCGCAAGAGAGGCTCAGCCAGTCAATGGCCGGCAGCTTGGACTCAGCGTGTGTTTTAGACGGGTGTCCCATTAGAGGAGCCTCCACTCTGAACTGTGTGTGCCTAATTAGAAAAGACAGGGCGAGTGAAACGCTGCTCAGGGTGAGCCGGCTGAGGAGCTGAACTCGGAGGACAGGCAGTCTTGGCCGACAAGAGCTTCCCTGTCTCTTCCCCCTCTCTGCTTTGAGACAGGTTAGACTTGTGCGCCACTAGAAGCTCAGAGAGCCCTCCTCTTCTTCGAATGTGAAGAGAAGAAAAACATGTTCGCTGAACCAATCTTTGTTTGCCTCTGCGGTTATCACACCTTATCCAGGTTTCAACACTCTTCACTCAAAACACAACACTTGTGGCCCTGAGTTATACTGATAAAAGAACATGAATGTCTATCAAGAGGGGTTATGCATAGGATGCGTAGAGCTGTATACTGGGGTGGGGAAAAATGCATTCATTTAAGAATCAAGATAAAAAAATATATTAAATGTTAAATGTTTCAAAAATCAATTTTTAAAAATCGTTTCTGCAAAAGAACCTAGATATTATTACTGACGGACAGTAACCCTACAATGCTTGATACATCACTTGGTGATGCATCAAGCATTATTGTAATTGTGTTTCTAAATTCTCATAACATATTTGATTGATATATATAGTTGATATAACTTTATCAAATATAAAAACTCAACAATCTTATTCCCACTTCACTCTTTGCTTTAATGCCAATATTTGCCACACTGCCTTTATTATCGCACTGTGGACTGGAGTTCATCCTCTATGTACTGAATCTATGAATGATTTTCAATCAAATCCTGAGATACATGAGATTGACACCCCTACTGTATAGGATTGTGCTTTTATAAAGCAACATTACTTATTGATGTGCAGTGTTCTACTTGTACATGATAAGTTGTATGTGTCCTCCTGTTCTAAATATGTTGATTTATTCATTTGCACCAGGAAATATTTCCCCCTGTTGTTATGTTTCTACATGTTTCCCTGCCCTTTGCTCCATCCTAAGGATTTGCTGGGGCATTTGTGTGAAAGGATTTTTATAAAAAAGAAGAATAGGATTACACTCGTTTCCTATTTCTTTACTTGTAATACTTCCTATTGTTGCCTTCTTACAGAGATATCAAAAATGTATTTCACCATTGAAGGTGTAAGCACTGCAAAGGGAACACGACTAAAGCCTCGTGAGTTTTTCTTTTCTGCCTGCCCACCCTCTTAAACACCTACGTGTGTGTGTGTGTGTGTGTGTGTGTGTGTGTGTGTGGTGTGTGTGTGTGTGTGTGTGTGTGTGGTGTGTGTGTGTGTGTGTGTGTGTGCGTGTGTGTGTGTGCGTGTGTTTGTGTTTGTGCAGCGATCCCCAAAGCACCTCGGAACGTTATATCCAGCGTGAACGAGACCTCGCTGTCCTTGGAGTGGGAGGAACCCGAGGACACGGGCGGGAGGAGCGACCTCGTCTATAACGTGGTGTGCAAGAAGTGCCTGCGGGACCGGAGCCCCTGCACGCGCTGCGACGACAACGTGGACATCGCTCCTCGCAGGCTGGGGCTGAGGCAGAGGAAGGTGGTGGTGAGGAATCTGCAGGCTCACACCCGCTACAGCTTCGAGGTGCAGGCTGTCAACGGGGTTTCTGGGAAAAACCCCATCTCACCCAGCTACTCCACAGTGAACATCACCACCAACCAAGCGGGTTAGTAGAAGACGATCTGTCAATGCCACTGGATATGTCCACAGACCAAGTTAATAAATAGAGCTGCTCCGATCAATACCACTTAACATCACGATGAAACAGGCTGGTTAGTAGATCCTGTGTTCAGTCAATGTCAATGAGTGTCTTAATGAGCATCCAGAGCAGTATCAACACCAACAATAAACACTGTTGGACATGCTCAGTGAGAGCAGACAGATGGAAAACTCTCCGGTGGAGATCTGCTTTGCTGAGGGAGTTACAGGGGAGGCAGAGAAAGTGTTAAAGTATACTTCATATCTCCACTCAACCAGACGTCTAACGTCACATCACTGACAATGTCACCTTTCAACATCTCCGCCTAACATTTGCAGCGTCATCATCAACCAAACTGCTCAGCACCTTCACAGACTGTAATTACTCTCCCAGTTAACCTGCACTTAATCCACCCTACTGCAGTTTATGGAGCCAGGACAATGACTGTCAATTCAGTCAATTTCAGGCCTCACAAATCAATAAACTGCCGAAACAGTGAAGGTGACACGTGTACCATTTTTCTTAAACCGTTCAGGTTGAAGTATTTCGAATAATAATTATCTTACTGGGATGGTTTGTGACTTTGAAAGAGAAAATCTTGGCAATTTAAAAGTGACGATCCCCCAACTGACAAGTGAGGTATCTGTGCAGTACCATGAAGGTATAATACGTGACATTTGTAGTCCACACCTATGTTATATATGTTGTTGAGTTGTGTACTTACATTATCCAAAATGTTTCCAACAGAAATACGTCATTTTAATCAAGTTAACAATCCGTTTCATTTGGTCGTGTGTAAAGGCCACGTATGTCCTTTGTGCATGTGGTTGTCTGTCAGTTCTTACTACAGTTTTTAACTGTATGAAGGAAACATTAGAAGCAACTCGGCCTGAGCCTCTCCGTTTTCACTGATTTTTAGCGTGAAACTGCTTTATTCAGAGTTTTGACTGGTTTCAATCACTGAGTCCGTTTGTTTTGGAGAGGAGGAGACCTCTGCGGATAATTTGACTCCCAGTAAAGAACAAACTCCTGAACAATGACCGGGAGAAGCTGACTGTCATGAGGACAAACTCCCATGATCCCACGCTACTTCACGACACCACCAAACTCTTGTTCTTTTTTTGGTCATTGTTTTGATTGAGAGAATTCTAGTGGCAGCAAAATACATCTAGTGCTTAAAATGTAATGTAAACTGTGTCGTCTCTGATGTCCATCTGCAGCACCTTCAGCAGTGCCCACCGTCCATCTGATGCGCTCCACCTCAGACACTCTCAGCCTGTCGTGGCTTCCCCCTGAGAAACCCAACGGGGTCATCCTCGACTACGAGATTAAATACCAAGAAAGGGTAAGCTCTGACTTTTTAGCCACTGCCTTAATGTAGGTCACAGTGCTCAACGTATTGACTCTGCCTTTCCAGCCTTGTATGGAGAGAAGCATTTTTATGGATGCTAAAAAATGTAATATTGAAATGTGATGTGTGTGGGGGATTGGTAAAGTCTAAAAATGTCTATTGTTGGAGAGTATGGGCTGGTTCAACTCTGATGCAAGTGCTGCAACATTGTTATTCTCTCTAGTAAAGTGCTGCAGATATAATATGGCCATTTTATAACTTTTGATTGTAAACTTGTTCAGACTGCATTAAAATAATGCAAGGGCCTGTTGGTTCCTGTGAGGTTAGTTTAATAAGTGGTCCATTTGTTTGAAGGCTGTAAAATGCATTTACATCTAAATGGGATTAGCCTGTTCAGTGCTTTGCTGGATGACTTCACATTGAATTGCGGGAAAAGTTAAGTCAGGTTTTACTTTGTTGCTAGACAACCATGCATTTTGAAATTGAGGTTAAAATAATCCATACTCGTACGAATAAACAGCAACAAGTGACAACTGCAGGATAATGTGAAAAGAAATGAAGTGTAACAGTAGCGCAAGAAGAGAAGTTGTAAAATCGTACTTTTTCAGATACAGCGCAATAAAGTGAACTAGCATTAGCAAATATTAGCCACCAGGAGCTATGATCTCTGTCTATTGTAATGAACAAAGTTGCTTTCATTGCTTATCATTTCAATTTGTAAGATGAACATTATGTTATCTCTTCTTTTCAAAAGTTAAATAGTAAGTGTTTATAATGCTAACTAAACACCAACATATTGTTCTTCACAAATGAGCCATCTGAAACAACTGACTGCTGCTTTAATGGTCCTTTGTTTGACTTCAGGGCCAAGCGATGTCCCACACTGTGACATCCCAGCACAGCTCAGCCAAGGTGGAGGGGCTGAGGGCCGCCTCGCCCTACGTAGTGCAGGTCAGAGCTCGCACTGTTGCCGGATACGGACGCTACAGCAACCCCATGGACTTCAGCACAAGCCTTCACAGTACGGACAACCTCTCTCCTTCGCGAAGAGCCGTCCACACTAAGAATGCTAACTATGATGATAACTATAATACCTTTTTTTCCCACATTGTTTTCCACATAGCACTGTGTATGTACGGAGTCAACCGTAAGTTAATTCGTGCCTGTGGGAACCTCTGTGATCTCCGATGCATTTACGAAACTCATCCTTTCATTTTTTGGCGACAGATTTCGGAAAATGCTAACTTCCTGTGGAATTAGCAAATTAGCCAACAGGCTATAATATTAATTTCAGTTGCTTGACTATGTTGATTGATTAATAAAATTAACAACTTCCTATTTAGCTAACATTGGTGTCAAACTGGGTCATACGTCTTTTAAGTGAATATTTCCCAAAACACAGGACGGCTAAAAACCCCACAAAATCAACTTTTCTTTTCTTCTCTGTGGTAGCGTTTTTATCAAACCGTAAAGAGATTACTTTTCATGGGTTGAGCAGTAGGGGGCGTAATCCATATACTATATGGAATTTGGACGCAAAACAAAACTTTGTGGATATGAGGCGTAAATATTACGATGTGAGCATCCACACTGATAAACGATCAGCCAAGCCCGCGCTACGTGCTCCGTGTCAAACCCCCAAAATGGGTATTGATAACCTGTTACTGCTGTGTTCCCAACTATATGTTTCACCACTGTCGTTGACGTTATAGTTGTGGTTTGGACTCGGCATTCCACTTCAGTGGATAGTTATTTGTTCTGTTATAGTTATCCTTCTTGGTGTGGAGGGCCCTTAACAGTCTGTTCTTGATGATCTGCTGCTACAGTTTTCTAAAGGGTTCAAGCTTAGTAGTTTTTATGGCCTCCTTAATTGGTAGCCATTACAGTTGCAGTACAGGCCACCCTTTAATCTTTTAAGTCTGCTGTTATTTACTTTGTGTCTGTGTGTGTTACTTGCTCCAGGTGACCCTCAGAAGTCGGTTCAGGACCAGCTGCCTCTCATCATCGGCTCGGCCTCCGCGGGTCTGGTGGTCATTGTTGCCTTGGTGGTTATCGCTGTGGTCTGCCTTAAGTAAGTGTTTGATTTTCTATTACTGACGGCCTGCACTACATGTTTCATTTTGTTAGAGTCTGAACAAAGAGACTCATTAAATTTTAACATGCTTTCAAAGGGTGTGTGCTCACTCTTTAGCCTCAAAAGGCAGCTCTGCAAGAGAAAGAAACCGAGTGTTCCTGCGAGGTTTTTCCCTGCAGTCTGTGGTTTCATCTGATAGTCAAGTTAGATATTAGATTCATTCGCTGTTCCTGGAGAGGGTCAAGGCTGATTATGTAAATGAGACTTTTGTTTATGTGGTGCTTGTTTACAGGAAGCAGCGCAGCGGCTCGGAGCTGGAGTACACTGAGAAACTGCAGCAATACAGTGAGTTTATGTGTTCAGCTTGGGAACTATCTCCTCCGTGCTCCTTTGGTCGTGCCAGTACAGTTAACCAACTGATTCAATCAATTATCCAATCATCTGATTGAGTCAGAAGCATTTCCCTATTTGCTCAGAGGAAGTCCGGACCATGTTGTCCTCCTGATGTTTGTCACGATAGTCCTTTGTATATGTGGACTTTATAAGATACAGTATGTTGTCTAGACATGAGAGTGACATCAGTCCTGTAATCTAACTCAGCAGGAAAGCAAATAAGCAAACAAAAAAGGGCTGCAGCAATTAATTGACTACTGGTTTAGTAAAAGTACTTTTGCCGACTACTTTGATAATAGTTCTTTATATCATACTCAAGTGAATATCGTTGGGTTATGGACTGACAAAGCAAGACATTTGAAGACATCACCTATACGTCCTGATACCATAAAATATTCTAATTTGTGTCAAATCTGATTGTTTTATATATTTATTTTAGACATTTGCCATATCTATCTATGATATAATAACTTTTCTTATTAACATTGTGACATTGATTTCAGCTATATAATCCAGGCAGGTATGACTGCATGCTGACTTTCCTGTGATTTTTCCCTCTCAGTTTCTCCGGGGGTGAAAGTGTACATCGACCCTTTCACCTACGAAGACCCCAACGACGCTATCCATGAGTTTGCCAAAGAGATAGACATCTCCTGCGTGAAAATAGAAGAAGTCATCGGTGCAGGTACAACCACGCCGTTGTTTTTGTCCAAGAGGACGGAGAAAGGTTTCAGGTTTATAAATCATTTATTTGAACAGGAGTGTGCCATCAAGCCCTGAGGTCTGTTCTGTAAGAGAGTCCTCTCTGGCAGAGAAGGGTTAGGATTCACACAGAGTGCATAAGAGCTGCTGGTGGGAAGCATTGAAGTAAAAGTCTTTCTGCAGCTCTTCCCCCTCTAGTCCGTGATTCTTTTCTTTCTCTCCAGCAGCATGTTGTGTCCTAACTTCACCTCAAATGACAGTCTGCTCCAGCTCGTTCAACCTTCCTCCCTTTTTACTTTCTTTCTTTCTCTTTCTCTCTCCCTCGTAAACACTCAAAGACACCAAATGCAAAACCCCCAAGTTCCTCGCCCGTCCTCTGTCTCCCTCCACCGCTCCCAGGTTGCACACTCAATCGATATGGGTCACTCCCTCTCTCCCCAACATCTTTGACCCCGGTCCTCCCGGTTTCTCCTCTTCTCTTTTCTAATCCTCTCCCACAGTTGAAGCCGACCCTCAACTTTTTCAAAATCAGCTCCTTCACTCCCGAATCCGACCAGTAACGTTCCCTCCCCCTGCACTTTCCCCAACTTCCTCTTTCCGTCCACCCCTCCTCTTCTTTCCTACGCTCACTCAACCCCTCTCACCCCATCACCCTCCCCCCTTCCTTCCCTCCCCCCCACCTTGTTCTCTCAACCCAGGTGAATTCGGCGAGGTGTGCCGTGGACGTCTCAAACAGGCCGGTCGAAGGGAAATGGTTGTGGCGATTAAGACGCTGAAAGCGGGCTACACTGAGCGCCAGAGGCGGGACTTCCTCGGCGAGGCCTCAATCATGGGCCAGTTCGACCACCCCAACGTGATCCGGCTGGAGGGCGTGCTGACGCGAAGCTGCCCCGTCCTCATCATCACAGAATTCATGGAGAACGGAGCGCTCGACTCCTTCCTCAGGGTAAGCATGGCAGGAGGTGCGCGTCGCCCCAACACCTCCGACAGAGGAGATTACTTTGTGTTTGCATCAAAGCTGAGAAGAACACACACACACAGAAAGTCACTCACGACACCTCTGGGTTATCGGAATGTTTTACTCTCTGTTAAACACCCTGAGGCGCTTACTTGCTGACTGATAGAGATTAAATGTGCAATATAACGCCTGGAGACAGGCATAGTGTCTCTGCTTGACGTGACTGACTGATGCTGACAGGCTTTCTATGCACAAACTCCTGGTGGAAAACTGTCACACAGCAGACCTTTGGATGCGTTTGCTTCAGTGTATTGGAGTCTTTGTACAATACAGAATACATTACTGATCAGAGTTTTCAGACCACCGCCACACAGTGTCACACAGTACATTTAAAGCTGCGTGGGGCTATTACATGTCATTTACGTTCAATAAAATGTGTTTTCCTGCATGGCTGCACTGTGAGAAAGTCCACTTACTGTAACAGTTAGGCTGGATACTTAATGCTGCCGGTGAATCGATGCAACACTGCTGCTCTTAAAAAGCAGTTTATCTTAAAGTGATATACTGCTACTTGTTTGCATAGATGATGAATCGATGATATTGATGAGCCTTGACATTGTTTCCTGTCTGGGCACAAAAAGGCCCAAAACCTAAACAACCAGGGCTTGGTATATTGTTTGATATTTTTGATACTAGTTAGAGCCGTGACATCTCTGTTTCATATATATATATATATATATATATATATATATATATATATATATATATATATGAAAGTGAATATCTTTGGGTTTAGACAGAAAAAATAAGACACTTAAAGAGATCACCTTGCATTTAGAGAAACTGCGATGGAGAATTTAACTATTTTCTTATATTTTAGAGACCAAACAATTATTATTATTATTATTAATAATAATAATAATAATAATAATAATACATTAGATTTGTATAGCGCTTTTCTAGAAACTCAAAGATTTTTTGATTTAACTAGAAAATAACCGTTAGTTGCAGCCCTGATATTATTACCTATACAAGAGTTTTATTATAAAAGATTGTTAAAACTGCCGTACAAGAACTTTAATAAAATAATTAACAAAATAATTATTTGAATATATGATTAAAGCAGAAAAGTTGATGAATCGATTACTGACAGTCGTCAATACTTCTTTACGGACACATTCCAGCTAATACAAAAAAATGGTTCAATACCTGTTTCTATCAACATAAATCTCAGTGACAACTATCTAGAATTTAGAAACGTCACAGACCAAGGATTCATCGATTGATTGCACAACCACACAAGCTTTGTGTCTGATGGTTAAACAAAACAATTTTAAAAAAGTAGCTTTGTGGTAAAATCTTGAAGTGAATTTTCCACTTTTTTTCCGACAATAAAGGGGCAATGATTAATCGATTCATCTGAATAATAGTGATTATTATTATTTGATAATAATATTATATTATTTGATAATTATATTTTTCTTATATATCTTGTAGTGGGTGCATAATTTAAGGAATATAAACATGTGTTTTAGCAAAAATCCTTTTGTTCATGTAACTTATAACTAATATTAACTATAAAAACATAGCGACCAGGTTCCAGATCGTAAGTCAAGAGGAAGCTACGAAATGTAGGACACATCGCTGACAAATCGTAAATATAGCTAGGCACAACGAAAGCTCGTTCCAAAACGATAGTGAATCTGGATTTCTTTTAGCTTAGTTTGTTGGAGAAGGGACAGTGCAAATTAATAAATACACATGATATAAAATAGCAAAATTAGCCCTCTGTAGTCCTGGTCTTCCACCTGCTGGCGAGCAACGCAACCCTAGTTGAGCCGGGGAGGAGGGGCCATCTTCAAATGTTGTGTTTACAAACCACAACATACCTTTGCTGCTACCAATTGCCTCAATGTGTCAATGTGCTGTTTAGAATTGTTGCTCAGACTGAGAAAGAAAGCAATTTGAAATAGCTGCAACCTTTCATTTAATGTTCAGTTAATCTGCCAATTGTTTTCTCCAGTAATCAATCATTTTGTTTATGAGATGTCAGAAAATACTTCTGAGAGTCCAGCCTGAGCCTCTTTCCTCCTTCTCACCCACTCCTCTCAGTCAGCTGTCCCACAAATAACACAAAAGACTCCACGGCCTGTGCTGTCCTCACCCCCGCTCCCGGCAGTTTCACACCGCCTGTGACTCAGAGGAACTCTTGAGTTCGGCTATGACAAGGACCCTATAGAGTTAACTCACACACACACATGCACACACTGTCCATGTGTGTGTGAAGCACTCGATACTGCTGCTCCCCAGAGACATGGACACACTTCCACAGACACGACATATGCACATGTAGATGCATTACAGATATACAGAAATCACACACACACCACACACACACACACACACACACACGCGCGTACACAGCGCCGTGGCTTTGAAGGCCTGCTATGAATTATGGCTGTTAACACATCCATCCATTGCGGCTTGTTTTGCTGTCAGCCTTTATTGGACTGTGCCTACTACAAAGCAGAATGTCCGTGCTTTCGTCCTGTCACGTCTTGCGTTCTGTGCTTCTCTTCGTGGAGTCAGAGAAGGGATTGATTATGTCGAAAATTGATCTTTTATTAAATATTCAGGTCATGAAAGAAAACCTCACATCGTAGTTTCAGCTCCATCCATCTTTTATTAATATCAGATAATTGTGTATTGACATTCGATTGGATTGGTTTCAATTCACACGTCAGGCTTTCATGAGCCTTCGCAGGCTGGAGTGCTGATTTATTACGATCTGGAGTTTATCCCACTGTGTCACGCTTCACACACGTGGAGAATTGTAAATTAAACCCTGAAAGCCCTAATCTCAGATTTGTTTCATGCTTCTCAAATGTTAACATAAAAGGGCAAAATCCTGCAAATCAGGGACTTTCAAATGAGGAAAATAAGCTTTGAACGACATGCCATTTTAATTCATTTGACGGGATGATTTCGCTTTAATGTAGTATAAAAACGCAAACAAAGCTTTGTGTTAACAGCCGTGCCCTGCCTGTACCGGCAACTAGTTTGCCAGTCAGTTGCAGAATGGAAGAAATAAAACCTGCAGTTGTCTGGTTTTGATTCCAGCTTTGCAGCTCCCCGTTTAGTTTTTGTGTGGAGTCAATATAAAGCCCTTGATGGGTTTAGTAGGACAGTAAAGGGTGTAATTAATCAGCTAATTGGACAGTGTGCGTGAAAAGGTCAGCTGTCAGGGACTGTCAGGAGCAGCCGTGAAGCATTATGACGGATGTCATGTTTATGTGGCCTCAGTGACTGATTGGCTCTCTGGTGCTTTCTCCTCCTCCTTATCTCCCCTACTCCTCCCTATCGTCCACATTCAACACATCCTTGTTCTCATTTTTCATTTCTTTCCTCCTTGTTCATTAACCGCCTCTTTGCTCTATCTCCCGCTGTGTTTTTGTAGCTGAACGACGGGCGCTTCACGATGACTCAGCTGGTCGGGATGCTGCGTGGCATCGCTGCAGGGATGAAGTACCTGTCAGACATGAACTACGTTCACCGAGACCTCGCCGCACGAAATATTCTGGTCAACAGCAACTTGGTCTGCAAGGTGTCCGATTTTGGCCTGTCACGCTTTCTGGACGACACTTCCGCTGACCCCACTTACACAAGCTCCCTGGTCAGTATCATGTGTGCTTCCTCTCGTGTTTGTGCACTCTTTGCGTGTTTAATTGAGCTTATTCATTTGATCCACTTTACTTGTTTCACGTGTGACTGTTCATGTGTGACAATATTTGCGTTAGCGTGCAAGGCCGTCTGTGAAATACGCATTTGCTCCTGCATGTGTGTTGTTTAAAGACTGTAGTGTCTCCAAGGGGGTTGATACCAGGGGTGGGGGGGAAATCCACTCGTGGATGAATCGAGATTTTTATCTTCTAAGATTCTGAATTGAGTCACAGCTTTAAAAACCAAAACGTTTTTTATTTAAAGGTATTTTCTTAGAATAGCAGCTAGATGTTGTTGCTGGTGGACAGTAATCCAAGTCAAAGCTCTGTTAAGCATTATCCTGTGATTTGTAAACGCACATAAAATAGCAGTTTTACATGTGATTTCTTTTCTACAATTAGTTTTTTTTAAGTTTCTGAGGAATGAAAAGGCAACTAGCTTGAGTCCACAAAGTGTACTCATGTAACAAGCAGCATTTAAATGTTTTGTATAACTTGAACTTGAAGTCGCGGAGTGTTTCTTTAAACAAGTTTATCTTGAATAAATGCTTTTTTGAAATGTGAGATACAAATAGATTTACACCCTTTACAGCAGAAATAAACATGTTTAAATTCTGGTACAAAAAAACAGTTTGGATCATAATTATAATAATTAAGGGCGTGGCCACTTTGAGTGACAGGTGGCTGCCGTCACAGGTCGCTAGCTGTCTGCTCTGCTGTGGCCCGCCTCAACTCCTCCGACGATCCACCTCTTTGCCCATTTTTGTACTCGGTTGTGTCGTCACTGCCAAGATGGCGACCGCCAGCACCACTCACTCTGAGCTTCACAATGTCTCTCTTCTATGGTTAATACCATCCCCCTCTGTGTGTGTGTGTTTGTGTGTAGGGAGGGAAGATCCCCATCCGGTGGACGGCACCAGAGGCCATCGCCTTCAGGAAGTTCACCTCTGCCAGTGACGTGTGGAGTTACGGCATCGTCATGTGGGAGGTGGTGTCCTACGGAGAGAGGCCATACTGGGACATGAGCAACCAGGATGTGAGTTAGCCTGACAGTGTCATGATACAAACGTACATCTATAGACACGCTGCCAAATAGCCAGAGGCCCCCCAAAACTTTGCTGTTGAGGCTTTCAGCGGGTCTCGAGTGTCAATCACCCCCTGAGAGCCGCTGTATTTCACACACTGTCTGTAGACTTAATGAATATTCAGGGGGTTTTATGTTTAAGTTGAGGGCCGGCTGAGAGTTTCTCTAATTTCCAGCGTGACATGTTGGACCTGGGCCTGCTCTGCTGTCTTTATCTCCTCATTGCAGATGCTGGTGCAGCTGTGTGTCTGTGTTCTAGTTTTTATAGCACCTTATTTACAGCCCTAGCATGCCTACCCTCTACAAATCCATACTGCAAAGCCTCCCTCACACACACACAAAGGAGAACTCAGCAAAATCCTTTTTTTTCTCCTTTTTTTTTTTTACGGGCGTTGTTACCTGTAGGCTATCTGCACTGCACAGACGTTGTTTATTCTCAGAGGAATAACTCTGTATTGTGCTTCAAAAAGAGAGTTGTAATGCTGATAGCAATAAAGCAAAAAAAAAAAAAAGGAGCCGGAATGTAAAAACGCCAGTAATGTATGTATGACTTTCATAACAAAACCCACATGCAGTCATGTAATGAAAGCTTCAAAGTAGAAGCCCTCTATTGTTCCCAATAGCCTTTGTGCCACAGTCATCGCTCAATAAGCAACAGAGTCAACAAATGCGAGATATAAACAGAGGTACTCGCCGTCTAGAAGCACAACATAAAAATCAAAGGACAAGCAGCAGGAAGAGGGGTGCAGCAGAAATGTTTTATTGTTCCCAAATGGCATTTTTTTTTATTGTTGTGGGGAGTTAAAACCCATGCAGAGCTTATGGAGGGAATTGCCGTTGCTAGGCGAAATCAAATCAATGAGCCAACATTTTCATCCCCCACTTATTGTCTCTTCTACCAATCATGCCAGTTTTGAAGTGACAACTTTGAGAATACTTAAGAATATTGTTTTTAGAGTTTTACAAAGATGCTGAAGGGAGATTGGAATGTGTGACAGCATGAGCTGAACAGTGTCTAATGTCTAATGTAGGACATACTGCAGTAACTGGGCATCTTTCTTCCACCACACTAACTAACAGAGTGAGCAGGACACAAATGAGTCAGACACAAAAATTAACACTTTGTAAAAGCACCACGTTAAATCCTATTCTGGGACGATATTTTGCACTTTAAGTTGCTTTAGGTTTAATATATAATATTTCACCCTTTCAATGTCTAAACATGACTAGACCTATGTTATATATTTTGATAAAATTGTGTTTACTTACATTATCCCAAATATTGGCAACCGTTTTCAAACCTAGAGAAATCTGTCATTTTAATCAAGGTAATTGATTACCATTATATTTGGTCACTTGTAATGGCCACGTACCCCCCCTGTTCATCTGCTTCATAAATGTACTTTTTATCCAGTTTTAAGCCACATTTTCACAATACACTTTTTAGATCTTGGTCTTTTTTAACTTTTATTTTATTTTAATCGGACGTCTGTATCTTAAGTTAATAAGTTATTAAGTTACTAAGTTATTAAGTAAGAGAAACAAGCTGAGCAAACGTTAGCCTTTAGCTCGTAGCCTCTCCACCAGGGAAACCCTGATTTTTTGTTCAGTTGTTTTCTTCTAGTTTTAATGATATTTCTGCTCCTGATAAAAACCTCCTGAACGACTGCAATGATTTACTCCCATGACCCCACCCGACCCCACCCGACCCCACCAAACTCCGTCTTTTGTTGTTGTTTTGTTTAAGGGACCCCTAAAGGCAGTAAATGACATAATGTGTGTTTAAAGGTGAAGTTATATGTTTACACAAACATCTTCACATGCTAGCCATGCTAGCTGCTCTATGGAAGCAATGTTGACCACTTTGGTTGATATTTAAGCTCCAACCAAGTTCAACTGTTTTAACTATGGTGATTCCGTAACTTTCCTTTAGTATCAGATCGCAAATAGCAAATGTCGGCATGCTAACAGGCTAACCTAAGATAATGAACACAGTAAACATCAGCGTGATAACACTAATGTCATTGTGAGCATGTTAGCATTTACTGCTGTGCCTCAGTAAAGCCTCACAGGGACTTTTAAGAATGACTTCCTTTCCCTCAGGTGATGACAGCAGTAGAGCAAGACTATCGGCTGCCCCCGCCCATGGACTGCCCCATGGTGCTGCACCAGCTGATGCTCGAGTGCTGGATGAAGGAGAGAAACCTGAGGCCCAAGTTCTCCCGCATCGTCAGCACCCTGGACAAGCTGCTCCGCAACGCTGCCAGCCTCAAGGTGGTGACCAGCACCTACTCAGGGTGAGTCCATATGCAGGAACAGAGGTAGCTATCTCATACGCTTTTCTTCAATAAAATTCATGCCACAGTTTATCCATTTGCATTGTTCTCAAACTGCTTTTGTTTCATTGAAGTGAATGGAGAGAAGTGTCAAAGTGTTTCCTTTTGGAGAAGTGTTGTATCTCAGCCTTTTTAGGAACAGCAAAGCACTTAACCGTTGCCACCTTGGCAAGTTTGCTGTGAGATATAGCAACCTTTCAGACCAACTTGCTGAATTTACTTTCTAAACAGCTGCAGCAAAACAACCTCACCTGGCCTACAGGCTGTGTCTAGAGGCTTGTACCTAATGGATGTGCATTTGCAACTCCTGACCATTCTGAAGAATCTTAGTTGACAACAGCAACAACAGTTCGAGAAATGTTCAGATTTGCAGGGACTTTGATCATAAAGTCTGTAATGCTGGTTGTGTAGTTTGTTGTTGCTGTTGGCTGACTTGACAGCTGCTCCCTTTGTTGAAAACATATGCATTATTCTGCCCGGCTTTCCATATGGGCACTTTATGCTTTTGAGGTTTTTCCACAATAACAGCTGAATAGCGCAAACACAAAAAAAGGGGTGATGCAATTCTCTGTCACCTTGTGTGAAATTGTCCCCTGTATTGAATATGATGGCTGTGAAGTGCAGGATGAAGACTCTTCCTGGTGCCTCTGGGTGGTTGGAATAAGATGTTGCATTAAATATATAAATATATCACTGGCCTAAAGAGAGGCACACCAAGGTTTGTGCTTGTTGGGTTACTTTTGTTTTATGCTTTTGGTTGATTTGTGAGGATATTTCTTTGAGCTGAATGTTTTTCTTGCCAGACAGACGTCTTCCTCTTGTTCTCCGACGCTTCCCTTGGAAGTGTAGAAGTTGACTTATTCATAGGTAGTCGTCCGCACGTTGACAAGTTGTTTTCAACTTTTGTTTTCAGCGCAGTGGCTCCAAACGTCCCAGCTATTTTTTACTGACGTGTTTGTTCTGAATTTTGTTGGCCTGGCTTCCAGTCAACAGTGTGATTAGTGCTGGTTTCAGATGCAAGATCCTCAGCTCTGTTGAGATGTATAATGAATCAAGCACACATCCTCAACTCTGACTATGCCATAGTTTCCTGTTTCCGATGGGCACAAAAGGCAGAATTCATACATACAGTATCAGGTTCTTGTGCCAGCTCCTTGGCTCACAGCTTCACTTCAACACAGAGCCCCTAGGACGATTCCTCTGCCAGGATTTGGGCTCAGTGAAGCTAATTGTGTGTGGAAATGTAATGGCTGACCTCGGTTTAATTCCCCCTATACTTGGCTGGATGCTGAAATGTAGGTGATAGGACAGACAGCAGCCAGAGCTGCTGATGTGGAAAAGCAGAAGGTGATGAAGTGTGAGTAATAAGGGAGATTGAGGAGAAGCTAAAACAGAGGAATGCGTTTAATTAGGTTGCTAATGAGCTTTTTAATGCATCAGGGGAGGGCGCGCCCAATGCTGTGATGGGCGAGTAGGAAAGGGAGATGCTCGTGTGTGTGCGTGTGTGTGTGTTATGCTACGTGTCGCTGTGCGCAGATGACATGCCAGTGATTAATTTATGGCCTCATCTGTGTGCAACAGCAACAGAGAGAGACGGAGGAAGAGGAGGAGAGAGAAGGGGTTGTGTTATTGGAGCATGAGTTAGAGAGCGTCTCCCGTGTTTGCGTGTGCGTCTGAGCGCTCGCTCCCGCTCACCTGCCATTGGCTGCTGGTGATGTTGGGGCAGATAACGTCAGGACTGAGAGGATATGAGACACAGCCTTATCCGTGGAGTATCTCCAGCCAAGAGGGCCTTCAAAACAAGGACGCTGGCCGAACAACAAAGGACACACGGACGCTGCAGCGCTTTTCCCAAGATAGCTTAAAAATATGTTGAACTTTTATTATTAAAAGTGGAAATTTGATGAGTAGATTTGGCTTGGCATATTTTTTTTATGGCAGACAAAGCCAGCATCAGATCAGCAGATCTTTTTTTATTGTCTTTAACCATGAGGTCTTAGGTGTAGGCTATATACTATTCCACACGAAGATGGATTAGACCTTTATCTACCTTCGATGAGAGCACTTAGCAGAGTAATAATGAGCCGTATCTTTTGTTCTAAGTGAAGTGAACCTGTTGCTCTGTGTTGGCAGGGACCTGCTGCGGCTCGGAGGGACACTCCCGGGACACAACAGGAAGAGTCCGGACAGCAGTCAGGAAATCGTTCGGCAACAGATGAGCCAAACTCTCCCCATCAGAGTGTGAGCTGCTGCTGAAGCGGAGGACACAGAACGAATGCAAAACTACCTAGAAACTCTGAAGTGAAGAGTCTGATGTAAAATAAAAAGAAGAAGATAAAAGAAGGACGGTCCGGCGACAGAGAGAGAAAGAGGACCGTTTTGGAGATTTCTTTCCGACTGGAGATTTATTGTCCCTTTTAAGAGAACTGTCCATTGCAGTGTGTGTGTTCATTACTTGACACTTTGTTGACATAAAGCCAAACTTCCTATTGCCCCTCTCAGGTTGTGTTTGCATGTCTGCATGTGTTTTTCTGCTGGTTGGGAATCAGTGTTTCCTTCTCTTCCCGCTCAGACTGAGGAGCAGAGAGCTCACACAGATGATAAGATTCAGATGATACGACGGAGCCAAGAGGAAGCAAACGTTTGCTTAAAGCGAACTCTTCGACGTCTGTACACCTTCAATCCAATTTTCAATCCTTTTCTTTTCTTTTTAAAACCCAACCTGATTTTTTTTATTTACTTTATTTTTATTTTGGGAAACAAGAAAAAAAGACTTTTCATCTGCTTCCTCTTAAATACTGTCTTCCACATGTACTGGGGAGATATACGTGTTGCATATCTGTACAAAGCATCCGAGTCTTCACACCGCCTCTCTGCGCGAGGAGAGTAACTGACACTGTGCGGGACACGTCATGTGCATGCCAAAGTGGAAACTTCTTCATGAGAAAAGTACAAATAAGTTCCACGCTAGCTGTTGCTTTGGTGGCATTTTTGCTGTTTGGACTTTAACGTCCCTGTTTTCTTAATCTCATTTGATTCATATACGCATTGTTTTGAATGCTAAGTTATTATTGCAAAGAGGTGTTTTATTGTGGTTTTTTTTACAAGCACCGGGGCTTAACTTTTTTATTACAATGCTTGTTTTTTCATTAACAAACCAGACAGACATGAATGAGTGAATTAAGAAGTGAAATGTTCTGCTCAGACAGAAAAAAGCGCCCGTGGTCGTGCTGTGTTGTATATTTTACTTGTTGCGAATGTGTTGCAGATCAGTTGGAATTAAAAAGGTCAATATCCAGATGATAGCTTGGTGACCTTAATAATGACCTGACCTTAACACTAATGTTGAACAAAACACTCATTGGTTTATTTCTCCTGACATGTGTTTTCTGCAGCACGCCAGCTGTCAGTGCAGTTCCTATCTAAAACAACTGCCTGTATATAATACTATATTTCTATTAGACCAGTCAGCTCAGCATTTACAACCATCTGGCCTGATTCTGGCCTCTCTATGACCCTCGTTTATATGCTTGTTTGTTTATTGTTGGGGAGCAAACACGTGGAGAAATTGCAGTTTAAATGGTCATTACATATCTGAAACTATATGTCACAAAGAAAGAAGAAAATGTGTGTCTGTTAGGGCAGACGTTTTCCTGTGCAATTAAAGGTGTATTAGATTGTAAAAAAAATAAAAAGCCAGAAAACTAGAACGAAAATAAGCATTTCTCTTTCAGTATTTTTACGATAATCATATGCAAATAAATTATTAAATGGATCTCTGGTATTCTCTTTGATTTCTCGCCGGGTTCACCAGGCTGAAGTTCCAGGTCTCCTCTTATCCGGCCGCGGGATGAAAAGAGGGAATAGCAAGTGTGTTTTACCTCCTCAGTCAGAATATCACAGCAGTTTTGGGTAGACTCATTGTGTTATAATATTAATCAAAGGCCGGGCCACGCAGCTCGACAATTAGCAAGACCACAGGACTATTCTGGGGGATTTCAGTCTCTGTCGCTGCTGGAGAGGCTTCAAGGAGGCGAAGTTAATCTGGCTTCTCACCAAATGTCAGTGTTGTTTGGCTTTAATCTGCCAGCCAGGACACAAACCGGGTTTCTTTCCGTGCCAGTGCAGATGAGTGAAGCTGTCACCTTCTGTTTTTATTGACTGAAAGGGAGCTCTTCTGTCGGGGGGCTCGGGGGTTCATCCTTACCCGTTTGTGACTCGCTGCTCCGACAGCAGCTGCAAAGGGAAGGGCTGCTGATGTTGTGTTCTCTGCATGTTCTCTAATCACGTCTGCTGCTCTCACAGGATGTACACACACCCGGGCAACACAAAGGTCTTGTGAAGCACACGGATCGAAATCTGCAATTTAAGCAGACACCGAGCCACTGAGTGCGATTCCACTGGGCGACCCACGAAGCGTGGCATTTATCATTTGTGTCAAAGCTTTATAGTCAGACTCCAGATGAATTTAGAACCCCATGAAATCTGTTTAAATTTCTTTCCAGTTTTCCCCCTAAATTATGTTTTTTATGTTTAAAATGTTCTGAATAGTGTGTTTTATAATTTAAGCACATTTTGTCACCAGTGTGGTGGATGAATACAATTTTAACAATTCAGTAAGTAAATATTCCACATTTAATGAATGTCAATGTGGTATAACAAAGTATTGCACTATACTTTAGATTGTAGGTGGTCGGGATGCGTTCTGGTATCCGTTTGTAGTCCGAGTAGTATTGACCAATCACGTTTGAGCTGGCTTTGGTTGCATGCAGGTAAATGGTCCGTCGAACCCATTGGCTGAAAATGAAAATCTCAAAACCCACCGTCCATCGTCTGACGATGATTTAGCTACTTATTAGTTGAAAATGAGTTTATAAACTGGCTACTTGTCAAACAATCCGGTCGAGACGTTGTTGTCTCAACTTCAACTCCATTCTCGTATCTCAAGTTGCTCATCGCCCCGTAAACAATGAGCAGCGCAAGGAAAAGAAAGTGTTGGCCCGGATATCCACCAGAACTACACAATTATTGCCCCTCGCCCGCAGAGCCTATAGTCTGTTTCTAAATGTTTAAATGCATTTGTTGCAACTAGCCCGTTTTCTGTATGACTTCAGCCTTTTCAGCATGAATGTGTGAGTGTGTGTGCAGGAGGAGCTCGGTGAAACACCAACATTTACAGCCGCATGCTTGTAAATAACATAGCTCAAGAAGGAAGGGAAAACACACATTTTTTAAATAAATTGCATCAAGATTTTGTCAAATTCCTCAATATTTTGCGTTTTACAGTCGAGTTGATTCCATTTTTATTAGTCTATTAAATTCCACAATTCCATCCATGTTTTCCTCATCGTGGAAGTCATAGGGCCCAAGATAAATGCTTCTCAGTGGCATATCTGCTCTTTCTGCCGATGCAAGACAAAAGATGAAAGAAGTGTAGAAATGCTTGACCTTGGTGGAGAATATTATGCGTGCAAGCCTGCTGAGGAGGAAGCCTTCCAGTGAAAAGCTGTATTTTTCCATTCTGAAATGGGCCCAGCTTTTAATAAAACTCTGAAATGCAAGAGGAGTCTGTTTCAAATATGTTTGCTTGGTGTTTACCGTTGCATCTGAGATCTGACACGATGTCAAAAGTGATATTTTGCATCCTGTTTACCATTAAACATTTGAAGCGTCTCCAGCTTCGCAGGCCGCTCTGGCTCGCTGCTCACCAGAGGAAAAGACTCGCAGCCCTCCATGTCAGCAGAGCAGGATGCAATGTTTTTCACTGATGCCTCTTAAAGATGATGCAAAATGGCAGCGGACCTAAAGGAAAATATCTCATTATCCTATTACAGATCATTAAGTGATGAGAAATCAGCTGCGACAGACTGTTACAGACATTTTAATGAGTGTGCTTGGTGGAGAGAAATCTGAAGGAAGTGATGGCATGATGACAGACAGTTTTTACTTCACGGATGCTGGTTGCTCGTCAGTGATCAGACAATCTGCGGGTTATGGTCAAATCCCTGCATCCCCAGAATGATCCCCACGATTACTGCGAGATTAACAGCGGCTCAGCCGTTATACTGGACGGACACATCATGCACGAACACCAGCCAAGACACAGACAGAATAGACACATAGGCACAGTACAAAACACACATTGAACTTGCACACACAGATCTGCAGGATTGGCAGTGATTTGTCAGATTTAGCTGCATCTACTCGTGTAGTCCCTCTGAATGCACCAGTCAGTTCTCTTCCAAAGCTCAAAGCACTCATTTGCTATCCTGTCCAAAGCAAGTTTAATGCCTCCAATTACAGGGGGTCTGCAAGCAGGCAGATTTGGAGCGAGGAGGCTTGGCAGGAGAGTTTGCTACGCATCAGGGCCTTTTAACAGAGTAGTGATTTGCTGCTGGTGCTGAAGCTGCCTGTGCCGGCTCATCAATGGAAAACTACTCTCTTTATGGTGAAGCGCATGCAGCACTAAGCCGAAACTGTGAGGAGTGACACAAAAATATCACTCTTTTAAAAGGACCGGCTCTTGTGCACGCTCAGTGTGGAGGGATTTCTGCATCTCTGCACCGCAAGCACAAACGGAAATCAAAGTCTTTTCAGTCAATCATTTTTTTATGTAAAATGGACTATATTTTAATTGAATATTCTAAAATACTTCACAGCAGAGTGATGGTGGAAAGGCAGCACATGAAGGAAACAGTGCACACAGACAAGATAGCTGCAGTTATGCTGGAACATGTGATACGGTGCATTTAATATATGACAGTCAAGGGATAAGTTTCTTATCTACAAATGTTCTATTTTTACTTGAATCAGATTTGATCTATCGTTAAGGTTCACTATGTTGTAATGATTCATATGCATAAATCCCAAAGTGGCAGATTGTATTGATCCATATTCATATCATTGATAACATGCAGCAGAATTGGACACATAAAGAATACATATCTCCATGAAACTCAAGCTCTGCAGGATCACTTTTGGCACTCCACATGGCATAAAACATGAACTGCTGCAGATGTACTTTAAAAACTGCACTCATATATGTATCATATTACCCGCTGAAGTCATTAACTACATTTTCCTATTCAGACACTAATTAAAGATGGTGTACAGTTTCCCATGATTTTACAATAATTGTATAATTCAAAATACAGCCACATGTTCTGAAACATTCTTCTTCTTTTTAATCCAAATTAATGGATTAATTTATCATTTTTTATAACCAGATTATTGTAATCTTGTTAAAGATAATCCCTAACCCTGGTCTTCAAGTAGTATATTTGAACATTTCAGCGAAGCAGCTGCTACTAAATGCAACTGTAATCTTTGCTGCAGCATCACATCATAATGAAAAGTATAAATATGGAGCTGCAAAACATGTCATTACAGAAATACTCAATTTTCCCTTCAAATGATTTGTTCACATTTAACGCTGCAACGCAGAAACACCCTTAAAAGCACATACACGTAAATAATGTCTCCTAATTTTGCCTTTACGTCCCAGCACTTTCCTCATGAAAGCCTTCAGTGTCGCAGGGACAGATGATTAGCATGACAGTGCACTTTGTGCTTCCCCAGGCACTGTGGCTCCATCTCTGCACCGTTTAAATGGTCATTAAATGGCCTCTGAAGCCCCGGACATTGATTAACGGGTGTCAGTGCCCTGTTGATTTTGAAGGACGGACAAAATCAGAAAAATGGCTTCCGTCTGCACAAGGACCGGAAACGGTGGGAGACAGCCTGAATCTGATCGTTTTGACACTTTCGTATAGAAGCAGAAGTGTAAAAATGACAAATTTGCCGTATGACAGGGGGTCGTGTGGCAGAAGACGCAACTTCTAGGAACCGATCCTGAAGTCAGAAGATCTCAGAAAATCCCATTGACTTCTGTAAGCACACTAAAAGCAAGAGCATAAAAAAATACTTTCTCATTATGCGAATGCCCCATTTCAGAATAATATACATCATGTTGTGGTTTTATGATGTTTGATACATTTATGTTCATCACTTCAGTGTTGCAGCTGGTGTAGTGGGGTTTACTTTATGTACCTATGACCGATAACAATATATCCAAATGTATTTGTTGACTAGATCCAGATCACATATATTGTGAAGTGAAGTAGTTCAGGAGGTTTTTACCACAAACCAAAGTATCCGCAGAGGTCTCCTCCTCTCCAAAACAAACGGACCCGCTGATTAAAAACTGTAAAACACTGAATAATGCAGTTTCACAATACAAATCAGTGTTTCTCCAACACTGTTCTCTGCCTTGATTAAAACAACAGATTTCTCTAGGTTTGAAAATAGACATTTAGACATTTTAATGCAGAAATGTTACACATCTTACTTTCAAGTAAAGTACAGTACTTGAGTACTTTCCACCACTGGTGTCTACATTTACAAATCCAACTAACGGGCTGTAACGTGTATCCGTTGAGCTTTAGAGGTGCTGGTAGATTTAGGGTATTGTTACTGCTGCACGGAGCCAGTGTCCAGTCTCTGTGCTAAGCTAAGCTAATTGGCTGCTGGCTCTACTTTACCCCACAAGACTTGAGAGTGCTGTCATTCTTCTCACCTAACTCTCAGCGAGAAAGCAAATAGGCTTATTTCATAAAATCTCAAACCGTTCTTCATCCTGACAGGGTGAGGATGTGACATTTCACAGCTGAAGTGTGTGTGTGTGTGTGTGTGTGTGTGTGTGTGTGTGTGCGCGTGTGAGTTCGACTAGGAGACCAAGACATGTTGCCATGAGGGAGCAAAAATACTTGAGAAACACTGTAACATTCTTTATTGTACACTGTGAAAATATTGCAACATACAGCCTGACGCAGCATCTCAAAGACCACGTCTGACTGCCAGGGTGTGTTTCAAAGCAAAGCAGTAAGCTCTTGGTGAAAAGAGGGGCCAACAGAGATCATTAGCATGCATGTGAATGGGTTTGAAAGAATGATAAGATTATGCATTTGTATGTTTGCTGATGAGATAGAGGGGTTTGAGTCCCTGAACCCGGTTTGAATGACAAATCCCCACGAGGGGAGGGGAAAGGCCACGGACAGAGAAGAGCAGGAAGAGACAGACTTTAGGCTTTTGAGTAAATATAGTGGGGGTGTGTGATGTGGCTCAGAGCAGATGTCCCAAATTGGGCAAAGAAAAGAAAAGAGGACCAAAGGGATAGGTGGATGCTGAGCTTAACTCCTATCTTTCTAAATCTGCAAAGTATCAGGGAGGATCGAGCCGCCGGGCTGCCAGTCAAAGTTTTGAGAGGTTGTTTTCAGAGCCCCTTTTGTTGCGGGCTGTGGAGCGTGTTAGCAACATGGCCGTGAGTGAAAAGGCTTGGCTGGCTGTCTTCAGGGACTCTCCTCTACATGTGGAGGGCTTTACAGTTCGCTGGCAAGATGAGGAGAGACAAGGAACAAAAACACTTCCTCGCCGTCCGAGCTGAGAGCCAGTTTGTTGCACCGCCTCGGCTGTTAGCGGGGTCAACGCCGCTGATGTTGACAGTGATATGTGTCACCACAGATTTGTAATTAAATGGGAGGAGGTTGTCTGAGTGAAATGCAGCTTGATCTCTTTTCATCTATATCACAAAGAGACAAACACACACACACACACACACACACACACACACACACACACACACACACACACACACACACAGACACACACACTGATTCTTATCGCCTGAAACTACCTGTACACGTGAAATAAATGGCCTGCCAAGCATTTGATGGGTTGGCTAGAAATCCCAAATGCTTATAGTGCCTTGGCTGCTTTCAAGTAATCATCCCCATGGTAACACCTGACACCAGCTATTCATCAAGCAGCCCATATAAACTCCAGCATATTCACAACAACACGTCACACAGTCAACTTTTCACACACGTTGCTGACAAATAGCCACACAAAACATGTCTGTGCATGATGATGCGTTCAAAATCAAATCCCCTTATTAAGGTCTAGCTGCATGTCGGCTGCTAGAAGCGCACTTGTCGCGTCGCATCATGCACCTCCCTCAGCATTAATTGTCAGTCGTTAGAGTTAATATGACAGGTGAAAGTGAGTTTGTTAAGATGACTGTAATGTGTTGCTATAGTTTGTATCAGCCAGTGAAGCGTGCAGCGTCAGTGGATGAATATTCAGGAATCACAGCCTCATTTAGCATCAACACACGCAGAAATGGAAATTATTTGGCTTAAATTGAAACGAGAGGAGGATGCACACATAGCACAAATACACCTACTGTATGAAGCTGTTATTTATTTTTCTTCTCCTTCTCGCTGCGTTCCAACCATCTGTCAGTGGTATTGATGTTTCTCACAGAGGGCTACAGGGGCGCAGGACGGAGGAAAGCACTGAGAGTGAGGAAATATTTGTGAGACGTAGTTATACACGTCTTCGCCTCACTCCTTCACACTGAATCTGGGGGCACATATAGAGACCCGGGGGCTTTATCTTAATGCTGGACTGCAGGCAATTTTAGTCAGTGGTGAAAAAAGTGAAAAGCAACACAACGATACAATTCTAGCTGCAATGCTTATAGTATGTTAAATCCATGTTAAAGTATACTGCACAATATTTACCTCAGACATGTAATTGAATTTTAAGTAGCTTAAAAGTAAAGTACAAGTCAGGGCTGCTATCCGTCAAACTTTGTCTATTGTTCGGTTTGTCTCTTTTTTGGCAATTGAATTACACAAAAACTATGAGTGTAGGGAGAGAAGGTCTGTGACCATAACTGTACAAAAGTGTACAAAAACATGTGTATTATTAATATCAATAAGTCATTCTTTAAATATCACGGTTATCGTCAATACCAGTTCCAACCTGTTAGCATGCTAACTGTGCAGCAGGGCCGTCCTCCACTGTGGTCCAGATGTACCTCAGTAACTATGTTACGGGATCCATGAAGTGTGTTACAGAGGATGAATGTTACTGATTCCTTTGGTGATCCCTGACTTTCCTCTAATGCCACATTTTTTGTTTTAATTTAAATGTCTCAGCAAATAATGGATGTATTGCATGACATTTGGTTCAGACATTCATGTTCATCTCATGATTACTTTTCATCTAACAGTGGACAAGTACATCCCCAGCTGTGCTTTGTGACTAGTGCTAATTTGAAAATGTTAACTTGCTAACAGTAGGGTCCAAAATAACTACCTCACTCACTCATTCACTACTCCCTATTTAACATACATAGTTAACCCTTTGTGTAGTATCACTTGACTGTTCATTTAGTTAGTTTAGTTCATTTATTTATAAATTGCAGAGCTTTGCATTGTGGGATTGTTATCAGAAAGTACATGTTATTGACACTACTTTTACATTTTTCAGACCACAGTAGCCTATAGTGAATACATTCACGCTGATGTGATTCAGACACAGGTTGCACACTACAGAGTGCTAGGCAGTGATTTCGGACACAGCCAAGAGAAACTGAACATTAGCATGTTTGCATTATCCTCGTGAGCCTGTTAGCATGCTGATATTAGCTGTGCCTAAATTGGGCCTCACTGAGCTTCATTCTGAAATGAATCCCGGACAATATCTGGAGGATCATTGTCCAATGTTGCCCTTCCACACATGTAGCACACGACAGCAGACTGTAGGCAGAATGCGTTCTCTCTTACTGGAGATATTACGTTTGGTTTAGACAAAGGGTGGCACATGGGTAGAGCGTGCAAAATGCATGACATGATGCAGATTACGCCGCTGCCATGTAGTCGGTTAGTAATTTGGTCATAAACAACTAAGTCTTTTGCCGTTCCTTGAATTTGACTAATGATTTCGACTTCCCTTACAGTGAGAAGTTCTCAAATTTAGTCGTCTCTACAGTGAGACATTTCCTTTAGTGTCTTCGTGTAGAAGACCTTTCTTCTTCACCTTCGGATGTTTGTTTTTATTCCGATTTCACGCCAGCCGTAATGGAAACGCAACAAGCCCACTCTCCGGACAATGAGCGACTGTATTCACACATGAGCTCAATCGGACATCACGCAGACTTTGTCCTCGGCTGCTGGCAGAGGAAAGTCTGTTTGAAGTCTGGTCCAAATGATATGGACGTTTGCGTTCTCACATACAGCTCGTCCTGGTAATGTCTAGATAACTTCAGTGTTGCAGTGCATGTGTGAACGGGGCTTTAGTCCTGTTTAAATCTAGATGTCGGTCATTTTTTGTCCAATGCCTACAAAGTATTTTAAAGTCATAATTCGGCACAAAGAGTGCAGCTTTTCGCCAAGCTGAAATATTGCAGTTCATTGTTTTTGCTTTAACTTCAAAGAGTAGAGTAGAAGAAAGCTGGGCTCCCGACTGCTCGGGGTTCGCTATCTGTGGACTGCAGATAATGAGGTGGTATCTGCTAGCTGGGAGAGAGCAGCCCAGCCGGACCAGAGCATCAGTCCGCGGAGAATCAGCGTCTCATCCAGTCAAACAGTAGCGTAAGGTTTAGTAAGGTACATCCTGAATTCCCCCAGGTTTAATGTCTCCATCAAAAGAAGATCAAAAGGAAGGGATTAGAGCTACATAACAGAGGTAAGTGTGGAGAAGAGTCTTCGCTAAACTCCAGAGCGCTTTTGATACCGCTCATCCCTGCCAAACTGTAGCCATGGCAACAGTGGAGAGGGAAGTGTGCGGCATTGATAAGAGTGCGACAGGGGATGAAGGGGTTGACAGATCATTTTGGAGAAGTCTGACCCTTCTGCTGAAGGGCCGTCGTCTTGTCTGGGAAATTAATACCATACGCAGATGGTGTGTAGAGATTGACAGTCTCGGACCCAATTCTCTCTGCGGTAGCAATTTAACACATATCATACTACAAAGTGTTAACTTCAGACACTAGTGAGGGTATTTTCACACTGTAAATGTCTGTGACTGGGTCTCTTCTTCAAGTCCTTTAGGATTTATCTGCTGTGCCAAGCTTACTCTGCCTCACATTGTTAGGGAAATATGCACAAAACTGCACTACCATGCCTGTAGCTGGGCTTTAGCACGGTGCTACTTGTAAGGGATGTCATGCAGAAATAGACCTTCAAGGGCTCAAGTTTAAAAAGGACTTCACCTACAGTGTCAGATTAAATATCGACAATTTTGATATTCCCTAAATTATTAAAAAAACTGCTCTTCTTGCATGTCAAATTTAGTGTAAACAAGACTCGGAAAAAAGACTTACCAGCTGTATGAAACCACTGGGAATGCTTCGTTTCCTCTCTTCATGTCTGAGCACATGAAGAGAAAGAAGAAAAAGGAAGAAAAAGAGCAATGTACAGGAGAAGGGCCTCCAGCCTGCCTCAGGGGCAGCACGCCGGATACAGCATATGATTTCACAAACAACGTTAGTTTTTGCACCACTGATTCAGGCAGAGTGTACTTAATTAGTAAAAATGGACACTAATTGAGCCCCAGCTGTATGTGGAGAGAGAAGAAAAAGTGAATCTCTAAGCACACACCAGCCCAAGAGCTCCAAGTCTCTCTGATCCCTTTTCCCCCCTGAGCTCCGTCTGTTCACTCACTGAGCGTAGCGGCTTGTTAGCACACTGGGAGATTTGTAAGGATAATGAAAAGTCGGGAGAAGATGGGAGATTCAGCATGAAGAAGAGGGACTTCAGGACTAGTTCTTTGCCGAACAACATGATGTCCTGCAAGTGTTGAAGAAGCACTGAGAAATCCTCACTTTTCATGATCAGTAACGTAGAATTTATACATATTATTCTTGTGTTAAAATAAAAATATGTGCATTTTATAATACAGAGATTATTTTGCAGCATTTGCACATCTCGAGTAGCAAATATGATTTTGGGATCTCAGCCAGACTGACTCAGTGGCTGCAGCTAAATGAACGAACACAACAAACTAGAAAGCTGACTTTCCTTGAACATGTAAATGGGATTTTCACTACGCTAATGGAAATGGAAATCTCCACAAAAATATAAACTACACAGCCAGAGGGCAAAGTAGAAACTGTTAAATACGATGAATGTGTCTTGTGGTGTGCACAGGGAGGCTGCATACATTTACATGCAACACAAATCTGGGGAGATGTTTTAAATCACTCTGTTTTTGTTCACTCGGTATATTTTCACGTCATGAATTTCTTGCATGGTAAACTGACAGATATGTTCATGTTGTTTTCACACAGATGCTCTCACATGTCACACAGAATAATCATGATAACCACAATCATGCAGTAGTTGTTTGTTATTCTTACGTCGCCTGTCTGGCAGCATCATGTGTCCCTTTAGAGCAAATTAACATAATTTATCGACAAACAATAAATTCAGAATGTCATACACTGTAGGTAAAGAATATCTTAGAAAAAAGAATTAGCCTTTTAGTATTCAAACTCAATTTGCACACGCACTCGTCACACAGCTGCTGACATCTTAAGCGAGGTCAAATGGCTAATCCAATCAGCTCTCTGAGACTGCATAATACATTTCCTAAAAACATTATAATGCATGACATGGTCACGATTAATCATCTATTTTCCTGCTATAAGAGGAAATTAGCAATATGCCAGGAAGCTTGTTAAATATGTCTTGATGAACATAATCAAACTAATATATATGTTTAAGATGAATTATTTACAATCAGTATGTTCTTAAAGGGAAACTGTCCATTTTCAAAATTCATACATGTTATTCCTATGGTCCAAAAATATATTAATGTATTCAAACAGTCTGCTCCATAGACAATGCATTGGGAATGATGTTGCAGTTGACACTGAGACCCTGTTCACACATGGCTTTAACATGCGTCTTGGGTGATCTCATCACTGGAGTTCACACCTGGCATTAGATGTGTCTCCACATGCGTCTCCATTGACCACTTGTGAT
This sequence comes from Cottoperca gobio, assembly GCF_900634415.1. Lineage (NCBI taxonomy): Eukaryota > Metazoa > Chordata > Actinopteri > Perciformes > Bovichtidae > Cottoperca > Cottoperca gobio. The sequence goes on from NC_041371.1 coordinate 20,995,978, forward strand.
CGGATATCACTGCCCAGCTCATACGCAAATAAACATGTACTTCTTTTCCCTTTGCACAAACCAAATACATTGTTGTTTTTAACCAGCAGGAAGTATGCAGGAAATTAAAAGAAGAAGAAGAAGAGATTCTAATCCCCCAGGATGTTTATAGAATTTTTCAGATATCGTGGACAAAACCAGTTTAAGCTATTTTGTTGCGTTGCCTCTACGCAAAATGCTCCGAGGAAATCTAAGTTCACCGTGGTCAGCAGCGATGCAGAGTATACGTCCAGGGCTTTCATGGGAAAGGAAAGAACGGAAGGAGTGAGGCTGTAATGAGCTGCCAAATACAACGTGGGAGCAAGAAAGAGTGTGTCGTCTTGTTTCAATCTACAGTGTTATTATTTTAATACTATCATAAGTATAGAAGCAATTTATGCCAATTTATTACACGATTTGAGAACCAACTGGAGATGAGAAAAAGGAGGAACAACATGAGGCTCGTATTTTCCTGCAATGTCCTTGTTGGGGATGCATCAGGACGCATTAGCTCTAACACTACTAAAGATATGTGGCCAAATGCGTCCCACACCACCTCGGCAAGTGGTTTGAATAATCGGATCACAATGCGTCTTGGTGGTCGTCCACTTGTAATCCGATCGCCCAACGCATGTTAATGCCAGGTGTAAACAGGGTCCGATAGCACCCGGGGAATGTCTGCTACGTTTTCTGTTTCACCACTGGGAACACTACAATAGAACAAAGCTTGTTTGGTTGTAAAAAAGAAAAGAAAACATTCAGTCGCTCCCAAAATCTCCCATTCATTGTGTGTGGAGCAGCTCCAGACTTTATACTTGATGACATCACCAGTCTGAGACTTCTCTGTTTCTGGCTTTGAGAGAGACACTCATGTTCACAAATATTGATTAAACTTTGCTAGGCCATGGAAATAACATACTGGAACTCTGAATTTAGGTGGCGTTACACTGACAGACACTCATCTTCAGTAAGCTTGTTGTTCATTCTGTCTACTTACTTTGCTAAATGTATGAGTGATGGTCAGTTCTCTTGATGTTGATCGTTGATAGCCTGCAAGCCTCTCTTGCCAAGAACACAGACATCTTTCTACCAAGTCAGACTCAGTGGAGTTAAAAAGCTCTTCTGTTTCTATAAGCTTCTAAGAAAAAATATGTTCTCTGGTGGGTTTTTGTGTCTTCATCGTGTCCTGGTCATCAAAGGCCTGGCAGGAATCCAGACACCCTGTAATCTGATTTTAGGATGACTGAAGTAGAAGACACTTTGCCGCTGCTTCTGGCATGTGGCATCTGTCTGTGTTACAGCTGCAGTTGCCGGTTAGAGGTCCGACTTGAAGAGGTCCTGTCTGCATGAAAGACCTTTTTCTTGAGTAATTTCTATTTAAGGATGCTGATGAATCCAGCAAGGAACAGAGTTTAATCTTATTCCAGGAGCGTACATTTTGGACTTTATTTTTCAGAATGTCCCATTCAGGTCACCAACAGCCGCCGATATATAACAAGATATGGAAGTTTAGCGAAGTGAAGGGCACACTTGATTTAATTAGGAGGGAGACTTATTTCCTGGTGCTGACTTATACGCCTTGTTTTTCCTCTGCTTTGCCTTCCCATTATTTTCTAACATACAGTGATGAAAGTCTGTGCTGATTGCAACCACACTGGTGCATCCTCATGCTCATTTTAACACATTAACATAGTTTGCAACAACTAGATGAGCTCTTGATGAAAGCAATTTGATTAGAAAATGATGGATGGTTATGAAATGAAGGCTCAGTTAATTTTATATGATACTGTCTGATTGCACTTCTTTTAAAAACACATTTTAATACAGACACCAAAACATGTTACGGTGTTATTCACACTACGAGCTTTTTCACAAACCCAAAAGTAATTTTGGTTGTAACAAAAATTCAATTTACTTTCTTTACTTGAGTTCTATCAATATTACGTTGACTCAATGTCGATCGTAATGATGACATATGGACATTGTGGCAGCAGTGTGCCGTGTGTAAAGATCTCTAACCAGCAGAGCCACATTAAATCCCCTGTTGGAAAGAGAAGCCCTAAATCCACACTCTGAACCCCCCGTGGAGAGGGGGGAAGTGAAAGTGAATTTACAAATGGAGATCATTTCACATTAATACCCCCAGGTGAGTTTCTATGCCAATAAAATCAACCTTAAACATAAATCAACCGAGGAGTGACGATGCTATCAGCTAGCTCCTGTCAATTAAAATGTATCTGCCGATGAGGTTATATCGCAGCCATTTAAATCAATAATTTAGTTATCAGAGTGGAAGACTCATATATCAAGCAGACACAGATATTAATGATCAACTTGAGGATCCTGGACGTGAATGCATTAAAGACCTACCCAGACCTTCTTCTAATGGCTAGAATACGTAAAAAAGATTAAAAAGCAACACTGTAGCGGTCGGTCTGTAGCGCTCAGCTCTAAGCTCTTTGGGTCTTTCTCAAGGAGTAAATCTCTAAAAACTGGGTCACAAATATACACTTTTGTTTATTTGTCATCACAGCTCAGTGTGCTGTGTGTCGGTCGGTCCACCACTTTGTCATGGTCCCCAGGTTTGGATTTCAATACATGTTGTTCACACATTTGTGTTCTCTTGTTGGAGATCCCATGACATCATCAGAACACATTTTTAATTTGTCCAATATTTTGATTTTTGTTTAGTTCTATTTAACAAACGTTATCTTGCCCCTGCACGCTCTACCCAGGCGCCAGCACTTGCCTAAACCAAACGGAGTATCTCCATTAAGTGAGAACGCGCCTGACAATCATAGTTCATATGAGAAAACTACTAAAGTCTAACAGCCTTGGGCCTCCCCCCCCCCCCGCCCCCCAGACTCAGAATAGACCATCTGACATTGATGCCCACTTTGTTTGTGTTTGGCAGCTGTACCGAGGTGAGAAAGGAGCCAGGGTTAAAAATGAATAACATTTATTAACAATGTTGGGGTGTATGGCACAGAAAACAAGATTTACCAGGCTTTGGCTACATAATTCTTGTTAGATGAATTCCTTGTTGGTTTTGGTCTTTTGGTTGGATATGTTGACAATAAGAAATATATATGGACTGTCACTAGACGTATCCTTTAAGCTTGTCGTGTTTCTTGTGCATAAATCCTTTTAATGATCAATATATCTTGTGTTCTTTGTGGGGAAAGCCTACCTATTTGCGCTCCTTTCAGAATTTATGTTTCAACATTACTTTTCTATGAGTCACAACCGGAGACTAAAAACGCCCTCAGGGCCACTAACATGAAAACAGCAAGGTCAGTATTTACATTGGTAATATAAAGCTCATCTCAGCGCTAGTGTCTCCAATTACGACAGACCACTGGACTCACTGCTCTTCCTTAATAGCTTCCCCCCCGTATCTGACACTCTTCATTTCACGTAATGAGAGTCTTCAAGATGTGAATAAAGGTATGCATATGATTTGGTACAAGTTCTGAAAATGAGATAGGCCTCGGGGCTCACTTCAAACACGACAACAATTACAGCTCAAGAGAAACTCTGTGGCTACAAACCAGACATCTGTTCTCCGTCCCTCATTGGGGCTGAAAGGAAGTAGCCGGGCCTCTGTGCCAAGGAGCCCCTTGTCTGCATCTCTGCCAACTTATTTTTCACCGCGGCCTCATTGACCAGAGAAACAGCCAGCCACTCAGCCTAATGGTACGGTCATCTGTCGGTTCATCTCACGACTCCCAGCTAGAACCTTATGACACAGAACACAAGAGGGGAGTGAGGGAGGAAGGAAGAGGAGAGAGAAACCGAATCACAGACTGGATTCACTCCTTGCTGTTAACACCGTAAAGTCACCTAAAGTTTATTGCCTGTCCATTTCCGAGCAATCCAAAGAGTCTTTCCTCTCCCAGAAAGCTCTCTAACTGCCTGACCTTCCTGTGTTTTTATGGGGCCGGGGAGCAATTTAACATGTTTTAGTTTCTTTGCCGCACCATTTGAGACGCAAGAAAGTGATATGAGGCAGGAAATCAGCATTAGCTATCTGACTCACCAGGGACAAGTTGGCCATGCCTGCTATATCTGCCTGAAACATCCCGACCTCATTCGTCAGCCCTCAACCCAGCTGGCCTTGTGGAAGTCCGTCCAGCCGGAGTTTATCATAAACTGGTTTTAAACTGCATTATGCAATTACCTTGAAATGTAAGGGCCTTTAATAGAGACGTTTCAGTACAAAAGGAAGCTGGTAGAGACGTCTGACTGCATCAGCAATAGACAAGAATACGGGGTCAAAGAAATGAAATCCCGGATAAAGAAACTGTCATGCAGCCACAGCACCAGTTTATCTTTTAATTAACATCTCATACACCAAGACAAACACAGCATCAATAATGCAACAGTAACACGCTACAATATTAATGTCAGATGAAATGTGGTAATTAGACGGGGGAACTATTTTAAGCACAAGTCCGCCTCGGCTAGAGCACGCCGGGTTACTCAGTAAAAAGAAAAGGAAGAATTGAGCCATGAGAAGAGAGAAGAGCAGCTGATGCCATGTGTGACTGTGGCCAAACGGGAGGGGACCCAGGGCCAGCATTTTGTTTGTCAGGACGAACAAATGGTGACAAACGATGGCAAATTGGAGTGAAGGCCCCCCGCTGAGCTATGGTCTGCCCAGTGGGGTCCCAATGGAGCCGAGGTGCTAGCTCAGGAGAATAAAGATGCACACATGTATAAAGTTATCGAAATGTAATAAAGTTGGAGGCGTGGCATGCATACAGAAACACACACAATAATAAGATGCTGGAGAAAGGAGGCACACAAAGGTTCCTGACTATCTAATCCAATGTTTCACATAAAAGAGTTGAGCCTCTGCTAAAAACAGCATTTGGCTTAATCCTATAAATCTATATGATGGAGACAGATGGAAAGTAAGTTCTGTGTGTCTGCCTCTGGGAAAAAGAAAGTCACCCTCAGCCCTGGTTTCCAGCCTCGTCCTGTGGGCGAGCTGAAGCTCTCTGCGGTGAGGAGTGGAAGTAACCACAACACGCTCATAAAAAGATTCCGCGGGCCAGCTCCAGCCATGTACAAAAAGGTGTATATCATTTAATTGGCTGGATAAGAAGACATTTTTTAATTTCCCCTGAGATGTGGGTTGCTAACTTTTGTTTCCACGTCGTAGAGAAGAAGAACAGCACTCAGAGCGGTGCCAGGAATTCACAATGTGTCTGTTCCACGGGCGATGCTGTGTTTTTTTCCTCTCCTCAGAGAGCTCCACAGATATTGGATTAATTATGCTGATGTTTGAATATCAACCGTGATTAAAGACTCTTACCAGTCTGTGAACCTTGGTGTGTCTGTGCTCTGTCTCCGACATATCATGGCACATGCTCTGGCACAGTGGACACACACTTACAGCTTTTCCTCTCTTTCTGCTTCCTCTTCCCTCCCTCCCTCCTCCACACAGACAGGCCATTGTGTGCGGGCACAGATGAGATTTGCATGCATGTTAGACTGGATTACACATGCAGGCTCTGGGAACCTGGACCCCTGTGGTCTCCCTTCACTGTTTGGGCCTGAAGCAGGCAAGCTCTCCTTTCAATCTACAACTTCAAACAAATCTCACAGCTTAATTGGCTCAGGAAGGAACAAAATCAGAGGTTACATTCCTAGATTTTAGGAGAGTGGGAAAAAACGTTTTGGAGGTCCTTCGTAGATTTGTTTCAAAACCAATCTCGTGAAACCCCCTCATCGAATGTTACAGCGGTCAGATTCATAACTTTGTGGAAATGAGAACGGGTTAATCCTCTAAGTGATATGTAGAATGAGAAACTTAATCCTTGATCAGAAGACGCTGAAGAGGGTGGAGAGGGTGGAGATTGCAGATAAGAGCAGCCAAATCTCCTTAAAAATAGCCGAGGACACAACATCAATCTGCCAGGAGATGTAACAAACATTTGATAGATTGATTTGAATTTTCTATGTCAATACTTTCCTTGATCATGTTCGTGTGTGCGAGCGCTTTTTGGTCAATCCATCAGTGTATTTATAGTGCATTTGTTGACAACGAAACAGCACTGAAGTGTCTGCAAACAGACAATAAAAAAACATTTCATCTCAAAGCACTTGTGTGTCATTACATTTATTCATATGAGCATTAAAATAAATTGTCAAATGCTGTCTTCTTTAAGCAGCTAAGCCCTGCGGAGCCTCTCCGCTCAGCGGGATTATAAATGAGATAGGATTTAATATTGATCCTCCTCTGACCTCCTATGAAGTTCTCATCATTTTATAATATTCTTCACACATACTGGTAATGGGATCAATGGGCTCCCACATGCCCACACGCAGATAAACCTTGACCTTAACGCTGTCAACAAGCATGACCGGGCTATTTTACCGCCAGGGGAGGAACATGAGTGTTTCTTTATTTGTTTATCACAGTCGATCACATGCAGCAGAGACAACGAAGAGTTTCTTATTTCTCATCAATTCTTCATGCAGGCCTGAATCCACCGGTGAAAACAAGGCTTCAAATAGTTTGAACATCATTGCATTTTGGCTCACATTGAGCTTTGCTGAGTAACGCTACCTTCAAAGGGCCAGACCGTGAAATATTGGATAATTTTACCTCACACTGGAACGAAACCGGTTGATGAGCAAATTTACTGTCTGCTCTGAGGCTCTCTGACGCTGCTGCGGGGGGGAAATAAAAACTGAAAGGGGGAAAAAAAACCTCTCCCTTTGCAAAGCAACACCAGGTTCATGAGCACGCCACATACCTAAATGAGCCTGATAATTATCTGAATATTTTTCCATTGCCATAACAATGGGCTGCAATCAATGAGCGAGGCTGCTTTAAACTCAGTGCTCGGTGTATGTCCCGGAGGCATTCATTTCACTGAGGCTCACATATGAGTATGGGGGTGGATGGATATTGTGGGTGGAGGCAATTGATTCAATGTATCTGAGGCGATGCCAGGCGCGCAGAATACAAACAGGCAGTGAGGGGAGCTATGAGAAATTCAGAGGGGGCTACCTGTACACATATTCATACCGCGAGCACCGCCGTCACATGTGATAAATCTAATTATCTGCCTTCCAGCCAGCCAGTCTGTTTTTGAATCTATAGCTGCTTATGAGAAAGGGGACATGAAAAAATTGTGATTCATCGATACGGAGCCACGAGTGTGCTGTCCCCTCGTTTTCTCTTTTCTCCCCTGTCAGCTCATTAGTCGTCCATCTTGATATCGCTATATGGTGTAGATTCACAGCTTTACGCCAGCTCACACACATACTACTGAGAATTAAATGGAGAAAAACTTTCACATAATTGGAAGCAAATTTCCCTTCCTTTGTGCCTGCACACACACACACACACACACACACACACACACACACACACACACACACACACACACACACACACACACACACACACACACACACACACACACAGTTTTGGACTCGAGCCACACCCTGGCAATGACATCCAGGTTTAAGTCAGCAACAATGACGGTGAAACTGTAAATCTTGGACCAAGATGGCAGCAGACCAACCGCTGACATCTATTTAAAGGATTTTCTAATGAATTGCCTCCACCACCACGGAAATAAAATTACATGCCGAATAAATATATTCCTGTGAAATTAAACATCTTAACAAATGTTTTTTACGGATAAATCTTTCTGCACAAAGAATGGATGGCAGCGGGGAGAGAGAAAAAAGTGAAGAATGAATATTGCTGGCCTGATGCCCCCCCAGCCACCCACCCCTCCTCCTTTCTATTTTTCACCAGACGATAACTCATCTATCATCTACGAGCCATTAACAAGCGTCCTCAGTCCGGCTACAGTTATGCCATCAGGAAGAGGAGAGCCACTCTCTGCCCCTCGCCTGCCGCTAACATAATTGTTACGCACTGGCTCCAGTCAAATGCTGTTTTCCTCAATTACCTTTATCTTTGTTAGACGACAGCATCAATTTGCTTTCATAGCTGGCCAATGTTAAAAAAGTGAAAACAGGCCTGGGTAAAGTGCCCCTTGATGAATAGTGGTAATCTTTTATTAAACCCCTGGTGTATGAGGTTTTTGCAGTAGTGGAAAGTAACTAAGTACATTTACTCAAATGCTGTACTTAAATATCTGACCCTATGTTTTCTTCTTTGAAAGATTCAGGTCATGTATCAGACAAAAGGTGTAAAGCTCCCATCCCATGTCCAGATTTGTTTCCCCTCAGGTCAACAATGTGTCATACGGATATAAAAACAACCACATTCAGGTTCCTATGGAACAATTGTACATTTTTATAAAAACGTTTTCAAGTATGTTTTATGAACCCGTCTTCTTCACCTCAGGAAACAGATCGTGATCTTACTTTCAGCTCTCTGTCTTTGCATAAGAGATTCAGTATATTTTTACTTCCACCAACCTACACTTCTCAAAATGCTGTTAGTACATCATATCATCGTATCATAGATGGCAAATATGGATCATTCTTGGTTCGAGGATCTATAAGAAACAGGAATATGTTTCTGCGTGTCGGCTGTAGCCTGCTGGAACCTACAAGACCTTCACCTCTTTACACCTTGTAATGTAACTGTGTCCGTTATTTCCGCTAAGTGCTAGCAAATAGATATACGGTTGATCTTTGTTGAGCAAGATATTGTCCTTATTACTGGCTTAACAGCAACAAATTCAAAATCTGAGTTTAGAAATGCATATCAAAATAAGATGTCTTTAAATAATCAACCAGGCCTTTGTTTCTTGAGATATCTATGCACATGCTCACATTTGTTCCCATTAAGTTATCTTTCAGTCATTGAATAGTCAAATGTATATGTATATATATCTTTTTCTGTCACCGTGCCACATTGACTAGATTTACATGCAAACTAATATTCCACTATTATTCCAAATTTGACAAAATTCCTTATTTGATAAGAATCATGTGCACAGTATCCCTTTGGATATTCTGAATGTAGCCTTGTTCCGAGTGCAGCGTGACCAGATTAATACATGTGGGATATGGACATACATGGACATGTATACAGCACAATCAGAATGTAATTCAACAGTGGGCTTCTGTTCTGTTCTCACGGACAACACTGTAACGACAGCTTCTCGTTTGATTCATCACAAATATGTTGTCCATGTGTAAAAATCTAAGTATATTTAACTGGGAGGGTGTTAGGGACAAAATACTCTGTGCTGCCTCAGGGGAGCAATATGAGAGATACACTCAGGCTCAGTGTAATCTAACAGCAGCCACAAGCAGTCAAGGGTAAGACTGGGATATAACAGACTAAAGTGTAGTTCAGTGTTTACACTTCAGTTCATTGTACAGCAGCAAACACTCAACACTGAACAACAGTTGGAGCGACCAAGATGTTTTTACACTCTGCTGAATAGCAAGCTGAGTTTCTTTTCCTCAGCGACTCATGACAACGCAGGCCGAGCCATTTATAGTGAGGTAGTAGTAAAAGATGCAGATGCTTCCTCTAAAGCTACTACACATGAATCTGTTCAACGACCACCCCCACCAGAGTCACCGGGGTTTTAACTCTCCAATTACATAATATTATTTACCCCCCCCCTCTCAAAACTCAATCTCCATAGCGACAAACTCTGGTCCGTGCTTGGCTCCTGCATCAAATGGTCGTTCTGTGTATCTTTAAAATTTCATAACCTTTGGTATATTTAACATAAAAGCCCAAGGCCTCTGACTTTTCTATTTATGTCCTTGGGGGGTTTGTCCCGCCTCTATGGGCTGCTACAGAGGCTGAGTCGGAACATAGTTGACTGCACTGATGCAGACAATCTTGTGTGTGAAAGCAGGATGATCACGATGTAGAGAAGTGGATTGTCTGGTACCACATATAGAAAAGCCTTTTGTGAATCATGTAATGATGTACACTTAATGCAGTCTCTTTAAAACATATGTTCTCAGTCAGCTTTTTACTGTGAGCGATGGGGTCCTGCACTATTATCTGCCAAAGTTTGGTTTTGTATGTATTGTTTTCTCTGAGCTCTCCTTGCTTGTTTGCAGCGGGCAAGGATCGGTTTCAAAGTTGGTGTGACTTACCTTTGTACATCATTCAGAACACGTCAATCAAATCGCATCAAACCCCGCCCACGCAGACCTGATGTAGCAGCTTTTAAATGTTAAACTCCCCATAAATAATACCCAAAGATAATGTAACATTCTTCAGTCATGAATATTTAATGTTGTAGTGAACTACTTTGGATTTGAAGCCAAGTTTTCCACGGCTAACGTCAATCATCCGGGGACCGTTACTGCATCGCCTATACCTTTAACTGGATCTAAAAAGGCACACACATATCATAAAGACTTCATCATTAACTTTGTTTTGTCACCTGGGGAGGCACAGTGTGCTCACTTCTTTTATTACCTCCGTCGAGGAGGTTCTGTTTTTTGCTTGTTGGTATTTTGTCTGTTTGTCAGCAGGACTACAGAAAAGCTACCGGCACAATCTTCATGGACCTTGGTGGAAGTGTGTAGCTTGGGCCGAGGAAGAGCCCATTACATTACAGAGCGGTCCGAATCATGGGGCGGAGTCGGCTTGGTGGAGTCCTGCGCTCTCCCAGTGATATTAGCAAAAGTCGTAAAGTCAGCAACCAGTCTTAGTAATACAATTTACACAAAGTATAAGAATTATACTTACACGTTACATGCACACAGTCTTCGCAGGAAACTACTTGGTTAGGGTTAGGGTTAGGGTTAGGAAACATTGTGGTTTGTGAAACAACTCTTGAAAATGTTTTTTTAACTAAAAGTTTAATTGATGCTTACACAGAGATGTAACATCACAGAGGAGAACTGGAGATTTAAATGCACATTTTCAGTCGCTTTAAAAATGTTTGTGGATACTTAGGTTGTTGTTAAGGAGATTGTTTAAGAACACAGGACAGCAGGAATCATGCTGAAGAAACAAGCTGTTTCAAAGAGAGTAAATTCAGGCTTGACCTGATTTTTTGCACCCTGTTATCTCCCTTAAAATGTCAAGTACCTGAATACGCTGATCAGGGCATGAAAGTACTTATATATATTATGTCCTTGAATCGCAAAGATTAAAATTTCCATTTCAGGCGAAAAGCCTCTGGAGAGCCAAACATCACATGCTGAGTGTAGAAAACTGGAAAAGGTTACTGAGCCTTATCTGCAATTATGCAAAAACACAGAGATTGGCCAAAGCCATGCTCATTGGTACAAAGGGAATGTACAATGTCTTGATGTTGCTTACAACGTTGTCCTCTCAGAGGGAGACGTGTAGCATAGAGCACATCCTCGAGGAGAATATAGGCAAAAACAGCTGACTTTACACAAGTCACACCTTGTCATATTTTAAATTATGAATACAGGCAATTAAACTTTAATTCCCCCCATAGTAAAACGATAGAGATGGCTAATTAACAAGTATTCTAAAATTTGGTTTTAATTCAGGAGCTTCTTATTTGCATATTGAGGAATGGGTTCAGATAACATCTATCTGCTTTACTCATCCAAGGCTCTGCATTAACGCTAGAAATGTTCCTTCAACACGACAGATGAAGAGTAAGACATCTCTAAAGCTTCACTTTATTTGACCCTCTTCTTCTATCAGCCACACTGACATGGAGCTGCTTAGATGTTGACAACGCCACTTCTGCACCCATTATGTCAACTGTTTCATTTTCAACTACGTTTTTTTTAAATTTATTTTTTTAGAGGAAGACAAGAAATGGAAATGTGGTACATGGGTCACATGGAAGAAGAAAAACCTGCTCTCTTATCTTTTCATCAACACCTGGGAATATAAATAGTTCAGTTTAAAAATAATGGCTTTCATCTTCAATTACCCCTCTGAATATTCAATATGAGAGCAATGGTGCCCCCTTGTGTAAAGTATAATTAATAGTCTGATAGTCATACACATGCACGTAGATTCTAATCACATCTGATAGCAGAGAGATGGTGCAAAGCTTAACAACATGTGCGGTCACCTCTGTGGCAGGCTCTGTACGGTATGTGTTCTGAACATATTTATTCCCTCCTCATTCAGTTTCCTGCTGTGAAGTCTGCAGCGCTCCCTCTGTCGCCCTTCCCTCTCGGCTCTCCAGACAGACTGCAGCTCTATCCTCCGCTGTCAGAGCTCTGGGCGCACTGCACTGCCCTGGGCTGAGTCAGGCGGTCGTAGGACAGCACTGTCATAACCTGCGAAATGCACATAGTGATGTGGCTTTAGAGAATAGAGAGCACCGAGTAATAAGTAATGTAATAAGCAGAGTGCTGAGTTAAGGATTTTACTGGCAAGTAGCTACTGTATGGGTGTGTGGAAAGAGCTTTAAATAGTTTCTAACAGAGAAGGCACATACAGGGTGGGGAAAGCATTAAATGTCAATTCCAGCTCATTGAGAGAATGAAAATTACAGCAATAGTTCAATATTGTCTCATTCGCTTTCTTGCCTAGAGAAAATGCATAATGTAAATATGGAAGCAGGAAGTGAGTCAGGCATATAACTTGCTATAAAACCACAAATTGTCATTTTTACACTTTGTTATTTGTATGGCACAAACAAAATATGACATGTTAATTAAAAAGCTTTAGAGGTGCTGGTAGATGGATTTTTAAATAAGAAGCTAAAGGCCAGGAGACGCTTAAAGACTGGAGGAAAACACAAAGCCTGGCTCAGGGAGGAAGTTCAAAAATGCACCTAACAGCAGCTCTAAAAGCTCACTAATTTACATGTTTATTTAAACAACACATTTTAACAAGGCGGTAAATCAAAGCGCTTTACAAAAAACATTAAAAGCATCAAGACATAGCAGACTTCATTAAAGAGCCAAGAGAATAGAAATAAAAACAAGCTGAACTGAATAAGTGAACTGGATACAGCTGGGCCTGCTCGTTCTTCTGAAAGTTGCTTTGTCCCACATGAAGCCAAAAAAGTTTGACTGCAGGGTTTAAAATTAAGTCTTCGGATCTTCACATCCGTGGGGCCCAAAGAGCAACAGCGTTTCCTTTAACCCCCCCTCCCACCTGCTCAGTCTCGGGCTCATTCACAAGAACGGAGGAAGGGAAGAAATTCTGGATTTGGCTACTGGGACCTAATGATTATATATAATAAGCGCTGTTTAAGTGTTGATACCAAGAGGAAACCTCCTGGACTGAAAAGTGACGCCTATACGGGAGATCCAAAAACTGGAGTTCCCTGAATGGCCACTGGAAGCTGCATAAACCCCCGACGTTAAAGGATCAACTTCACAGCAGAAGTAAACATGTTTACAGCATGGTACAAAAAACTTCTCTTTTAAATTGTTTTTAGGCTTAAAGTTATGCATAAATAAGGTTGTGGCAGCTTTGAGTGACAGGTCGGTGCTGAGTCAGGTCGTCTGCTCTGCTGAGTCACGCGGGCCCTCCTCTCTCCACCGACGATCCACTTCTTTACACACCTTTACATCAGCTGGGGTTAGGTGGCTCTTCAGAAACCTTTGGGTGACGTCACGGACACTGTTTCCATATTTCATACAGTGTATGGAAAAAATGATTATCCGCTGATTTAAAGACAAGTCTTTCCCACTCAATTCTACGGGGACAGGTAATTGGACCCAATAGCATCACATGATGGACCCGGAAATTGTAATTCCACGGTTTAGCCACTATGTCGAATTGGCTTCAATTTCATAGCACCAGCTCTCCTCTTTACACGTCCATGTTTAAAACTTGTCCTGTAGACAGAGCCAGGTCATCTGTTAACCTCTACGTACAGTCTTTATGCTAAGCTAAGAGCTTTAGCGCTACCATACAGACATGAGAGTCATATACATTTTCTCATCTCCCTCTTGGCAAGAAAGAGAATAAGCAAAATTCTTCTTTTGATTCATCATTTTACCAATTTTCCGATGCTACTAAATACCAAAATGTGCTGTTTTCTACTCACTGTGATCATGACGAGGAGAGCTAGCATCATGCCCAGCATTATGTACAAATGATTGGTCAGTCCTCCAGCCCACAAAGGACCCAAGATGGTGGCCAGGCCCCCAACCGAGCGTCTGACACCTTGGCTGAATCCTTTTGGTGAGGTGTCACAAAATAAATAAATGTTATAAAAAAAAAAAACATGTATAACTGTTTCTTTGCGTTACATATGCTGAGCAGCAATCTGTTGTTTTAATATGTTGAATCATATGGACAGCAGGAAAATGGAGCCAACCTTGTGTTTTCTCTGCAGTGACTTTAGAGAAGAGAGACACCTGAGACACGGCCACGAAGGGAAGCCCCAGCAGCTGCAGAAACACTCCGATGATGAAGGCCGACAGCTCCCATCTGTATCCACCTGATGCAAGGATAATACCCTGCTATTACTGAATGATGGTAGCCCCATATTATAAGGAACATATAATTAAACCATTACATTTGCAGACGCAATCTAACACCAACTCTCCCTTACATAAAAGGAATATATTAGTAGATCTCTTGTTTATTGAATTATAATATTTTGTTGCTTTTTATTTCTGATACGTGGTGATAAGGATTCAAAGCGTGCGTCAGTCATCCATCCCTGCTTCTCTCGGTTTTTAACTTCCTTCCACCAATGGGCTGGCACCGGCAGAGATGGCTCTATCGGAAAGCTAAACCACTGCCAAGCTGGCAGCCACTCGATATTTGTTCTCTGCTGCTTTGCACCATGCACATGTTTGTGTGAATGTGTGCCCACTCAAACTGTTGGATGTCCCTGCATAAGCTGAAAAATCTGTAATCTTATGATCAAAACGCAATTTCACCAATCAAACATGTTTCTTAGCGGTCCATAACAAAATGTGTTTTTCTTCAGGTGTCTGCCTTCTAAGGTTTCATCTCTTTGGTTGTTTTAACTGTAGCTGTAACAAATAGCAAACAAAAGTAGGCTATGCTTTAACAAATAGCGTTTTTGTCTAATTAGATTACTGTTATCCTTTTATATGTACTCAGGCACTCCCCAGCTCCAGCACCTGTCACTTGTAATCAGAGCGATAAAAGTGACGAGCGGCAACATACGCGGAACATGAACATACAGGATCCAGTTTGCCTGTATGATCTCCTGCTGGCCTGCCACAGCCATGATATCATTTACAGGCACATTCAATGCAGCCAGCGTGTAACCAGATATGGCTCGGCTGCACTCTACACCAACAACAGCCTCGCAGAAAGGATTTGGAAGAGAACACAAGGCTGTGTGTGCCTCTTCATTTGTGTTTGTATGTTTTCCCGGACAGGTCAGCACCTCGGGGGTTGCAGAGGAAGATGAGGCACCAGATACAGGCGGTGCAGCAGATGACCAGGCCCACGGCCAGCACGGCGCGGTCCGCCACCTTCCTGCTCAGCCAGCGCACGAAGAAGAAGCCCAGGATGACCTCCACCCCACACAGGCTGTACATCAGGCTGTTGCCCAGCTCGCCAAAGCTGAAGTGGCGCTGCGTCAGAGGAGTCACCATGGTCTGGGAGGATTTTAAGAAAGATGTTCAGACAGCCAGACAAAGGGACTCATTCAGAGGTAGAGGAGGAAAGGCTTATCAGAGCTGAGATGAGAAAGTGTGAATCTTTTGGAATCTCACAATTAGTATTAAAGTCAAAATCGATTCCTGATTCAAAATGGATTCTGGATTCAGCACATCGGGTGCTAATTTCACCTTCTACTCCAGTTCGCTGTGCGTTAATAAAGGCCATGTGGCTGATTATGGCATGGAAGCAGAGTATGTGTAAGATTATCATGGAGTTTTTATTATATTAACTTATTGAAAATGTAAAAACACAAAGACAAAATGTAACGTTTATTCATGCCACATCCAAACATTTTACAATTTTATTTTAGTATTTATTAATTCTCAGTTACTTAAGAAATAACAAGTTCAAGTTATACAAAACATTTAAATGCTGCTTGTTACATAAATAAAATAGTTGTCTTAAGCTAGCTGCCTTTAAATGTCTCAGAAACTTCAAATTAAACGATACATAACTAACATGGAAATATGGTATTTTGTGTGTTTTTTCAACAAATCATACAATAATACTTGACACGACTTTGACTTGGTGTGTAGTAGTGTTACTGTCCGTCACTAACAATGTCTAGCTTCTACTGAAGAAAAAACCTTTTCTTAGAGGATGAGAATCTCAATTCTTTCATGAATCAGATTTTTCCACCAGCCCTACAAAGTCCTTCAAAGGCTTCATTCAGTCCAGATCTAAATAATTCTTCTGTTTTGATATTGAAATGATCGTATAAGTGACTATTAAGTCGCCACATCTTAATGAGAAGAGAAACGGCCTCTTCGTGGTTCATGTCTGGGACACAGAGACCGATTATCTACCCTCCTTACATCACTTTTACTTTGAGCGTTAAGCGATACTTGATTATTTTCTCATGGTAGCAGCGCAGGTCTTTCAAGGTAAGGCTCAGATTGATGCAGTTTGGATGAAACTCAGGGTAAAATAGTGTGACACTGTGTGAAATGCTTGGAAACCCCGGCTGATGGATCTCAACGGTAGCTGCTCTCACCTCCAGCGCTGTCTGATTGAAGAGAGTGATGAACTGAGCCGTGAGGAGAACAACCACCTCCTCTCTCAGGAACTCTGCCGAGTGAAAGGCAGAGAGAGAGAGAGAGAGAGAGAGAGAGAGAGAGAGAGAGAGAGAGAGAGAGAGAGAGAGAGAGAGAGAGAGAGAAAATCATAAAACAAGCTCAAGTGGTACCATGGAACTGAAACTTTCAACTGGCGAGTTAGGTTGAGAAAAAGAAGTTTAAAGAGAAAATAAAACGTAATAATCTGAAAGTAATCTTGAGACTGAAAGAGGCAGGCGTGATGAATCTTTTGCTCATGTTGATCCGCCGGTCCAATAAAGTGTCCTTTTCTAGAGATAAGGGAGAGTTCTGCTTTTTTTTTCTATTTAAGAAAAATTAATATTTTAATAAATTACTAATTCTGATACCAGCTTTTCCTGGAACAAAACCTCCCGTATGGACTTGGACAGGAGGGAAACGAGCTGGGCTTGGTGCTAAATTTGGAAGTACGTGCCAGATGGCTGGATGAATGGCTTGATATTACAGTGTGTGATATACTATGGCTCAATTCTCTCTGCTCAGTGTTTTTACTATTATTTATACAACTTCATTTTTATGAAGTACTGCATTCACAGTACGCACTGTGTGTCTAGTGTGTATTTATAGTAGCATGTTTGTTAATGTATGTATGTGTGTGTAAGTATTTACGAGTTCTATGTAGGTATGGGCAAGTTGTTTATAACAATCTGGGTTTAAAGCATAGACTGTATATAAGAAGAGGACGTGACATCACCCATTGGTTTGTGGACCACGGTTTTGAAGCCTCAGCATCTTGGCCGTCACCATGTTGTTATTTGGAACCAGAAGTGACATGAGAGGGTGGAGCTAAGCGCAACCGAGCGCTGAACAAGACATTTTTAGGACCACAATTTCCCAATTAACTCTCACAAGTGCAGTGCACCTTTAGCATTGTGCTGCTTCTTGGGCTTCGAGTCTATGCACACTTTTACAGTAGCAACGCTAAAGTCTACGCGTCATGAGTGCAAAAGCTGCCATGAAAGTTTTATGGCCTCAATAAAGTCCAAGCCCCATTAGATGTGTGTCCCCCAAGTTTGATGAAGGCTTCTGGAAGAAAGTCGAAGTTCAGACTGGCCGACACACATAGAGACGTCATCATTTAAAAGTGCAACATGTTTAACAGACACACACACACACACACACACACACACACACATCCTCATTTGTATCACCGGTAACATAATGGCATCAACAAGCGACTATTTTGTACAAGGAAATATACAGAAACGTCCCATAGTGGCCGTTAGTGCACCTGGCCGAGCTGCTGTGTGGATTTTGATGTTCTTCTATGTGCACTTTTACGCACTGCACTATTTGCACAGGCGCTAACCCAAGTCCAGACAGGCAAACTGGTTTTCATCTTGCACAGTTGCGACATTATCGCAGTCACAAAATCTGTCAACAGACACTCACAAACACACACACACACACACAGATTCACATGGCTATTCATCGTTATATATACTGCTCTTAGCACTACATATTTTTAAGTCACTCAGGTTTTACTTGTGTTGTTTACACAACCCCCACCAGAAATAAAAAGAAAGTGAAAGACCTGTTTCAGTTTCAAAGATTCTACACTCGTACACAAAAAGTCAAGGAAGATCAATAATTCAAGAGAGACCCACTATAACGGCTAACAGGCACACATCCTCCAGTTTTCTTCAAATCAAAAAGGAATCAATAAGAAGAATGTTGGCCACATTACCAATTCAGTTTCCATTTTATCCACAAGTCAACCACAGCACGCCAGTCAATAAAAACAGCAGTCTGCTATCCATGACTTTACCACATCTTCAAAGAGAGAGGGAATTGATGTGAAGGTTTGCCTTACACACACACACACACACACACACACACACACACACACACACACACACACACACACACAGACCAACAAAGCACAGAAAAAATGAATCAATAAAGGCACACTATCACTGCTTGCATGTAAACTTACTCTGACACTAATCCAGTAGGACACCGCTCATAATACATAAACATGCACACACAGAAAGCAGACACACACACACACACACACACACACACACACACAAACACACACACACACAGGTCCAATCAATACACAGGGAATCTGATCTGACATGCCACACAGAACTCCTCAGAGAGACATGGAGAATAGAGAGTGTGTGTCTGTAAGTGTGTGTGTGTGTGTGTGTGTGTGTGTGTGTGTGTGTGTGTGTGTGTGTGTGTGTGTGTGTGTGTGTGTGTGTGTGTGTGTGTGTGTGTGCAGGAAAATCAATGGAGCTGATATGAAACATGTGCATTGGCAGTGACACTTCTTCCTACCTGAACTCCACAAATAAGGCAGAGGAAGGCTGACAGTCATTGCTCGGGACGGGCAGTCAAACCTGCTCACTCACCTCTGCTGGCGCTGAAGTTTTTCAAGGGGTTCGAGGCCGACGAGGCGCCGTGGACGGGCTCCATCTCAGAAGAGGCGGAGGTCTCTGATTGGTCGGAGTTGACAGCTCTGTAGGTGTGCACCGTCTCATCGTCAGACCCCATCAACAGCACCTCCTCCTCATCCTTCTCCTCTTGTTTCATCTCCACCATCACCGCGCCCCCCTCCGAGCTGATGGGTGGTACATCCCAGTACATAGCCAGGACGAGGAACTGGAGCAGCACCCACAACAGGCACATGAAGATCTGAGAGTAAGGAGGGAGGAGAAACAAAAATGTCCTTAAGTATTTTAGAATTTAACTTCTTTTTACCAGGGGCGGAACCAGACGTTGTAAACATTCGGGGCTCAGCCCAAAAGTAGGGGGGTCCAGCTATATGCAACATTTGTCAAGCCTTTTGAGTCAAGAGAATACCAATAAATCTGTAAATCATTTGAGAAAAACATGATGGGTGCAAAGGAAAAAAAGGATTTATACTCCTGCCACCTAAAAAGAAGCAAAGATTGTCTGATGTTACTATTTTTAAGGCGAAAAACTGCAGGCACTTTTTCATGCACTGGTCAATATGAGAGTTCTATAATATGCATCTATATTCTGAAGGTTTTTACTGAGGGATTTATTCGGAGCTTGATTTATAGAACATTTTATTCCTAAAAACAAGAAAACATTTATTTTTATTTTTTTGGCTGTTGACAGAATCAACAGATTTATGGAGTGATAAAAAGAGATTTGACACTAATGTATCAAAAAATTGTAACATGAATTTTGAACCTGGGTTCATCCAATGCTCTGAGTTTGGTTCTTTCAGTTTTTTTTAAAGCTAGCTGACGTAGCTACAGCGCTTAAAGTTCTCAGCGACCGTGCCTGATTTCAGGCATATAGCCGTTTTAAATTAAAATGATATTTAATTCAATGGGCTGTTTTCTTGCTTTACTCCCTGATGGGGAGCCTGATTGGCTGGAGAGCGGTCATGTGAGAAGAGATGCTTAAACACAGACGTAGGATCCAAATTTTGCTATTTGGAAATGAATTCAAATGAGACAGCGCAGACTAACTAAAACTATTTACTAGGCTAACTGTAAGCATCACAAAATATTAAAGTTATATTATCGTGCATTATGGCACTTTTGGCATCATTGATTGTACGTCATACAGAGGGCAAAATGAATGTACAAATACTATAATTATCGTACATCTGGCAACAATAGAGGGAAAATGCTGAATGTATTTTATAAACTTAAAATACTCAGGGCTTTTGAGAAAACATTCAAGGCCACCAGAAGCCTTTCTTCGCCTCTGCTTTTTACAACATCAAAATCCTAGAAAACTATCAGGAGAGATAAAGTATTTGACATGTGGAGCAGAGTGTTCAAGACATGAAGTAACCTGGCAGACTGAAATAAAGAGACGTGTCGTGTGGTGGCAAATTATATGGGAAAAATGGAAGTAGGCGAAGGAGCTTTGTTATATCTCATTTAAGCTTCATCCGTTCTACAGGTGTTTTATTCAGAGAGTAAGAGATGGAAATAGATCGATTCAGGTTGTTACGGGCCTGAGTATCGCTGCAGGCGTACTGTTCAGAGGAGAACAAAGAAGAAGAAAAATAATACATGTGAGCCAGGAGGAGTGCAGAATGTAGAGAAACTATTTCTGTATTCACGAGGCTTTCAGAGAGCCTTAGATTACTGATTATCTGGATGCTGTTACCCCAGGAGATGTGTATTTGTTCACAACAAAGGGCCCAAGTTTGAAATCACACAGCCGCAGGAACAGGTTGAACGCCGGCCCTGTGGAGACAGGAGGAGAAACTTAAAAGAGGAATGGAAGAGTAAAAACAGAGGATGTATGGAGACAGAAGGCTCCACCTTAGTGACTTGATTGAATGTCTCCTTCTCACAGTTGAAAGTGAACATCAAAGAAGATATCACATCCTCTCCGGTGTCTGATATTTCTCACAAGACAGAGGAGGTGAAATGAAACTGACCCACGAGGAGGCCAACTTGTCGACAGGCCATGATGGCCGCGAAGATGCCAGCGCGCTCCTCCGGCCGAGTGCTCCGAGTCAGGAAACCAAAGATGGAGGAGCCCGCTCCTGCACCGACACCTGAGAGGGAAACAGCATCGTCGCGTTACACGTCCACAGCACGCGGATACTGTACATGAGTGTTATTCCATGACATGTGTGCGTGTGTGTCACCTGCTACAAGCCGACTGCTTAACAACAACCACTTTGAGTATCCAATAAAATACATGAAGTTACCTGAGGACAAATAAACATGCTGAAAAATACATCTCCAGTGTGAAACAAGCGACCAAAATATAAAATATCTCAACCACTATTGGATGGATTGGCATGAAGTGTTGTACTCAGGTGATGAAGCCTAATTACTTTTGTGATCCTCTGACAATTTGTTGCAAAAAGCAGGTGGACAAAGTACTCAGATCTTTAACTTCAGTAAAAGTATTAATACCACAGTGTAGAACTACTCTGTTGCAAGTGAAAGTCCTGCATTCAAAACTGTAATGAAGTAAAAGTACAAAAATATACTTAGTACATAAAGTTAAGTACTCATCATGCAGAATGGCCCAATTCAGAAGCATATATTATATTAATGGTTTATAATTATTGATGCATTAATGTGTTCAGCTGGTCTATTTTATTTGCTTAAATGTATAGTGTGGTAGACAAGATTCAAAGGTACAATATTCCCATGCTTTTATATTTAACAAATCACAAAGAAAAAGGGAAAAACACAAAAAATACACAGGATTGATGTAGAATTTACAGTAATGTTACTGTAACACTTCTGTATATGTGGAGTTTATTTGAACTACTTTATACACTGCTGGGTAGCTTAACCTGTAATAATGCATGATCCATGGAAAGGTACCTAAAAATTGTACTTTAGGACAGTACTTGAGTAAATGTACTAAGTTACAGTCCAGCACAGTCACGCCAGTGGTTTGTTAAATGTGACTCTGCCATCATAGGATTTGTCTGTGATTACTCACCGATAATCTCAAAAAGATTGGAGAAAAGGATGATGGACTTTGTAGTCTTGCTCCGATCTGACCATAAACCAAACAGCGGGCCTGTGATCAGCCCGCTCAGACTGAAGGCAGACAGACCCAGACCCAGGAAGTACGGGGGGGCCTCCAAAATCTGGAGATACCTCCATATTGTAGGGAGAATGACGGCTGAGAGCACCACAGCAGGGTGGAGAAGAACAAGTTTACCCACAGTTAAATATATGTCATTTAAATATCCTCTTACAGCCTAAATGTCAGGCAGATTCTGCTCTAATGAGCCCATTATCTCACGTCTTCCAGTCCATAAAGCTGTCATATTGAACTTACCGTACTCAATGCCGCTCAGCATAAATATCAGTCCAATGTTGAGAAAAGTTAGATTCCTCTTCTGCTGATTATCCATCGTGCTCGGTGACTCTCTGCCTTTCTACACACCGACTTGCGGCTGCGTATGTTGTTCACAAATGTTGTTCAGCTTTATAATCACATAACAGGAAACACTGTGAGTCCAATTACACCCACTGGCCCGGACAGTCGGGGGAATGTGTTGCACCAGTTGCGAGGTCATTTCAAACTTCTTTGAGGTAGAAAAGTGACATCACAGGAGGCTTCTCCTGCAGAAGAGGCTGAGCTGGGGTGAGACCTGTAAACACAGGGCAGAATGCATCAAATCAGCAGAAACAACAACACAGTCCGGTTTGAAAAGATTGCAGTGGTCCGTTCCCATTAGGCATTTATGTTAAAGATGAAATTCTGTTTGAGTCACGTCCGCAGAGCAGCGCCATGCTGTCTGCCTCGCGGTGCAGGCAATGTCTCGGGTTACCAGGTGGGGTAAAGTGCACTGAGCTTTATACATTTTTAATCTTGTTTTCTACAGTTTCATCAAAAGCCCTTGATTCTCCCACCACAGCCCAGTGAAGACGTGTGCCAGGCCGCTCGGCCCGCTTGTAGGTTATAGATGTGAAGAACTTTGCTGCTGTACAAAAACAGACTCCACTCGGCAGTTCACAAATAAAATACATCACACTCAGTAATAAAAAGGTACAGGGGATAAAGTATATCCGATAAACTGCGATTACACTTCCCAGAATATTAAACCTTGCATCATAACGTGTGATATAAGGTTATGGAAAATATTCCCCAAAAAACATTGTATTAAATACAGTATAGATGAGGCATGACATCGCTGTCTGTTTTATTGAATGGTTGGCTCGATTATCAAGCTGCTGTGCTTTTTCTAGCCCAGGGCTTGTTCTAATAAACAAAACTGTCACCAAGCTAATACCTCCATGTGTTTTTCCAGCAACCCATGAATAATACAAGGAGTTTCAACTGTTTGAATAACGCAAATAAACTCGCTCAGCATCGTGCACTCATGTCACACAATGACGGGACAATCTGAGAGGTTTCCAGCACAACAGGCCTGCAGGAGAATGAAATGTGGCAGGACACACGTGTGTGAGGCAGTATCTGTGTGTGCGTGTGTGTGTGTGTGTGTGTGTACATTAGAGCAGCAACAATAAGTCAACTAATCGTTGCATTTTCATGCAAAGAATGTCAGAAAACGCTGTTTTAAGCCTTTCAAATGTGGAGATGTCCAGCTTTTCTCTGTTTTATATATAAAATATATAATATATATATAAATTATATATATATATATATATATATATATATATAATATATTAATTACGGGTTTTTATATATGTGTTATTATATAATTAATATACATTAATTAATATATATTAATATATTAAAGTGAATATCTTCTGTCTCTTGAAGATACAAGACATTTAAAGACATCACCTTGGACTTTGAGAAACTCGTCTGGGCATTTTTCACTATTTTCTGACATTTTATAGACCAAACAATTAATCGATAACATTAATAGGCAGATTAATCGATAATTGTCAGTTATAACTTGAGTGTAAATGTGTTTAAAGATGGTTGATTTGGCATACAATCACAGCATTGAGCCTTTTTTTCTTCTGACTAACTTGTACCGTCATCGTGCTGTTTCATTGTGTAAAAAGTTATTAATAATAACAATGCATTTTATTTCTAAAGCGCCTTTCAAAACCGGAGTTACAAATTGCTTCACCGAATACAACACCATACAACAGGGGTTCAGACATTTTCCCCTCATAATTGTAACACAGACTAAGCGTAACGCTAACTACATGCCTTTGGAACTATTTGTATTCTAAAACTGTTCAATAGTGAGAAACACAAGAAACATATTGAACTTTGAATCGTGTTAATTCCACTTATATACTTCTAAACAGGATCATTTTATTCAAATTACATTTGAATTGAACTTGACAGCATCAATACTTTTCATGTAATTGATCTTAAAAGCTTTGAGAAAATGAATAGTAGTAAGACTGATAAACCCAGACATTTAAACTTAGCAGTCTAAAGCTGACTTCTAGTAAGTGCTGCAACGTTAAGATAATGAACATATTGCACGTTGTGAGGTTGTATTGGGGTGGGAATAATATGCTTGTTTTATTTGACGCAAACGTCCCCAACGGCACTCTTTAATGATACAGCACAATCTGTTTGTAATAAAACTATTTTGTGAACCACCTGACAGAGTGACATGACCCCTCTGGGAATCATTAAATATTTAAAGAACATTGACAAACACAAAAAACAAGGATTTCAAGAAGTGAAAGTCAAACAAAGTGGGATAAAACAAAAAGTGAAAAAACTAAATGTAAATACAAAAATATATTTTATCCAAAATGCCCATCAATACAGGCGTACAAAAAGCCTGGACCGTGGAACAGCATCTGAGTCTCTGATCTGAAGGGTGACAAAGCAGAGGAAGGGGTTAAGAGTTCAGAAATGTAAAGTGGAGCCAGATCATTATGTAGGCACTTAAACAAAATCACATTTTATTCTGTAGCCTATGATCAAAAGGGATTGAGTTAGCTTTTCCATGACAAACTGTTACATGCAGCTGAGCTTCATGGGCCCACTGAGAGGCCATTAGCATCCTACCTGCCTTACCTGAGCTGGTTTCTATAGAAACACACATGAGGGTAGATGGTGTTGTTGCAGTCACCTTTGAGCCTTGGTAAACAACAGGAAGTCCCCCGGTGAATAAACTGCATCTGGTCCGCTCAGTCAGTCAACGCACTTCACTGGAGCCTGTTGGATCTATGAGATGATCAGCTGTAGACCGAAGGACATTTGACTTTAAGATAGTTAGCAGCTCGTTAACTGAACTTACTGTACTTGGGGCTGGAAGGTGGCAGAGACAGATATAGGAGTGGGAATGTTCTTGAACACAGCTTCTCCCCGGAGGTCGTCCACCGTCCCCGTTAACATCAACCTGCAGGGTGCCCGCAGGCGGCAGACACGGTAAGAGAAGCCCGGCAGCAGGAAATGGAAAACACTGAGTGGAGTTTATTAGGTGAAGTTTTAACAAAGCTTCACATTCAGATTTCCAACATCTGAACACATATGAGCATGTATGCTTAAACACACTGTATGTGTCTGGAAAGATAGATCTGAAAGGTTTGAATTTAATCAAATCAATTATTATTGCATTAAAAGGGACAATACACAGATTTAGCTTATTAAAGGGACAGTTCATCCCAAAATCAAAACTATACATTTCCCCTCTTACCTGTAGAGCTATTTATTAATGTAGATAGTTTGTTGTGAGGTGCAGAGTGTTGGAGATATCAGCTGTAGAGATGTCTGTCTTCTCTCTAATACAATGGAACTAGATGCTCTCATGTAGGAACTATTTTCTTCCTACAGAACTACACTCACCAACCGTATCACCACGCAGCAGGAAGTGTACATCTACTCATGGATGAGAGGTGAGTAGATGCACGCTTCCTGCTGCGCGGTGAACATGGTAAACATTAAACCTGCTAAAAACCCGCAGGTTACATTCAGCCCTTAAGGGGAATCATGTAGTTTGTATAGAAAATTAATCAAATGAACCAAATACATTTTTGAGTTGTACATAAAATTTGTTGACACATCGAAACAAATATTTTATTTGTATCACTGTTGGATTAAATCATTATGTGATGTGTATGTGTTTGTGTTTGTGTATGTGTTTGTGTATGTGTATGTGTTTATGTTTGTGTATGTGTATGTGTATGTGTTTGTGTTTGTGTATGTGTATGTGTATGTGTATGTGTTTGTGTATGTGTATGTGTATGTGTTTATGTTTGTGTATGTGTTTGTGTATGTGTATGTGTTTATGTTTGTGTATGTGTATGTGTATGTGTTTGTGTATGTGTTTGTGTTTGTGTATGTGTATGTGTATGTGTTTGTGTATGTGTATGTGTTATGTTGTGTATGTGTATGTGTATGTGTATGTGTATGTTTATGTGTTTGTGTATGTGTTTGTGTATGTGTTTGTGTATGTGTTTGTGTATGTGTTTGTGTATGTGTTTGTGTTGTGTATGTGTTTGTGTATGTGTGTGAGAAACACAGAGAGTTACTCCACACAGTGACAGCGCAGGAGCAGGAGTGGAGTAGAGGGCTGGATGAGCGTGGGGGGCAGCAGCGAGTTCGGACCCAGACGCCAGTGTCGAGTGTCGGGGAGGACAGAGCCCTCCTGCTGGGCTTCACCATGATGGCCTTCTCTGTGCTCATGTTCTTCGTGGTCAGCATCACGATGGTCAAACCTTATGTTAACAGGTACACTGTAGTTTGTCTGGTGGTGCTTGAAGGGAAGTCATATGACTAACAATTGTTTTGGCATTTTTGATTCAACTGGATATTATATTTTTGATTTATTAAAGAAGTGTTTAGTTAAAAATGTCTGACAAACCGTCCAAAAATAGCAAAAAAAATATTATCAGAACCTTATGCAAACTATATGTTATGGAAGGCCATTTTTTTTACCAAGAAAATACAAAAACAGGAGTAGGGCCCTGATCACACCGAGACGCGCCGCTACAGGCGTGGCCGCTTGGCAAAGAGCGTTTTGCAAAAAAGCGGGGTTGCGTGCGCAACCTGTTGATTAAAGGTGATAAATGGGAAAATAAATTATTCAAGCAGACGTGAAGCTCCTGCCCTTGCAAAACAACATCAATTGGATGGATAACGTGAAAAGAATGACTTTAAAGTAGACTTCATAAGGTCATTCTCGTTACCAGCATCAAAACAGGAAAGTGGGGAAAGTTGAGAGTATTTAAACTTTCACATGTGTCGAAAACCCTAGAAAAATATGATGCACAGCGCAAGGGAGGAAAACAATGTTTGTTTGTTTTGCTGGCGATGCGTCTCGATGTGATCGTCTTGAGGCTGTACTTAGGAACAACCTTCATCAGAGATCTAAGAAGAAAGGATCCATGCCTCTCTGGTGCGAGTGTGTCTATGTGTGGTTTACACTCAAGGGTTGGAAGGCCTGGCTTGTGTACTGAGATGTTCCTCTTGTTTTCCAGTAACTGGGAGGAGAAGGTCCGCTGTGTGCTGCTGCAGGCCGACATCCTGGAGCAGTGGGTGGACTGCAGAGGTGTGAGCAATGTGCCCTGCCTCAGGGTGACGGTTAACCTCAGCGACTCCAATCAGAGGGCTTTTCTCCACTTTGACGAGGAGTCGGTCCTCCTCGCTCCTGAGGTAGGGATTTATGGCTGTAAAATCCAGGTTTTAAGTCTTACCTTATAGCTTTATGCGCCTCGGGTTGGGATCTGCTTCACACCAGACTGTAAGGGAGGAACACCTGCAGGATATTTGAGACACCGAGAAGTGGATTTAAGCATTAACACTTAATGTCTATGTATTATAACTGACATATAGGACCACTTAGTATAGTAGATCTTAATTCAGTCATTCATGTCTTCATATTAGACATCTGAGCGGGGACTTGAGCAAGCACCTGAGAAAGAATTGAAGGCAAAAAGCTGAACTAGCTGACAGCATAGAAAACTACTCTGATTCCTGCACCCTTGTGAATAAACTGGCAGATATTATTAGGAGACGCTCTCATGCTGCACTTCTGCTCCATTCAGAGTAATCGTATGAAAAACATTTCGGTAGCGGTGCAGCACATGGAGGCTAGGAAGGGCTGTTGAATCAAAAAAGAACCTCGCAGCTCATCTCACTGATTGCAATCAGCCGACTGTAACGAGCAGGCCACTTGATGAAAAATCACACTTGAATCATCTTTTCTTTCCCAGTGTTTCTACGTACCCAAATGTCATATGGACAGAACAGAACTTGAGGATGAAGTCCTGAAAGTGAAATGCAGCTTGGACGCTCAGCTGGGGATCACCTCAGCGTGCTTCACTGACCGCACAGGGCACCCCGGGGACGTCATCTTGAGCAGAAAATACACCTTTAAGAAGACTGTGTTTGTACTGCTGTGGCCCTGTCTGATGCTGGGCGGCGGAGCTCTGCTGGTGGGCCTTGTGAAGCTCACACAGTGCTTAGCCCATCTCTCCGCTGAGATATGCAGTGAGGCTGCAGTGGGCAGGCTGACTTCCAGATACACTCTGGGCAAACTGTACAGACTTCTGTGGAGGTCCAGCATGCAGTCTCCTTCATGACTTTATATCATTTGAACCAGGGCATACAGCCAATCAGATTACAATTTCAGTCTCAGCCTTGTCCTCTTGTGCCTTGCAGAAACCTCCCTAAGTGTAAAGAATTGGTCTCAGCTCCCAAATTATTTTAGAGAACTCCAGAGGTTTCCCAGCCCAGTGAGGAGTGACCAGGAGACACACACGCCATTCAACAAGGAAAGGTATCAACATAAAAGATGAAAATAAGATGATAAAAAAAAAAGATCTGATATTGTTTAAATCACTGGAGACTTGCTGTATACTGAAACATATTCTGTGTAATGTTGGATGCAATGCATCATACATAAGCGGAATGCAAAAGTGTCCCGTTTTTCTGAATTATTTAGATTATCTCAGAATATTGAGAAAGATATGTATTATTATTCAGTTTTTCTGAATGAACAAGATACCACACAATCCCAGGAGAAGCTCTCATTTACTTGAGAGCTGGATTTCATGGAAGCAAGCCTGTTTAGTTTAAACCGTTTTATTTTGGTTTGAGACATCGGGAGATACTCATGTCTTTATGTCACGGCTGTGGCTCAGGAGGTACAGTGGTCGTTGGAGGGTCGTATGTGAATGTGTGAATGCTGACCTGTTGTAAAACACAAATATTGGAAAAGCGCGATATAAATGCAGTCCATTTACCATTTAAGTAATATTATAGATGGCTGTTGAGTTTGTCGACTGTGCGCAGTGGTTCAGTGAAGCCTGTTCTGATCTGCTGTGTTCCTCCAGGGTCAGTTGAACCGGTACGACACGCTTCACGGATATATGATGCATCGGAGATGTATTCAGGCTGGCTACGTGGTACTCAAGAGACAATCAGGGGATTGTGCCTCAACAGCACTCCTTTCAGTTTTCTCAGTGCTGGATTAACTAAACAGGCGCGACATGTTTGCTTTCATGAAGTCCAGCTCAAGTAAATGAGTTTTTTAATTCAGAAAAACAAGAGCCGATTTAGTTTTCCCATGATAACCTTTTCTCAGAATTCTAAAGTACATACATTACTCTTCCGTAACAAAGTGCTTTTGTCTGATTCAGTGTGTGATGTGTGAGGGTATTTAGGATTCAAACAGCAGAAGATTGCACAAATTCAAGAAATTGTTTACATTATCCTGCATTAATGTCATTCTTTATCACAACAATGCAAAGCACCTTTTAAATTACACACATTTGCAAGGTCACAAAAAGCCCAGTAATGTATTTAGATAGGGAGAAATGTTTTTATTCAACAGTACAATAAATGAATGCATACAGTTTCTTATCAGACATGGTAATATGAGGATGACAAAAACAAATATTTGAAGAGGTTTCATGATATATATATACAGATGGATATATAACTAACATAGGAGTCTGGTTCTTTTTTTAAAACATGCAGGTTAGCGTCTTCCTCCTTATTGTGCTTGACTTCCACTTAGGGCAAGAGATCTCCACTTGATGTGAAGATCGTACTCTGACAGCATCAAGTCCTCGTCCTTCATTCAACAACCCACCTCTGCTCTGTCATTCATATCGTTTCAACAACTAGAAGCTGTCTACTAGGCTTTGTATGAGGATGGTGCACGGTTATGCATGATTCCTCCTTTTTTTTTTTCGGTTAGCAGTTACATATACGAGTTTGCTTACATTTAAAAATACAAAAATATATTACCTCTGTAGTTATTCAAGGAAAGCATTTGCACATGTAGTAGCAGTTATCTGTTACCTTCATGGTGACTTTGTTGTACCTTACACAAGTAACAAGGTCATTTCTATACATGAAATTCAAGTAAACAACATCAGGTCAAACAAAAACAAAAAACAAAAGTAGATATTCGAGGACCTCATGCATAATGCAGTGTGAGAAACAGAAAACGAGTACAAAGGGAAATAGCATCTTTCAGAGAGTTCTTCCACAACGTATATGGGGTCTAGTTCTCAGTTTGGGTCCGGCCCGCTGCTCTGTAGCCTGTACAGAAGCACATGCATCTCAGTAGGATCGGTTTCCTGAGCAGCTTTCAGTCTGTAGCCATGTACAGAAAAACAAAAAAATTGGACTTTCAGACAGACTTGAGTGTCCAGGAAACCGCCCTGTTGTGTTTCATTTGGTAAAGCTGGAACATTTACATTTACCTCTTACGTATGCGTCTGTGCAGTGAGCGAAACCTGCAAAGACTATTCTTCCACACATAAGGGTGACAATCATAGGAAAGTGGAGGGAAGAAGACACTTGGAAGGTTGAAAAAAAGAAATTCACTTCGGTTACTTTTCTCTACCTGGATGTGACGATCTTGGACCATATGGCAAATGTGAGGAGAGAGTCCGTCCTAAAGGAAAACTTCACCCACAAAACGACTCTTTGTATATCAATTACTACCCGTGTTACCTTTAACTCTTTAAGCTAACTTAAGCCCAACGGTGAACGAAGAATCAAGAAACTAAGCAAAGTCTTGATGAATTGAAGTAAATGGGGCTGCGTTCAACAACAGAAGACTACATCAAGGCATCCGTTTACAAACTCTCACAGCACTCTGCAGTGTCATCAGTCTCGTGTATCATTAGTCGCATGCTCACTACCTTCAACACATTCGCACTAAAACATTACCATTTAAAACACTTCGTACTCGTGAGACTTTATGCAAAAGTGTATTACAGGGTTCCCATACCTTCTCAAACATAAAATTCAAGGACTTTCCAGGCCCAATTCTCTCAAATTCAAAGAACCTGCACAGGTGTGAGAAACGAGTCAGTCAATTACACTAACTTTTTACAATGACAACTCGCAGGCTTTACTGAAGCTCGCTGGAAAAAAACATCGATAGAACTTCAATTTCTATTCTGGCACAAAATATATAAACTCAAGCACTTTCAATGATTTATGTCAATTTACAAAAACTTTCAAGGCCTTGCTTTCTTCCCCTCAAATTCACAAACTTTCAAGGATATCAACGACCTGTGGGAACCATGGTTTTAATAGTAAGGTTTTAGAAAACGCTTGTTTGTGAAGTAGTGAGCATGAGATACATGAGACTGTGGTTATACTGCAGAGGTGTGTGAGAGGTTGTCAACGGATGTTTGGATGTAGTTGTGCGGTTGTTGAACGCGGCCTCATTTACTTCCATTCATCAAGACTTTTCTCAGTTTTTGGATTCTTTGTTCACCCTGGAAGCCTGTGAGAAAAACAACGTTTTCTTCATGAATTCAAGGTAACACGGGGCGAGTACTTGATATACGAATGATCATCTTGTGAGCGAAGCATTGCTTTAAAGTATCTGTCGTATGTGTGATCGAGAACAAGGAGGCAAAACTCAGCAGATCAAACATTTTACAGATGGCTTAGACTGAAGCTCCGAATATAAACCTGGTAAGGAGAAGCGAAAAGGCAGGGTCCGAAGGCGTCTCTCACAGTTCTTTTTGTTGGGAAGAAGTAGTCGATTCCGTTACAGTGCAGCATTCTTCCTCTTCCATGTACTGTCTGTACAAAGTTCACTGACACACTTGTCTGTGTGTGTGTGTGTGTGTGTGTGTGTGTGTGTGTGTGTGTGTGTGTGTGTGTGTGTGTGTGTGTGTGTGTGTGTGCGCATGTCGGGGTAGAAGCTTGTCTCTCTCCGCTTCAACTTTCCTTTTCTTTTTTGCAGTATATATATATTACATATATCACAACTTGCATAGTGTAACAGCACACGAAAGGCCCACTGCACATCCTTCTCCCCTGCGTCTCTTGCCTTTATCAGCTGGATAACAAAGACCGACTCACATCATCTTATACGGCTGAGCATCTTCCCCGGTCCGTCTGGGTTCCGACTGCGTGGGGTGGATGACGGACATTCGTGCCCCGACATCGGACACAGAATAATACTGATTAGACGAAACAAAAACAAATACTGCAGAGATCAGTGCCGAGTACACACGAGAGAGACTTGGAATAGTAGTGACTATTTCTTTTCTTTTCTTTACAATAAGACTGCTGAGTAGTGGGGGTTACATATCTCGTACTTTGGCTCAGTAGAAAATAGACTCAAAAAAGGAATATGTGCACTGAATGCATACAAGTCTGGATATACTGCTGTACAAAAGTCAGTTCATCTGGACACGTCAGCTGTAGGTTAAAAATAAAGTTGATATTTAAGTTTGCTCCAAAAGCGTTAAATGCTAGCTTAAGTGTTTAACAACACATCATCTGTCAGTTCAGAAGTAAGAGTGGGATTGTTTCTTATGATTGTAAGGGGCCAGGCTTCTCATCGTCCCCTTTCAGTCTGTCTCAGCTGGCCCGGCTCTGTGCACCGTTATCCCCGTCTTCATCACTTCAAAATAGGTAGTGGAA
Organism: Cottoperca gobio; assembly: GCF_900634415.1. NCBI lineage: Eukaryota > Metazoa > Chordata > Actinopteri > Perciformes > Bovichtidae > Cottoperca > Cottoperca gobio. The sequence continues at coordinate 21,028,888 of NC_041371.1, forward strand.
ATATTAGAAAAAGCTGGCTGTGCTCAAGTTACACCGCTTCATGATGTTCCTTTCTTAATGCTGATGGTTGAAGATGGACTGAAAAGAAATACAAATGAAAAAGAATTTATGAAAAATAAAACTTTGACCATAAATTGTTCACACTAGGAAGGCCAATGTTGTCGGGGTCCATTCCACGTAGATCATATGAAGACTAACTCCACCCTGCCTTCTGAAGTTCATAGTGCAGCGAGAAGAAAATTCATAAACCTGTAGAAACAAGAGCATTTAGGCATTGTGTCCCTGAAACAGGCCCGTCTGAGCACCGCTGTGTCATGTTCAGAGTCCCACGCTGGCAGAAGTATTAACCAGGCCTTAGTGTGTTTGGGATACCTCGCTCGCCTCTCAATATTCTTTTAGTTCTTAGTGTGCTGCTGTTGCCACCGTCCTTCACTCCTCTCTAGTGTTATTCGTCGCTTCAGTTCATGGCGTGCTGGCGGATTGTGTGGAAGATCCAGTCCATCTTGGTAGTCCAGCCGCCATGGTGAGCATCGTTCATCTGCTTCATGAAGTAGTCCAGGGCCTCCTGCTCGGTCTTGTCCAAGGCCAGGGTCTTTCTGATGTAAGCGATGTCGTCAAATGACTGCAGCTCGGGCATCCCCGAGCCCAGCATCATGGAGAAGAGGTTGATGAAGAGGTTGGCAGTGCTGGCGGATTGCCAGGTATGCCTTGTAACACATCTCCTGGAACCTGAGGGGGGAGGATAACAAATACAAAAAGGATAATAGAATGGAAGAAAAGACAAAAGGGAGACAAAGGCAGGATATTCTACAAATCTGTCACGTAGAATAGTTAAACGCACAACATGTTCTGCCACTAGGGGTATCTCAATCAAAACAATAACAAAAGACGGAGTTTGCTGGCGTCCATTTCATTCACTGTCGTCAGCTTTATTCCTTCATCGTTCAGGAGGTTTTTACTGGAAGCAGAATTATTCACAGAGGTCTCCTCCTCTCCAAAACAAACAGATGAGGTAAGTACACCCGGGTGAAACACTGAATAAAGCACTTTCACCTTAAAGATCTGAGTTTCTTCAATGCAATTTGGCGCACAAAGGATGGAGAGGTTGCAAGCTGACTGCTATTGCTGCTCAGTTTGTTTCTCTGATGACTTATGATCCAGACGTCCGATGACTAAAATCCTTCATCAGGTTAAATTACATAGTTAAAGTGTCTCGCAAAAAATGTGACTTAAAACTGTATAAAAAGTCAATCTATGACGCATGCTTGAAGGGGAAACGACGGCATTACAGGCGACCAAATGAAACAGACATTACCTTGATTAAAATGTCTCTTGGTTTGAACATTGTTGGAAACATTTGGGATAATGTAAGTACCCGACAACATATACATTATATTTCTAGTTGTTTTTAGACATTGTAACGTGGAAATGTTACATATCATCATTTTAAAGCTCAATCTCCCATTTTGATTTGGTACGTTTTATAAGTCCCTGTGTTACCTTTCAAATTCCCTTGTTTTGGTGCACTCTTGAGTTCCTTTGCTAATGACGATCAAGAAGTCCTGTGTGAGCACGAAGGGCACGCGTTCTCTCTTGTACCCAAACTTCTTCTTTTTGTGGTCGAGGAAATGTCCGAAGTCTATGTGGAACAGCTGTGAAAGCACAAGACACGTAAGAAATTAAAGAAGTCTTTCAGAGAGGAACAGAGAGTATGCATATAAAACATAGAGGATATCAAAACGTAATCTTTACCTGTCCATCATCTTTGACCATAATGTTGCTATTGTGCCTGTCCCCTATGCCCAGGATGAATGTGGCTACACAGTAGCCTGCACACGAGCGCGTGAACAGATCTATGGCCTGGTCATACCTAAGATATCAAACACATGGAAAATAAGTCCCAGAGAGGATTAAGTGGCTGTAATCAACTATTCCCATAAAAAGGAAGAACAAAATGTGTAAACCAAGACCGCTGGATGTGCTCCGTTTGTGGGGTGAAAGCAAATGACTTCATGATGGCAGATGTGTGATTGTAGCAGGATTTCAAAAGCTAAACTAATAATAAATCCATCTGCTGATGGGGAAACCAGTTCAGGAAGCAATCTTATAATTGATCTGTAATATATCAGCAATGTATAGGACCTATTTGTGCAAATCATTTGGTAACCATGGTAACATGTATGTGCTCGTATCAGACTCTTAGTACTCAGTTTATTAAGTCCATTAAAGTGTGACAGCAATTCAGCAGTGATAAGCCCGAATCATTACTGTACCCGTTAGTCTTTATTTATAACATGCGCTCAATTTGTCTAATAATGCTAACAATGCTAATAATAATAATAATAATAATAATAATAATAATAATAATGCTAATAATAATAATAATGCTAACAATGCTAATAATGCTAATAATAATAATGCTAATAATAATAGTAATAATAATAATGCTAACAATGCTAATGCTAATAATAATAATAATAATAATAATAATAATAAGAAGAAGAAGAATAATAATGCTAATACAAATAATAATAATAATAATAATAATAATAATAATAATAATAATAATAATAATGCTAATAAATATAGGCAACATATTAGAAGCATTAAAGTGCTGCATGAACTTCTGACCGTAGGGCTGTAACTAACCATTATTTTCATTATCGATCAATCTGCAGATTGTTTTCTCGATTTATCGTTTGTTCTACAAAATCTAAAAATATTGTGAAAAATGTCCAAAGTGATGTCTTTAAATGTCTTGTTTTGTCAGTCCAAAACTTAGATAACCAAAATTGAACATTTGAGTCTGAAAACAGCATTTTCTGACATTTTTGCATGAAAAATTATTTTAACGATTAATATAGTACCAAAATAGTTGGCAATCATTTTTCTGTTGATTGACTAATTGTTGCAGCTCTACCTGACCGTCTGTATAACATCATGTTTACTCTTCTTGGTTTGTTTATTAAAAAAAACACAGGTACAAATAAATAAAAGTACAGGTGTGAAAGAACCCCACGTCTTCACATTAGTCTACATTAGCACCAACTCTCCACACCCTACAGAAGACTAGATCAGCCGTATAAATCACTGCTGTCTCCACTCACATCTCTCCCTTGTTCTTATCCTTGAGCCACTGATGCAGTGTGTGGCTGTTGAACTGCAGTGCCCCCTTTAGGCCTCCTTTACACTGGATCTGCATGATGGTGTGAGAGTTCCTCACCACCTCAATCAAACCCACGCAGTCACCGATTGACAGACAGCCATACGGCAGCATCCTGGGAGAGGAAGACGTAAAGAGAGGCAGAAATAATTAGGGCAGCAGTGATGGACTTCATACTAAATGACTTGAGGTGGCTTGCCACTAATCTGCATTCAGGTACGGGTTGCAGAACATGAAAGTATCCAGCGCCTGTTTAATGTGCACCTGCATCCGTGCTGTCATGGTGAAGTGAGGAGCCTACCTGAGATCAAGGCCTTGGTTCTGCCAGATGTTCTCCATTATCCTAATGATCTGCAGCGTCAGCATGTCCTGCCTCAGATCTGCAGAGGCAGAGAGAGACAAGGAGGTGGGTGACAGTTAGGTGAATATTAGCTGCTTAGCTGCTCTTTGATCAACCCCACCATGCATTATGGAGCAGAGCTGTCAAAATCAGTTTGGTCACAGATGGTGCAGCAAAATGCTCAAGCAGCTGCGCTAAAGTGTGATTCCAATAATGTGACTTGTTCTTTCTGAATTCCGTGTAAAGAACATGGATGAGGTTGTGTTTGTGTGCCATGATATGCCCTACAGGCTTAGACTGAATTATGCTGCATGCTCAGCAAGAGCTTTTTCCAAGTGTGTGTGTGTGTGTGTGTGTGTGTGTGTGTGTGTGTGTGTGTGTTGATACGCAGAGGCACGGGTGGGCAAATAGAGAGAGCGGCAGCAAGAGAGAGATACAAGTGGAAAAACACAGAGACTAAACTCACCATCTCCATTTTTGAAGATGATTTCGTTGTTCTGAAAGAGCAGCTCTGACATCATATCTGGGTTCTCCCAGTTAAGCCATAGGGGTCGCTTGGCTGATGACATCATCCTGCATTCCTCCAGGCTGAAACAGAAACAGGGATATATCTAAAGAGGCAAAACATGATAGAAAGAAAGACACTAAGTTCCCAGTAAATGTGCCTGATATCAACACGTAAATGAGTTTCCATCTTCTGTCTGCTTTTCCCTAACCAATGATTGGAGCATTTTACGTCGACGCTGATGCATAGCCAGATCAACATACTGCCGGGGTTGTGAGAGTGGAGTTGGCCATCGAGGCCACTGCTCGAATGTTTTTCAACTGTTTTTCTCCAATAATTGCAAATGCTAAAAATAAGGCCAACTATCTTGCGATGGGATCACACCAGCCGCGTCACTGATCAGGCCAGGGGCGTAAAGTGAGGTCGAGTTCCTCACTTCATACCCCTCTAACCTCCGGCATTCTTGCTCGGACTACACCCATCTTCGAACTCAACCTTCATTTTGATCTTAACCACACACCTGCAGTTTAGTGACTGCATTTTGGGGGTTGAGAAAATCGTTGTGACAATATCCATCTGTTCTCTAATCTGCTTAAGTCAGTTGAACAAGTGAAGAGAAGAGAACGCTGATGGAGTCCGTGTTCTTAGCTCAGCTAGACCAGACAATATTTGGTTAAAACAGATCGGTGATGCTGCCGTGAACTTTCCTTTTATAAGTAAGTGCTGCTGGATCTAATTTATAGCGATGTGAAAAGAGGTTCATGTGGATTTCGAAAAGACTGATAAATATTTGGAGGAGTAACAGATGACTATTAAATATTAATATTAAATGCCAGCCATTTCAGAGGAGAGCGTTAGATGAGTGCTGATGTACCGGAGGTTTCCCAGCTGATGTGCTGGATTCAGTGGGGAGGTGAAGCTCTGCAGGGCGTCCATGTAGTCAGGCCTTCTCATCTGCTCCACCAGAAACTTCATTTGAACCTTAAAGGATAGAAACCAATGTCTGAGTTACTAAAATATTACTTTTAGATTACTTTTCATTAAACTTCCCAATGAGGTAATTGTGTGCTGTGCGGCTGCACGCTGGTCATTTCATCACAGAAGAAGGAGAGTACCGTATTTTCCGCACTATAAGGCGCACTTAAAAGCCTTTAATTTTCTCAAAAAGCGACAGTGCGCCTTATAATCCGGAGCGCTTTATATATGGATTAATTCTGGTTGTGTTTACTGATCTCGAAGCGATTTTGTGTGGTACACGGCGCTCTGTCAAAATGTTTTAGTACGACTTTTGTAAACTACAAAGCCGCACTGTGCTGCCTATTTCTATGTTTATAGAGTTGGGACATGTTTTTTGACTCAGAGTGAGCGCTCCTTGGTTTGCTGGGGGCGTGTCAGAGTGAGCGCTTCTGCTTTGCGAGGATCTTTGTTTACGGAGCTGCGAGATCAACACGTGGAGCAGAGACGCTAAAAAACTGTGTTTGTGTCTGTGATGCTTGAGCCTTGGAAACTATTTGTCTTTTTACGAAGTAAAATAAGAACAGTAAAGTCAAGAAAGCAAACCTTGCATCTTTATTGGAGGACTTTTGCATGTTAGCTAACTGTCTAGCTACGCATAGGGATACGCGCTGTACTTGCATAACACGCACCGCTTGCAGCATTACGGCTACCGTAGTCAGGAGCGTCGCGGAGTAATACATACTGTGCTTCACCATAATATTACAGTGTGTGTGTATAAGGACCCCAAAATGGCACCTGTCAAGAGACACGCTTACGACGCGGACTTCAAACTCAAGGCTATCAGTCACGCAGTAGAACATGGGAATAGAGAGAATTCAACATTAATGAATCAATGGTACGGAAGTGGAGGAAGCAAGAAGACGACGTTTGATTTGGCGGTATCAGACTGTTTTTTTTACGTGTTACAACTGAACAAGGTTGGGAGTTATTGTGAATACGCTCATTAACGTTTGAACAATGTTGAGTTATTGTGAACACGTTTAATAAAGTTTGACTGACTGACTTATCTGACTGTTTTGTTTCGCTTAATGCGCCTTATAGTCCGGTGCGCTTTATATATGAAAACAGATCGAAAATAGACCATTCATTGACAGTGCGCCTTATAATCCAGTGCGCTCTATAGTGCGGAAAATACGGTATTGAGTTATGTCGTATTTAGATATTAACTTATTAGTTAGCTAGCTAATCAATGTAGTAGTTTAGACACCTGTTTGACTTTATTACGGTTTACTATGTCTACAGTTTATTTGGTTACTGTTAAATAGTGCCCAATTCAAAATAAGTGTCGTTATTTTATAAGTGAAGGCTTCACTTGAGCACAATAGAAATAAAATAAATGTTAATACTAAACCCTGCTTTATAAGAAACGTTGTCCCTGTGCTCTGATCTGCATTCATTTGCTATTGCTGCTCGTTTCACTTCCCTAGAAGGCTTTTATTGTGAAACATCTCTAAGTGCTGACTTTTATTAACCGCAGCTGAACTTCAAGACAGATGAACAAAATACAGTCAAACAGAATTAAACAGAACAGCGTTTTTGTAAAAACAGAAAACATAATGACTTGGATGGAAATAATATTGTGGAAATACGAATTATGCAAAAAGTACAAAGCTGACATAATCACGAGCTTTTATTTAAGAATATTCTGTATTGTGGTGCTTTGATTTACCAGTATTGACGATAAATGTGATATTTATTTAAAGAAACGTTAATAATACGCATATGACGATATTGTGTAAATAATCAAGCGCTTATTAATTTATTTTTGTTTCTTTGTGTTGTCACTTTGTCTCCCTCCCCAACACACACACACACACACACACACACGAGTGTAATTCATTTGCAAAAGATAAAACGCACAATAAACAAAGTTAAAGATGAATTTGACTGATTATTAATATATTTTCCACCACATTTTCTTAAGATATTGTGATTAAAAACGTTATCAATTATTTTCACCACGATAATTGTGCAGTGTAAATCTGATATTGTGACAGCCCTACTCTGTATGAATCTATAGCTATTACTGTAAAGATCACTCAGGATTGTTTTAGAAATGTGTGGTGGAAATACATAAAGCAGCAAGCAAGCTGAAAAGCAACTGTCCAAACACTACTGCTCTACCGTACTGGGGCACCTCTGTGGCCCGACAGGTCCAGATGTTGTCAAGATTAAACTCAACGATTCAGTGGATCACAATTAACAGCTGCCGGCTGTCAGATTACCTTCTGTGCCTCGTCTTTTTTCTCCTGTTTGAGGAGGTCAGTGAGATTGATGAGTTTCTCCATGGCCTCCACCTGTCTGCTCAAGTGCTTCAGATACATGCCACAGGCCCGGCAGTACGACTCCAGCAGCAGGCCAAACCGCTGGCTCACTGTCTTGTTGTGCATCTCTGACCTACACACGTGCAGGCGGAAAGAAAGAAAAGAAGCTTAAGAAGTTGTCTTAATGGGAAATGTATGGAAGCCTTGAAAGTCAAGTGAGGGAAAACAAATCTGGTAATCCAATTCCCAAATCTGATCTGAATAGTTTTTGTTTTATTACTGTGTTTTTGATTTTAGAATAAGTGAAAAAAGGTTTTGCCAGAATTATATTTCTAAGTTGCTTTTCTTTTCATCTGTGAAAACAGATTGAAAAAACAGTTTGACAGGTGATTTTTGTTGTCAGGATCTAAGTGTTTGTTGTTTTTATACTCATTTTAAACACACAATATACAGTATGTACCTTATGTTTAGAGTGCATGGAGAAATTAAAACATTTATGCTTTTAGTCCTCTTCAGAACACTTCTGCCTCTTGTGGCTGGAATGAGTATTACCACTACAAACTCTTAGAAAGCTGATCCAGAAAAGAAAAGAAATTCAGCTGGCAAGTAATAAATCCCAGAAAAGAGAAATATTTAGATGAGACTTAGAAAAAAGGTTTTTCTCCCTTGCTTCTCATGGCTTCCTTAGATAATGTGTCCAGCCTCCATACAATTACAGAGTATCCCAAAGCAGTTTTCACAAAACTCTCTTGAAGACCAGACGTTCAGTTTAAATCTTTCAAGTACAAACAGCTCCAAATTCTTTGACAGAAGACGTCTTTGAATTAACTCACTTTAAATGCCAGAAGAAGAAATGTCCTATCCTCTGATTGGTTAATGCCTTTTTCAGCAGGAAGCGTGCAAGAGGGTTGTCAAGGTACTGCTCATACTTTAGAACCTGGACACAGGCACAGAAAACATAGAAAATACCAAAACAATATTAATATTTGCCTAAATACAGTATATGAAACTGAAACATCAACGTTTAACAGACTTACATGTCATAATGAAAAACATTCACACTGTTTAATGAAATTGTATTTAAAGAGAAATGAGGATGTAACACACCTGAACCAGTTGAATGAGGTACTGTGAGAGTTTGTCATCAGTTAGGTATTTCTCAAGGCACTTTACGGCAAAGTCTCGGATCATAGGATCAGGGAAGTTGCAATCCAGCAACTCCATGGCTTGCTCCGGCTTGATAGTAGGCCAGTCCTTCAGGAGGCAATACATCTGAAATTGAAAAAGAAAAGCTTACATTGACTTTCAATAGATATATAGATTTATTTTATTTTATTTTTTGCGTAGCAATTTAAAACAACCCTATAATAAATGAGACAGTGTGTTAGTGTGCACATTATGTGTAAATATCAGCTCAGTCTAGAGTTGGGAAACAAAACTCAGTTCCAAGTAAGAAGTGAATGCAAAATGCCAGGTACCCAAAAAAAACAAAAAGGAGAACTTCAGTTCTGATCACGAGTTCCTAAACACGCACATCAACACTCTCTCTAGACTAACCCTCTGCACAGAGATACATTTTGTTTTAGTTTTCTCTTGGCACAATGGGAGGAGTTGTCAGCACAGGAGACCATGCGCCACGGCCGATGGCCGTTTGCCGCAGCAGTGGTCTCCCCCTCACATCCCCGGGTCTGTGAGACAGAGACTCGGGCAGAGCGAAGTCAGTATGTCGCTCGTGAAGCAAGCTCTGGAAAATTATTTCAATGAAGGGATTTTTTATTTTTTTACTTTTGCGAGCAGTGATGCAATCGGGCAGCTGGCTGATTGTAATTACTGGCTCCTGTCTGTTTCACTTCGACAGGTTTCAGTGTTTCAATAGGGGAGACCGGGGGTTTTCATAAATAAGTTTTTTTTTCTGTGGAATAAGTGTGTGACCTGTTTTAAAATCGAAATAAAGAACCTGGATCTTTAAAATCCAAAAGATACCCAACCCTAGCTGAGACGCATTAGTGTAACAAGTGAGGCACTCGCTTGATGACCTTTAAATAAAGGTGTGTCAGCAGTAGAAACCTGAGCTTACCTGTGCAATCTCATCTCTGGAGTTCCATTTCACAGCCAGGAGGATCTTGGGAAGGATCTCTGGCATGTTGACGCAGTCTTGTCTAAAATAGTTAGTTATAACTTGAATGACATGTAGCTCAGCCTCACATGACGATACACAATGACTCTTGTGACCCCCCCCCGAAACCCCATTGTATAGTATACAAGCGCACACACATTACCTGTGCCTCCATAGGAAGTCTTTCTCCTGCTCAGTGATTTCAGACAGCGGGTCTCTGTTACACACCTGGCGTAGCTGCTCATTATCGGTGTCGGTCAGGGGGTTGTCACGTGCCAGTCTGTTACTCTATGACACCACATGTAACAGAGTTTAATAAACTGAACAACAATGTCAGCACAGAAGTGTGTCACATAAAACTTAATATTAATGAAAATGTGATATTAAAACGCACAATATGTAATTTTCTGCCACTAGGGGTATCTCATACAAAACATAGTCTTAAAAAGGTAGCGTTGGATCATGGGAGTTGTTGTCTTAACCACTATTGTCGTCACTGCGGTCAGCTTCTCACTTTGTTCATAGCTCAGGAGGTTTTCATCAGAAGCTGAATTATCCTCAGAGGTTTCCTCCTCTCCAAAACAAAACGCACACCGTGAGACAAACCAGTGAAAATACTGAATAAAAAAAGTTTAACGTTAAAATCAGCGTTTAACCAACGGACAAAGAGCGGAGCGATCTAACCTCTAACGTTTGCGGAGCGATCTAACCTCTAACGTTTGCTCAGCTTGTTTCTCTGATAACTTAAGATCTTCTGCCAGACAACATTACAGGCAACCAAATGAAATGGACCTGGATTAAAATGACAGATTTCTCTGGGTTTCTTTACATCATCGGTGTCGTCGTTTTAATGCATAAATCTTACATATTATACCTTTTAAGTTGCCTCTGTGGTGTAAGTGAACTACAATGTGGTGGCTGCTAAGACTAAAGAAACAGATCTCATGATGAATCGGATAAGGGAAATTAAACACATCGTAAAAAACCAAAACCAATTAAGTTATTACAACTGAAGTTTAGGGCCTGGACCACGCTTCTCTTCCCACCTAATTCAACCACCTGTGCAGACCTATAAAAGTGCATCTAACCTTCTTCTCTCCCGTTCGTCTCTTTTCACGACCCCCCCCCTGAAACCCCGTTCTCCTCCTCCTCTCCCAGCAGAGTGGCACAACGCTGGCAACATCGCCCCACAACAACAAAGTCCAGGATTTGTACCCGACCCGTCTCGTTCATCGTGCCTCGTTCAACCCCTTCTCATCCCCCTTCTTATCCCTCCCCTCGACCCCATCATCCCACGAATACGACCCTTACCCAACCTTTCCGGAATCCTCTAACCATCTCTAATAAATCTACTTTGTACGGTACAAATGGCGCGGTCTGTTAGTGAAATGCTTGTTATCTTACCAAACCGGTGTGGCAGTAATTGAAGCCAAGCTCTCTGGAAATATTCCAGTTTGCGTGGTCCTCAATGATGGTCATATCAGGATACTTGACAGGGCAACTGAAATGGTCAAACTCCAGCTCCAGACAAGGGGTTTCCTGAGGATTTAGAAAGTGGTGGAAGGGGAAAGGTGTTTACTGTATCCAAAGATAGGTGCCTGTGTCAATGAGCATTTCATTAATTGGATAAGAGGCTTGGTGGATTAAAATCAGCTCTGAAACTCAACAGGCTGTCACCTGCTCGATTAAACCTGGGTCATGAGGCCTCGACGTCAGCGGCAGACTCGAGCAGATTTGAAAAGCTTTGAAAAGATTGTATTTTGTACCATAATATTCTCCCATCTTAGTGTTTCAAGAGTTCATCTAATTGAGGAAAATCTGTGTACTTTAAATGATATGATAATATGTTTGGCATATACAGTAGCAGAGAGAGGAGAGAGTATTGTGCTTGCAAAAACATTTTCTAGTAAACAGACAAAACAAAAACCTTCCAAAGGAGAGCAGTGTCTGTTTATCAGACCACTCTTTGCTCTGTACAAACACACAGATTAATAAGAACACTATAAGATCATTACTGGGAGCACTGGGAGTGAGGGAGCATTATGTTTATAATAACATTCGCTGTTCACCTTGTTGGGGTTAGAGCCTGTGACGCCAATAGGGTTGAGCAGGTCTTCCATGCCGTGCGGGACAGGCCATAGGTTGAGAGCCATCTTCCCTGCTACTAGTGTGTGGGTGTAGTCAAACAGGTTGATGTTGCCCCAGGCCAGAGGACAGTGCTCCTACAGGAAAATACCAGTAAGATTATGCATATGAAAATGATTAGAGAGGCAAAGGCTTGGGGCTATACAACAGACAGGTGCAGCGCAGCACACAGGGAAGTTGTTTACTTCCCATGCCTACATTGTCCGACTTTGTTAATAATAAGAATCAAAACGAGAATAGATTTGAGTACGAATTTAAACTAGGGATGCAAATAACGATTATTTTCATTGACGAGTAACCTGCTGAATATTTTCTACATTAATCATTTGGTCTTTAAAATGTTAGAAAATAGTGAACATTTGAACACGGCAGACGCAATGTGAGGTTATTGTTCATGAAAAATGCATGCAAGGAGGGTTTGCTCAACACATTTGTTGTTGCCACCAGTACGCTGTCAAATACACCAAAGCTGAAATCATAAACCATGATCACTTTAATGTAGCATTTTACTGCTAACCTCTTTAGCTCCCTTCCTTCCTTTCACCGAGCAGATGGAGAGGCAGAGTCGGGCAGCACGGGGGATGTCTGGAATGTACATGTCGTAGTTCAGCCACTCGTTCCACCTGGAATAAACAGGAACGGCGCCATTAACATAGTCAATCGCATTACTGTCGCAAAGCTGAGTGTAATGGCAGAGTATTAGTCTTCATTCTGTGCTACCTGGGGTTCGAGCAGGGCACGCGCTGGGTGTTGACATTGTCACACAACTGCTCCCCACCGTGGTATATCCCAGTCCGGACGTAAATCTAGAGCAGCCAGAAGAACAACACTTACATTTACTAAACCCTCGAGTGTTGATGATACCTTTTACTGCTTTTCTGACTGCATGAAGTGAAGAGCATTGTGCAACATCTTCTGATAACCTCCAAGGCAGGAGATGTGAGATCACAGTCAGAATTTATTATTGTCAAACCAGAAGAGCTATAAATAAAACAGGATGTAGTAGTCACAGCACCACTCCGGTGTACCTTGTCAATGTCTCTGATGTTGACATTGACGTAAGTGGCGCACAGTATCCTGATCCTCAGCGTTCCGTTGATAGTCCACAGAGACTTGGTGGCTGTTTCCCCGTTCATGTATGGCGTCGCTGTGGATATTCTCCTGGCATATGACGGCATGGTGAAGTTGTCTATGGGCAGCTGGGAATACAGGCTGTCTTTCGCCATTAGCATCAAGTTGGGCATCCGTCCCAGCATGATACAGCTGCGCACATACTGTCAAGGACACACGGGGAGACATTTTGAAGCCATTCATATAATTGTCTAGGTTTATCAATACAGCTGCAACAATTCGACAGAAAAAGTAATCGGCAACTACCGGTAGTTTGATAATGGATTAATGGTTAAAGTAATTATGCAAAAATGGCAGAAAAACAAATTGTCATCACATAATTCATGATGTCTAATATTTCTGTATATTCTTTTTCTTCATCCAAACCAAAGATGCTGCTTCCAGCCTCTTACATGTGGAGATGTCCTGCTTTGTTCTGTTTTATACCATATTAAACTGAATATCTTTGGGTTTGGGACTGAACAAACAAGACATTTAAAGACTTAACTTGGACATTTTGATCTACTTTTTGACCATTTATAGATGAAATGATAAATTGAAAAAATAATTGGCAGATTACTCGATAAAGAAAAGAATCGTTAGGTGCAGCCCTATTCTTCAACATATAAATGATTGGTATAACTCTGCAATAACTGAAACATTCAGTATTTTGTACCTACCATAACATGATGTGTATACAGTCTATACTTGAATCAGCACATTTAACAGGAAGCACAGTTTCTCATAAATCTAATTTCACGTCATAAATGCCAAGCATATTTGTGTGGGATGATAAATTGATGTGAAGGGGATTTCTCCCCATCTGAGTACAATAGCATCAGTCGCAGCGCAATTAAATTAGATTACCTTGTACTGACTCAGAGGGTATTTCTCCAGTAAGTACTCGTCACAGCCGCAGACTTTGAGGATGTACTTTCCCTGATACTCCTGCACACACATCTTTAACTGCTCCTGGGAGAGCAGCATGCTACGCGTCTTCTTACGGATGGCTTCGGCAATCACCTGCTCCGGCACATAGTCGTGGTTGATCTTCAGGGTATACTTCTGCTTGTCATTGCTGGGTGACACAATAACCCATATGACTACAATGATTTGACCTGAGGGAAAGAGAATAAACGATCAAACTGAAGAAAAATGCTAGCATTTGTTTTATACACAGAGAAGGTGCAAACAGCCCAGAGTGCAATGTCTTACCTTTATCTAGCTTGTTATAGATGTGCCTCGGAAGTTCCACAGACGATTCTACATTGGGAGGATATACGTACAAAGCCCTGCTGTGGGGTCCGTTACTGTCTCTGAGGTCTACAGCCTCTTTGCAGACATTTAAAATGTTCCTTCTGAAGTCCTGCACTTCTGAGTCTTTCACCAAATCAAACTCACATATAGGCATTCCAATAGCAAAACCTAAAAGGAAAAACAAGAGCCTAATAAAATCATCTTTCATAGCATGTGAAATGTGGGCCTTGCAACGCATAACATCATATATGTGACCCTAAGAGAAATGTGCCACTTTTCCACGCAATCATTGTTGATGGTAAATGTAGTCGATTGAAGCAATACATTCCTCAGTGTGTGCTACACTGACCGAAGGAAGCTGAGCACTAGTTCAGCTTGGATTCTTCTGAGCAGCAGGGGCCATGCTCTGGATGCTGCTCAAATACAGAACTTCCTAAAGCTGTAGTAAGTTCATTGTGAAAAATAAAGTTTTTCAATAAACAGACCTCCCTTGTTTTCTGCGCTTGTATTGCAAATTAGTTACGTTTCCAACAACGAAAATGGCATCCCAAAATATGAGGGCAGAGGATGTTATGGAGGAGAATACATTTTACAATGCTTTGACTCCAATATTTGTCCATATTTATTGGACCCAGAGTATACTGCGGAAGAAATGCAGCAGAGAGAGCCCAAGGCTGAGTGAATTTAAGTTGGGCTTTATTGTGAAAGATAAAAACTGAAGGACTGAAGCAGTAATGCGCTGCAGCTGACAATGTGGGAAATAATACGGAGTTGTTGGCGTCTTGGTTCACGCTGATTCGGACAACGGAGCCTCCGTGTTTTTATTTTATTACCTGCATAAGTATCGGCACAACTCGGCTACACTATGTCTTGGTTGGGCGTCAGTAGCTTGCGGACAATGCATCCTGGTACATGTAGGTATGGCTGGCACGGCTCTACGAGCAAGAGAACTCCACATTCTCTGTCAATACAGCAGGCACTGAGGAATGTATTGCTTCAAGGGACTTCATTTATTTATAATCAATTTAGACATCTACCTAAAAAGTTGCAGAATTCTCCCTTTAATGCAAACAGTATTGTGTTTTCTCCTCACTATGGGTAATGACATTGCAAAGGCCAACGGTTGTTACAGTACATTACAGTATAGAACAGTAGGGTGTTTGTAACTGCATAATAATTCATCAACCATACCTATCTCTCTGTTGAGAATTTTCTCTTCTCTGTTGCCCACTGGCTCAATGACTTTGAGGAAGGCCTGGAAGAGCCTAAGATCGCACAACCTCCTGGTCTCATCGTAAAACTCCTCCCGCTCTGCCTCCTGGGTGACACTGACAAAGATGTAGGAGCTCTCCTCCTGCAGCAGATGGTAAAGAGGGTACTTCCTGGCCTCTTTGAATAGCTCATGCTTGACTGTGATCAGTGTGGCCTCCCGGAGGCACTCCAACGTGAGAATCATGCCATTTGGCAGAAGGCAGTCCACTAGGATGCTGGGGGGCATCAAGTGCATCCCCCATAGTTCTCCTGAGGAGGGCCTTGGAGGCATGGTCGTGCCAACAAATCTGCTATTTCCAGAGCCTGGTAATTATCAGATGAGCGATGTCAACCAACTGTGAGAAAGAAGTAAACAAAATTATATAAGAACCACTGACCTGTGCACAATAATGGAAACGCTTGTGGTAAATATTTGACATATGCAATGCTGGAGTTGCATGGTGGCAGCATATAAAATGCTAAATACACACTGCTGGAATACCATCATTTAACATGGGATGCCACAAATATTATAAAAATCAGTAATCGCAATACAGGGGAGCCCTGTAGCACCACTGCATATAGCTTTAGTGTGTAATGTGTTATGTAAAGTTACTTTCGCTCAGTTTGACAGAGGAATGGTAGCGACTAACTCTAACGTTGTAACTAGCAGTAATTGAAAATGTCACAGCGTTTTTTTAAATTATTATATCGTTAGCAGGTAACCTAACGATTACATGAGTTGTCATCACATCTGAGACGGAAAACATGTATGAAAGAAACTTTCGCTTTAGTGAGTGGGTGTTAAAATAACTCATGCAGCAATTAACCGATAAATGTCTAGTGGTGTCGCATGTGAGGACTTCTAACATTACCCCCGCGTTAGTGAAGTATGGCTAACCTGCTCCGCTCTAGCTTGTAGCCTGTGCTTGACAGTCACCGCGACTACTTTGTGTGGTGCAGCTGCTTAGTGGGTTAATCTTAAGTGTTGTTTCTTAGCTAGCTAGCTAGCTAACAACGCTAGCCAAGTTCACTAAGCAGATCAATGTCATCTACAATATGAAAACCTCGACTAAAGCTAATGTTAGTCTAGCGTTACTGCAATAAATGGGTGTCAGTCGACAGTTTGTCGCGCGACTAACTGGGTAACTGTTTTGATAAACAGTGAAAGCGAACACACAACAAAACACGACAAAAACAAACATAAAGCTACCTGTGTCAGATAGCTAACGCCAACCGGTTAGCCGCAAAGCTAGTCTGCCAGCACAATCATTAGCAGCGGCTAGCTCAGTATCCCATTCGTGCCCGCTCGGGAAGTCTCAAGCAGCGGTGCTAGCTCTAACGTTAGTCCATCCGAACAATGACGCTGAGGGGTCGGGACGGACCCGCTGTGGTGGAGAAAAGACGCCCCTAGCTCCCAGTGATGTTGTCAATATGCTGTAGTGGAATAAGTCTATAATACTTCATGATGATCTTCATCGTGCTGTCCCGAAAATGAACCGCACAGTTAGGTAGCACGCTAGCTCTACACAGCTAGCCTGCTCAAAGGCTGCTAGCGGGCTCATCATCACGGACCGCCCTCCCACACAGAGTGAGTGAAGTAGCTGGTGGAGAAGGCAGTCTGTCATGACATGGGACTGGGTAGGGAAGACGCTTGTTCACTGTTTTCTTCAATAGGAAATAAAATTCCTCTAAAGAAATGTCACAGAAGAGTACATGAGAAAACAGTGCCGAAATTGTTCTGTTGCGACGTGTGATACGATCATATGAGCCCTAAGCAAATCCAGTTACCAGCATGTGCTAGGAGGGAGCCCTCAGATGAAAAGTGGAAAAGGGAAATGTATTATTAATAGATGTATGATTGATTCTTTTTCATTGCATTGTGTTTTATTGCTTCCACATATGACTTTATGTTTTCCCTGCTTTGTATTGCGTAAGTATAAAGCCACGTAACTTTAAATGCATTTCAGTTAGACGTTTTAGGCCATGGGCCGAGGAACAAGTCATTAGCAACATGTCTCAGGTCTTTCCAAGAAAGCTCCAAGGCAGCTTCAGCTCATTCACAATGGCTGCTAGAGCTCTCACAATGGCCAAGCAAAGCTGAACACATTACACTAATTCTCAAGTCTCTGCACTGGCTACTTTATACTTTATAGAATTGACTTTAAGTTACTGCTGGTTGTGTATAAATCATTTTAGGGGGATCTAAATCTATTTCTGACCTACTTCTGCCCTGTGAACCCTCCAGGTAATTTGGAACAGGTCAGCTAACTGTTCCCAGAGTCAGAACAATACATGGTGAAGCTACTTTTAGTTAAGTGAAGTGAAGTGCGTTGTATTTATATAAATACCCCAATATCACAACCACGAATTTGCATCAGAGGGCTTTACAATCTATACAGCATATGACACCCTCTGTCCTTTTCGACCCTGGCTTTGGATAAGGAAAAACTCTCTTTTAGTTATTATCTGTTGGACCAAACTTCCCGAATATCTCAGATTTGCATAAACTGTAACTACTTTTGTGTTCGGGTCAAATCTGACCGATTTACTACTTTCATCAATCATAAATATTTTGTTTTACATCTGATTTCTTCAAGGCCTTATGATACACAGTAGGCATTTGAACATATACAATTGCTGATCACCACTTTCATTGAATTTTGAGGGGTTTAGTCAACTTTGTTACATCCATGGTGTTCACGGTCAAAATTGACCGGCATAAGAAATTAATGGGTAACCCTAGATTAATTTCATCCAACAGATAACACACACACACACACACACACACACACACACACGAGACTGAACAATCAGGTGTCATTTATGGGAACCCATTTTTCCCGCGCTCATGTGCCTATCCCCCATTTTTTCAAATCTTCTCACACACCCCGTATATATAGCCTTTATTTGTGCCTTGCTCTCATTTTACTCTGTGAGCACAATGAGTAGGCGACCGATTAGGCGATTATCTGTCAGAGAGGTTCTTGACCAAATCTTTGAACCAGATGAAGTTGAAGTTGACCCAGAAATAAAGGAGGATGTCTCAGAAATGGAAGACAACATTGATCCTGATTTCGATTAAGACTTTTGTGAGACGGACCAGTCAACAGATGGCGAGGAAGAGGCCCCTGAGGAAGAGGTCCCTGGGGAAGAGGCACCTGAAGAACCGGCACCTGAGGTGACATTCCAGTCCAAGGGTGGCAACTTGCTCTGGTATTCATCCTCCCAGGACAGAGGAGGCAGAGCGAGAGTGGAAAACATTGTAAGGATGACGCCAGGGCCAACACCGTTTGCAACATCTCGTGTGGATGACATCGAGTCCAGCTTCCAACTCTTTTTACCAAAGTCCATTGAGGAAATTATAGTGGAGATGACAAACCTGGAGGGGAGGCGTGTGTTTGGGGACACGTGGAGAGCATTGGACCAGGTAGACCTCCAAGCCTACATAGGTCTATAGATTCTAGCAGGAGTTTATCAGTCAGTTCCACAACTTCCTGGATGTGTCTGCATGCAATGCATATGTGGTGTGGACAGCGATCGACCCAACCTGGAATGTTTCAAGAGGAGACTCTTCCTAGCAGAGCTTGGGAAAGCTTTGGTGACTCCTCTAATTCAACGGCGCTAGCACCTTCCCTGCACACCAGCCTCTACAAGTCTGGTTAGGAGTCTGCGACCCCCAACCAGGACAGGGGCAGAAAAGGAAGAGATGCAAGCTCTGTGCCCCAAGAGACAATAAAACAAGCCTTACATGCTACAAATGTGATGCTTACGTTTGCAAGGCACACTCCGACATGATGGTAAAATGCCACTCCTGTGTGTGTGAACGATCACACACACACACACACACTTGACTATTATTTTGGATGTTCTGATGTTCTGTGAATTTTGGTCTCCGTTTAGTTTAGTTTTTTTACAATAAATGTTAATTACATTAAAAAATATACATTTTCAGTGTATATTCTTTATATATTTACTGCAGTTATTCATGTAAACCAGACATTGTTTACAGCTTAAAAGGGTGTTAGATAAAATTTGGTGATGATTAATGTTTTTTGTGTTGATGTAAGAGCTGTCAAAACAGACCGGTCAAATTTGACCGGGAACACCAAAGTAAGGGGGAGAAACGAACACAAGAGGAGGGTTAAAAACACTAATCACTTCCATCATGACTGCCTTTTGTGTTATCACTATTTTTACCTGTATCTTTTTAAACTGCCTTTTGTAATAAGTCTTTGTATGTTCTTTCATTTAATTTAATGTAATTTGGGTTTTATCACCAAATAAAAACACATGAATTTATTGTTTATATTTATGAGATCACCTGAAGGTGAACTTGTGACCCTGGAATCTGTGATTGGAATTTATTGTTTTGACCTTTAACTTTATTTAGTAATCCTAGGAAAGTGTTTCCTATAAATCTTAAAGTATACATTGTGTTATATCGCATCAATATAATATATTACTGCTTTGCATATGCAAAGTATAAATACTCCACCTTTATATGTGCATTGCGGTTTGGTGATCATGACCAACAAACAATCCTCTCAGGTTATATTGGCCTTCACCTTATGTTCATTCATTCATTATGACAGACCTACACATATTATTTAGTCGCTGACATAATGGATATCAAAAAAGAAGATATTATTGTTTTAGAAAACAATCACATGTGATCATCAAAATATAGGAACATTTGAGAAAGTACTCAAAACAGTCACATTCCTCAACATTAACAAACACAAACAGAGGACATTTATGGACTCACAGCAGTGTTTTCTGCCTTTGGCTTAAATACAGCTTGGTATTGTCATCTGTATGATATGTGATATAGAAAGCACATGCTCGTAATATACCATATTTAAAATGACAAGTGTAACAAACTCTTGTAAACAACTATCCATAAAACATCTTTTAATGCACCACGCAAAATCCAGTCTTCCTGTATAAACTGCCTGTTTGACAACCAGTTCCACTTCTGACAGTTTCTGCTGTGGAACATTCAGTTCACTTTATAAACAGTCACATCCTTCATCCGGAGAGAAAGTCAGCTGCTCCAAATGTTTTAGCCTAAGAGGAAAGTTTCAAGAGGTCACAACAAGGACGTTTGGTGGAAACAATCACCCGTTTCAAATGATATCAGTTGTTTTCACTTCCACTCTGTTGTTTTAGAAGGGGCAAACTCTAACTGCCAGTTTCCTACCCCAGAAGATGCATACACAACGATAGTTTTACTTTCAGTTGCTTTAGGTTTAGGCGAAAAAATATACGTGGGAAGTGTGCCTACGTTTGTTACGTAAAGTAACGTCACGTTACATAAATTCTGTATGTTACGTATGTTGCATTACTTTACCCTAAACTTTAATAGCCGGCCGGGGCCAACTCCAATGGTTGCAAAAAGAATATTGTATAAAAGTCTATGAGAAAAGGACCTTTCTTCTCACCTCATGTAATTACCTCAGTAAACATGTTCCTAATGTGTTGATGGTCCCAATCACTAGTTTCAAGTCTTCTTGCGGGACTACCCTGTGATTGACAGGACACTACCGTGTTTTCGCATTAGAACTTTAACCTTTTCACCGTGTGTTTCCAGTTCATAAAGTTAACTGTAACATTTTGGTGGCCTAAAATGTCTAAAATGTGTGTAAGTTTTCTCACAAACTCCGGTCTCCTGTTTGCAAGTCCTGTGTTTGTTTGAGCCATTCATATAAAGTGGACTTTGTTGGACCGGACTTCCTCTTTTGCTCCCGTCATAATTACTATGGCTGCTAGAAGTCACCACCTTCTTCTATTCGTATCCGTGAGCAGCCGGTGAATAGATGATAACAGTGTTATGAACCTAATCTCTATAAGATTTTTATATTGGAAGAGTTCTGTGGTGGTATTGGCCGATCACGCTTGCGCGAGCTTGGTTGTGTGCAGGTAAACAGTCCGTGTGGAGAGCAAAGGTTGATCACTTTGGTCGAAATGCAATCTTTGAACCAATCAGCTATCGTCTTGGCCAGGATATCCACTGGCTACACCAAAACCCCAGAAATATTGCCCGCTGTCCCCAGAGGCTTATCATCGTCACACAGATAGCCCAAGGGTTCCCGGATTGAGACCCTTCTAACCCATATCTAGAACGCTGATAACCACTGATGACGGCCATTTAATGGGCTGATATTATTCGGAGCAGGTGCACCAATCTCTTTTATGTCATATGTCCATCACCAAACCACCATATGCTTGGCTTTGACAGCTGCTGCAGGGCATTTCACCTCTTGATCTTCCCTATCTCTTCGCACAGTCTGGAGAGGTACTGGGTGAGCTTCACCATCACGATAATGAGGGCCCCTCCCATGAGCATGCAGGAGGGCCAGAGCAGCGAGTGAAAGACGATGGTGTGGTCGTACAGCCGCGTCAGGAGAACGTTCTCCTGCTGCTCGCTTGGGTCATAGAAACAGGGGACCTGCCGGTTCCCCTTCAGACGCTCGGAGATGTTCATAATCATGACATGCATGGCCACGCTGTCCTTCTGGCACCTTGGCACGTAGAAACACTGCAAGGACAGGATTGAAGGACACTGAGGTTATCTAGAGGGCAATCAGTTATTCATACTTTTTGTTTCGGTGATGGCTGATAAGCTTATTTTATTTTACAATGTTGAATACATCACCCTTCATGTATCATCTTTCAGCTTGACCAGGCATAATCCTATTGACTAACATTTTCTGAATTGAGAGCAGAGTAAGTCTACAATCAGGCCAACATCTGACAGCCATTGTCAACAATTGAAGCGCTTCAGTAATTCTCAGTATTTTCCCTCTGGCGCTGTACTCACTTCAGAGTTGGTGTCCTGGGTCTCATCACTGTGAGATAAACGGCTGACACGGCCCGTGTTATTGACGCTCACGTAGACCTGCAGACAGGGGTATTTGGAGACTCTCCAGCAGTCCGAGCCACAGTTGTAGGAACAGTTCATGTCTGCTGTGACCGTGGAGTTGAGCACAACACACACACCCTCCTCTGTCCACACACTGTGTTGACATTTAAATGAAAATCCAATTTAATGTAAACAAATAAAAAATAAAAACAGAAAACATTTCGGGGATCTCGTGTAAACGAGAGGAGGGGGAAATGTTGTTTCATTTTGAGAAGAAGGTCAAAATGTTGAGAGTAAACGTCAAACTTGTGAGAATAAATCAAACTACTAGTGTTTGCACATTTACTGAAAGTTCAACTTTATTCTCGACATTTCTACTTTATTCTCGAAATACAAAATAATCTTCCTCCTTTCATTTTTTTCCTCTTGCCTGGCCCTAACACTCCTCCGTACTAATGGTATGAAATTGGCTTGAGGTATAATTTGTTCCTTAAAATATGGTTTCATAAAGTATTCATTTTTGAATTTCCAGGTTGAGAGAGCACTGAAAGCAGTTTGTCAACAAGCACATGTGATGAATAAAACATATTTCTGACAGTCATATCAGTTAACTCCTTTATAGGCTGTAAAACAACTCAAACAACAGGCCTGTACCTGTCTGCATAGGAACGTAATATAGTGATCCCCAGGACAAAGTACATCATGACTGAAGAGAGGATCATTCCCAGTCCCAGGAGGATGGCTCGATCTTCACCGGGCTTTAGAGCTGTCACTGTCTTCTTCTTGTCCAATAAATCTACCTCACGGAATTTCTGGTAGATTGACCTAATGATGAGGACAATGAGGAGACATATTATATTTCTTCTAAGCTACAGAGCAAATATTATGACATACAAATCCAAGTGCATGACAGGTAAGGGTTTCTCTCTGGGCACTGCATGCCACCTTTCTCCCCTTTGTAAGTCAAATGTTTACCTCCTTTCATTTCCTCTGCCCGCTCCTGCTGTGTGTTTGGCCCCCGCCACAAAAAACATCTTTCCTGATGATCCACGTCCTCCTTTGCTTGCTGAGGCAGAACGGAAGGATTGCTGAAAAGACCTGTGAATTATAGTTTGTTAGCCGTCCGGAAGCACTAAACACTTTCACTACTAGGATCGTAAACGGAAATGTCAAGTCACCAGTTACAAAGCAAATATGTAAGACGACAAATCACACTGTACCTTTGGTGCATAGTTGCTGTCAAACTCAGTACTTTTGTAAGTATGTCCAGCTTTGTAAGTATTAAGTATATGCCTCTCCATAACCCTGCAAACAGCAGTTCCTGATTATCAGAGTATTGTGCAGTTGGGACAGGAAGCACATAGTGGTCTCCACCAGGTAAACATCTCATTTTGAACACAAAGCAACGCTCAAAGGGTAAACAAGATGACAGATAGCCACGGATGAAAGGTGTTAATGCTGATGAGGCGCTCATGAAAAACCTACCCGCTGTATCCTGAACACTTCTGCTGTCAACACAAAGTCATTGGGTCTTCTCTTGGCACGACAACAACACCTTCACGTGCTTCCTCTCGCTCTCTGCTGGTCCTACCGTTGCAGAAAACACATTCACATGCAGCTTTGGAACCATAAGTAACATTAGCCTTGATTCAGATGTGGGTGAATGGGTAAGTGAGACATTATGAGTTATGTGTTGCGGGTCGGCAAAGGGTTAGCATTAAGGTGAGGGTCGATGCAAACCCACTCTTGAGACTGCCAGGCATTTATTCCAAAACACAATTTAGAACAAATGTATTACCACTAGTTGTGTGTGGTCAAAAGTGCGATCCATCATGAGTCCAAATTGAATAAAAAATACAAATCCATAAAGTGGGAATCAACAATGAAATCCTTTTGAAGAAAAAATGGGTCAAGAAACTTTGCGTTGGTGATGTTGAAGTAAACATCCGGTGCATTTCAAGGAGAGGGCAAGCAATCAAGTAGGAATAATAACCAATGACTTTCCAGCTTACTTTCAATGGAAGTCCTTGGTACTTTTGGCAGTCGTTAAAGCATCCAAGGCACTCTGATTACTAACTAAAAATCTTTCATTGATACATGAATAACCAACGCATTTCGACTCATCAAGAGGTCATGTGACCTTGTGTAAATGCTGCCCACTTCATGACATGACAGTGAAAATATCTAAATCAATGTACCGTAACAAAGTCAAGACAAGAAGGATTTTGAATCAGAAATGAATGAATTAAGGTAAATGACAGTGAACATAACATCAAATCATATTGTTTATTGACTCCCCTTCAGATGCGGAACAATCAATACAGAATGGATCAACTTTTATATTGTATTCAGTAACCCCCACCCCGTCCTTAAGAACAATAAGCAGGCTCTTAATTTGTTTTAAGAGAAAACAACCTTGTAAGAAGCAGAATAGTTAGAAAATGAGCCAACAAGTTCCTCTTAGATGAGTAATTTCCTCATTGTATTACATTCCCAGCTGCTGAGGGAAAATGTTGCTGAGAGACAACTCTCCCAGTGTGACAAAGGGAATCTGAAGGAAACCATGCATGCTCCTTGAAACAGTCAACAAGGTTCTGCATGCACACCCTCAAAGAAGGGTCACACTGACATGTATAGATCTGTCTTACAACGTTACAATTGTTCTCCTCTATAAAAGCAGGCTTACCATTGTTCCCTGGAGTGTCTTAACCCTTGTGTTGTGTTCGAAAGCTGTTTCTGTCCTCTTGTGTTTTTGACCCATGATTTAACTCAGTCCAACACACTCAAGAATAATGACTATCATCCCATATTGTTTTTATTACATCATAACTAACTTATTATGCATTCATAACCATACAATCCTGTTGTCTTCCCAGACCCCAAACACCAAATTATACACGTTATTTTTAGAATTGGCTAAAATGGTCTAAATCAGTTTTGTAGTGTTGATATAGCTGTTGTGCAGGATATCATGAAGCCTTGTTCCAAAAAATGGATTTCAGCTCAATGTGAACACACACTTTCAGAAAGATGGCTTTACTTCTTGTACCAACTTTAAAAGGGTTTTTGGAGCAGGGAAGGAATGGACAGTTACGCTGTCCTTAACGATGTATGGGACAGGCAGTCTCACGGCTTAGAGCCTGACCTCGCAGGGCTTTCCAAGTTGGCTTCAAATGAAGGAAACATTAACACACACAAATGTAAAATGTATATTTTTCACATTCCAGATTGGTGTTATTAAAGGTTCCATGTGTAATTCCGAGCCATCTGCTCCAAACAAACAGGGGGCAGTATTTCACCTCTAAACTGGGTCCATACAATCTTTATACTTTAGTCGTAGTAGTTTGTATTCTAATTTATTCTTTCCATCTGTGTTTACTGGGCACTAATGTTAACCGGGGCTGTAGTCCGTGTAACGTTACCTTAGTTTGTTTATTGGACTAAATCCAAAGTGGCAGAAACTAGAAAACATTCAATCTTCTTTTCTCAATTATCAAAATTGACAGCGGTGGAAATATTATCTATTTGAGGCAATAAAAAGGTTTGTAATGAAAAATGTGAAATGGTTAACTTAACCAGTAAAGATATTCTAGACACAGGTTGAGAAGTGGTTCTGAATGATGGTCACTATCAAGAATGGTATGTATTTGCGTCCTTCATATCACAGCTCATTTAAAAAGCTCCTGAGTCTGCAGTGTCACCACATGAAGCACTGGAGGGAGACAGTCTTTGTGTGTCTGAGGGGATGCACTAGTGTGAAACTGCTTACCCCAGCAGGAACTTATTGTTCACATTTTCCTATTATCAGTTTAATGAGCTACATATCCTGAGCCAGAGGCAGATAGGATCAGCCGACCTCCCTGTATATTCTTTATGGGTGTGTCCTTGGTTCATATTTCTTCCAGCTGCCTCTCCCATATTGTGAGAGTAAAAACGTGACTGAATGAGCGATAAACCAAACATATGTACATACATATTTTTCATTGGCTTTTTTTTAAACATACAGAACAGCCGCACAACAATATCGAATAGGAAACAATGAGGAAAAAGAAAAAAAGTACAGTGACATTAACAGGTAGTTGCACAAAGTAAAGGCCCAAGGCTTATCTCACTGTGATGGGCTACAGAGACAGAAATATATACGAGATAATAAATAAATGTGACTTACTCAGCTGAAGTTTTTAAACCAACAGCAGCACCTCAGAATTCTGCTTCACCTGCAGAACATTACTGAAAGGGACGCAAAACAACTGCAAGGAGACGCAAACTGACTCCAAAGAGAAACAAGCAACCATGAAGACACAAAATAACTACAAAGAAATCTGAAATGACACAAAACAACTACATAGAGACAAAGATTGACTACAAAGAGACTTAAAACAACTACAAACGTCTTAGCTCCCATGTAGGTATATAATCTATCCGTTATATTATGGGACTATTTGTAACTTCCTTTGGATTTTCATTGAGTTTATATTGCATGTACATCATACTGGTGAAATAAAGATGTGTGAGGGCTCAGCTTTGATCCTTGCTTTTAGGTGTTTACTGTCACCCCATGTTTTAACAGCACTGTGGAATTCAAAGCCTGACCTGCTATCAACACGCTCTTTGCCAAGGAATGCAGTATGTATTTTTTGCTTTGTCCTTCCCGTGATTATTGCTTCCCTGTCAGGTGTCCCATAGTGTTGGAGCCTTTAGAAAAAATCACATGTTCCACTGCACACAGAGGAAGAGCAGATCAGTAGACACTTACCTGATCGTAATTGAATTAGGAGTAGTATGCAGTTACTTTGTTGTTGTTCCTCAAACACAGAGGTGAAAAAAAGGATGCTCTGATCATTATTATTATCTAGATTTATTTAGGCACGTGTTAGACTGTGTTAGACTGCAGCTCCCTTTGAATCCATTTCACATGTGTGAGACTACATCTCTTCTGTATTCCCAGCGACGTGCTGTGTGTTGACCCTCTGTTGGATCACTGTAGAGCACATACAGTCTGTGGTGCCTGTAATAATCTCTTGTCTTTGCACATCCAAATTACAGTAAACCCCAGCTTCTGTGTGAGACTAGTGTGTGCTGAGTTGAAACAGCAGTGGTGATACGTGCAATCTGTGAGATCCTACCTCTTGTCGCGGTGTTGTTATAATAATCCAGACTTTGGGCTCCAACTGTCAGCAGTGGCTCTCCGACATGGTCTCTCCCAGGGGCTGCAGCCGGCTACCTCTTATTTAAACTCTTTCCCTAAGTGAACAGAATGCCTGCCATACCTGTGTTAGTAATATGAGTTCCCTGTACAATGTCGTCATGCAGAAAATGAGTTGGCCCACCAGCAGAATGGATCTCCATTGTCCCTCCAAGTAACTAAGTGTGACTGGCTGGACTGTGGGCCTTGCACTATGTTTGCTGCTGCTGCACATCCACAGAGAAATTCAGGGTCAGTTATTTCAAACACCTCTGCCTTTCCATGTGATAAATGTGCAGTACGTGAAGACAACTTGGAGGCCACAGCTTCGAACGCTAACGAGAAAACATCGCCGTGTCCTGCCACCAGGTGTCGCTGCAACCTCAGAAACTGGAGAAAGATAAACTGAGTGACGCTTGAAGAGTCTCACCTTCACTATTGTTTCTTTTGTTTTTTATTGTGGCCGCAAACTGTTTTGGGTTTTTTTCAAACAATTTTAGGCCATAAAAGTAAAGGAATGATGTATATTTTTTATTTTACCATTGCTTCTCCACTGTAATGAAAACTATTTGGTTCTGCTCTGACAGTTAAAAGGATAGGCCCAGTGTTTCTGTTCATACTGTCTAAAGGTGCAAGTTGAAGACAAGTACAAGTCAGATGTTACAAAACTGACCAGTCACACGGTCTAAAAGGTTGTTTTAGTCAGGTATTTTATTTATTTTTTGGTTTATGTATGATTTGTGAACAAGTGGGCATTGTTTTAAATAAACTCAATTAAGTGGAATTGTTTGCTTTTATATATTATATTTTCGTATCACATGTACATTGTTTTTTTTGTTATTTTTACAAAGTAGTTTGAACGGCCTTTCAAACACTTTGTCTTTATTTGTTCCATATTTGTGTACATTAGAGATTATTTGCATGCTAGACTTCTGTAAAATGTGTTTATGTTGAAAATCATTTTTAGATGTAACGTGGCATATTCTTTCCAGAAAGCGTCATCTGTAGAGGCTACAGAGCTGATGACTTCTCTGTGGGCAGCGTCAGTCTGACCAGCTGGAGGATCTACCCCTGCAGACCCTGGTAGAGGAGCCATCTTGGCTGCAGTCGTTGCTCATCCCCCTTGGTGCGTGTGATTATGAAAATCTGTCCAGGCAGCAGCCTTGGATCAGATTGTGCTATAAGTGTGTACTGCGTACCTCTTCAGATAGTACAGCATAATACAAGACAATCTCCCTGAAGATCTCCAGCTCTTTCCTGTCTCAGCTGATGCTTCCCCTTTCATTATACCCTGGCCTTAGATTTAGCCTTGAAATATAGGATATAATGAGACAGCGGGAAAACAAATATTTCAGGATGAGAGAAAAGACTCAAGGGCAGATGGAGAGGTATTCATATTTATTTGAGGTCAGGCCTAAACATAGCTACGAAGAGGCGCAAACTTTGGAGGTGAAACAACATAGTTACAGGGGATGAAAGGCGATTCTGCTTCTTTGTTTCTCAGGATCTAAAAATAGCACTTGCTGAGCAGGCAGTGAAGCTGAGCTGCAGTCTCTGCTCTTGCTCCCGTTTCCACTTTTTCTGTCCCTCACTCTTTCACAGACATAATACATCATGTTAATGATGCATGAGAGGTGGGCTCAAATGTATTACAGTTATTAGGTCAAGCTGGTCTGGCACTAAATGTGAGTTGCAGTTATTCAACATGAAGCTCGAGCACAAGGAGTGTTATTAATATTTCTGAGGCGGTTGAGTCACTTGTGTATGGAGGATATTTTTGTGTCATAATTAGAATGAAAAGCCAAAATGCCAAAAGGATTATTATTTTACTATCCTTCTGTGTAAATGTTGTATATATTTTGTAATATTAATTATTATTTAGATAGAATAATATAGGATTAGATCGAAAAATAAAATGGAAAAGAAATGATTCAGCAGCCAAACAGGCTTTAATTAGACAACAATCAACAAGAAAGTGCAGCAATATAAATCCTCACTGGTGATGGAGCGACAAGGACATCTCACTTCCTGCAGTATATCTGTCTGTCCACTTTTACAGTTTCAGTTTGATTTACTCCCTAACATCTCTCTAAAACAGTGTCCTCTGACTTTCCAATTACCAAACCTCAAATGAGAAGAGAGTTGATTTAGTTTGTGGTTAATATTCTCCCAAAACAATAATTAGAACTGAACATCAAGATAAGGCTGTAACAGACAGTGCTGCTTTATAAATGGTTTAAATGGCTATATATATATATATATATATATATATATATGTGTGTGTGTGTGTGTGTGTGTGTGTGTGTGTGTGTGTGTGTGTGTGTGTGCATATATACAGTATATGCACACAGACACACACACACACAAACAAACACACACGCTCGCATACATAGCCTATATATTATGCATTATATATGAAACTAAACATGATTTTAAATAGGGGTCAAAAGTAACTGCAGTTCAGGGAAGAATCTCATCATGGTCCATATTAGTTGTTCTATTTTTATTTTAGTTATTAATGTCAGATGTTAACATTGAAATAACTGTTAGATTATTACAATTACAATAATTATATGGTTTTTTTTATTTTAAGAAATAATCAGCTTGTCAGATTTTCTATTCTCTTTTTGCATTACTTTACACATGAAAAAGTAATATGGAGCTGATATCAAGTCAATGTCTTCCCTCTTCACACACAAAAAGGAAAAGGCAATACTGCTGTGGCAAAGGCAGTTGATAAAGCTTGCTGTCGCTTGTGCGGCCGTATCCAGGCAATTACACAATGCCAACAGGTCTAGCACATATTTATCAGTGTTGTCGCTGTGCTCACATCCCTAGCAACCTCGTGTTTTTGTCCTGCAGATCAGCCCCGCAGTCCCACACAAATCCCAAACGGACGTATTTCCTTCTAGTCTCACATTTATGGAGGGAAACAGTGCTGATCTCATTCTATGGAGAACCAGTGTACTATGTCGGCACAAACAGAATTTATGGAGATTTTCGCAAATGCATGTTGACATGTATTTTTTAATGTACAGTATACAGTATGTGGATGTGCTGTTTGTAGGATTTACATTCACAGAGAAGAGGTCAGTCGATTCACAATATTCGCCCGTAGAGTGAATCATATATTGTGTAAAGCTTGGCATTGGAGAGGAGGAATTTTCTTCACACAGTGGGAGTGATGGGGCACATATTTCTGTTTCTCCTGGCTTGAGGAGAAATAAGGAAGAGGCACAATGTAATGAACTGATAACAGCACTGAACAATGAAACCTGTTTTGCAGTCCACCACCGATCACTGGGTTTTTGACATTGAGACCACCTCTAGTAGAATCCTATTAGTGTTAAAGAAACTACAATGCATTGTAACATCTTATCACCCAGTCTTATGGTGAATGTGTGGCACAAGATATTAGAGACACGGAGGTGACTGGTGGACGAATTGCACGGATGTTGACAATGGGCCAGATGAGCAATGATATAATGCAGTAGGAGGATCAAACAACTCAAAAAGTCAGTGGACTGCAGTAGCATACAGTGTCTGTCTGTTACAGCCACATCCTTCTTTCAACAACACAGTTATCAGATAGGTTACCCTTTGAGACTTTTGTCAACTGATTGCATGCAATTGTTGCTTTACATGTCTCATCCCAGGTGCCCATTATTCCATAATCCGCTAATGCGTGAGTGTGAGAAATAAAGAAAGGATGTTTTAAAGGCATCTGTGATCCCAGCAGAGATTATTACATTTGTGGTAACAAGTAAAAAACAACAGTGCAACAAAGGATGTTCTGAATATGCTGCACAGTTGCTAATTGAATGGTCCCCCAATTAAAAATGTCATCTATGTCATCTCACATAGGAAAAGGCATAGAGGCAGTGCAGTCACTAGTCACAACCAAACAAGATATACATACATTTTATAGGTCAGCACACAATTCTCAAGTAAATCCTTGATATTTACAAGTCTTACATGATCTGGGTACAGGATGACTATGTTCAGGCTATCATCTTCGTTGGGAACATTGGAGAAATTAATATGATTATGGATTATGTACGCAGCTAAAAAAAAAAAATCTGTGTAAAACACAGATTGCAATGATGATGTAAGCTTGTTGTTGACTTTCCCAGTCTGAATGACTGAGCAAAGGATAGGGGGTGGGGTGTCATTAATACACGGCTAGTGATGACCAGGCAAGCTAAAATGGGGTGTAGTGGGGGATGGGCGAGGACACTGTTGTTATGACTGGTGCTTGGCTGCGGGACAAACTTCCAGAGGCCTCGGCATTTTTCCCCTCTAATCCATCTCATTGGTCGGTTTCAAGAAGGAAATGTGGCTCCATTTTGCTGTAAACCTGTCAAACGGAGCAGGAGCTAGAATTTAATCAAGGCTTGGAGGTGGCTTCCACCTTTAACTAACCACGAGGTGTTGTTTGGTGCTTTTGGAAAATAGGTTAGTCACCGATATAGCATTATATCCTAGTTCTGCGTGGTAGAAATGCGAAATAACGCTGTTGTAACATGTTGTATTAGCTGGTATTCTGACATAAATTGCCCATCCTACTATGCCGTATTTGTTCGAGAAGGCGGTGAATACATTATACACTGCCGTCGTCACGGGTTAATCGTTACATTGAGTTTGAGCAATTTGAAATAACAGTAGTTACAGGCAGCTCATTTTCGCATGTCGGGTCACTCCACTGTGTCGAATGTCTGAAGCCGTTGCGGGGTTCTTACCGCCTGGCTGTAGTTTAAATATTATAACCTATCGATAGTTAATACATGTGCGTAAACGACCTGCCTTGCAATCGATTAAAGAGATAACATGGTCTGATGTGAACACAAGAGCTGTGGAAGATCTCGTCTATTGAAAGGTTTAATCCAAGTAGGTACGAGATTATAGCAACACTGTCATTAGCATAGCATGCTAGTGTTAGCCACCTAGTTAGCGTGTTAGCAGAGTGGTAGCAAGCTGACGATCTCACTGTACTCGTCAGAAATGCTGTTTCAAAAAAGCTAACTTATCGCTATTGTTATATAAATACAATTACAATTAAGCACAAATCCATATAGCGTGAACTGCATTAGTTTGGTAGCTATAAACCGCTGGTGACCTACACCAAATAAACAAAATGTTAGACCGCATTGCCTGACTGGCATGTGTGATGACCGTTACAGCCGCCGCCAAGGCAAAAGTAATGTTAGCTCGCACGTTAGCCGGTGTGCTAACGTCCCGTAGCTCATTGCAATGCTGATGGGGCACCGCGTTAAAATTGGTTGTAAATAAACGGGTAATTACAGTAGTCAACGAAGTAACTAAGAAAGCGCAAGTATATCACATTTACTTGACAATTACCTAGAATGCTAACACCGATAAAGCCCGTTCTCATGTCCCCCATACATCCACTTAGTGACCGGTGACATGTGGACCATATAGTCCGCGTAGCATCACAGTACAGCAGTAATGAGTTAAACGGTTATTAAAACTTTTTTTAATGCGCTGCAATATATTTCAGCTTTCCGCAGACTGAAGAAGGGGCATTTGATTTAAACTTGTCTCAGAGTAATAAAGTGCATTTTGAGTCATTCAATTGCATACATTGTCTCCAACAGCATGTCGGATAACGTACACGTAGTTCAGCCCATTCTGTCGCCGCCGTGTGTGGGGGGATGGGCAATGTGTTTCCGCAAGTACCTTGCC
This sequence comes from Cottoperca gobio, assembly GCF_900634415.1. Taxonomy (NCBI): domain Eukaryota; kingdom Metazoa; phylum Chordata; class Actinopteri; order Perciformes; family Bovichtidae; genus Cottoperca; species Cottoperca gobio. Next base: position 21,061,809 of record NC_041371.1, read on the forward strand.
ACGATATCTTGCTAATTTAGCTACCGGCAGATCAGCATGGTGACTTAACTTGCACGAAATCAATCTGAACGGATGAGGGACAGCTGAACCAGGCCCGACAGTCACACAGACATTTCTTCTGAAATGGTGACAAAACAATACAAAACGGACTAACACACTACAGTCCTTAGTGGTGATGAAGTACCATGAGTGATATGTTGGTTAATATTGTTTGTGGCCATTATGTAAAATATGTCTTTAACTAATTAAATTACCATTGGCATGTCTGTTTCATTTACTCTATACAATACATAAGCATACTCCCCAGTTAATTACAATCCTACAGGTATAGTTACACTGTGCATACCACAAATACCTACAGGCTGCTTTGGCTTTTGGCATGGCTGACCCTTTAGTTGTTTGGTGACACACCCCTTTGTTCATAACACTTTTCCTTTCCACTGACAGGCTGCTGCTAAAATGTCCATTCTAATTAAGGTGAATTGTCACAGCACTGATAGAGAAATATTGTCTTCTGTGGATATGTGGCAGGGTCTATACAACCAAGATTTTAAATAATTAACTTGTCTAAAAAGTGTTACCAGCCGTTACGTGGAAAGTCAAGGCAGATTACTTAACTGCAATACATGGTGGGACGTGGTCTGGCGTTTAAAAGCATGCCAAGGACTATTGAATAGAATTATTATAATTTCTTTTGACAAATTATTGATAGTAATAAAGTAATTAAAGATGTAGTTATACACAATATAAAACTGAAATCCTTGCTCGGAACACTCCCATCTTTAAACTCGTCCGTCATTTAGATTGCAGCTGCACATCTGTAAAGTTTTGGTACTGCATCTTGCACGGTTGTGACGCTATTACGGTCACAAATCTGTCCACAGACAGAAAAATAAACACCTGTCGAAGTATTTAAAACCTCTTCCCTGTTAGTTACTGCTACATTATAAGTCTCTAGGAGAACATTTTGCCATGATGACACACACTCAGACTCACAAGCTGAAAACACTAGCAGCTTGGTCGCAGCTGGTAAAAATGTCCTAACAGTTTGACTGCAAGTGATCTTTTACTGGAGAAGCAACATAAAACTATGATCAAGATGCAGTATCCCTGCGATGTTCCTTAAGTATGTTTCATGAGTTGGAAGAGGTGCATTAAATGTCTTTCTTTTCGTTTCAGGGGCTGACGGTTCCTGCTGAGGACAACGGAGCTATGATGCGCATCTGAAGTCCTCTTGATCACATGGGTAGTGTACCTCACTGTTTAAAGTCTCACCTTTATTTCCCACGTGTAGATTTAGTTTTGCCACTTATTATGGCTGCACACTAATGTTGCTGTCTGGAAGATCACATTGTTATAGCAGAGTGTCAGGAGTCATATAGAGAAGGTGGCTGTAATTTATTTAGCTTTGTATCCAACCAGTGGGAGAAGGAGTACAGGAATAGCTCCGTCAAGACCATCAAGTTAGTATTAGGCATGTCCCAAAAGAAAGGGTTGGGACAAGCAAGTTGTTTTAATATGTCTGTTGAACAAATCATGCTTAGTCAAATTTTAAACCGGCACTAGGTGCCTGGCCGCTCAAGCTGAAGGTGGCTGAAGGCTTCATCAAACCTCTTCATTTTGCTATCAAAGAAACCCTGATTCAGTATACTTTGGTTTTACTGTTAAAATGTGTGTCCTTTGGGACACTGTTCAAAACAAAGCTGTGCAACTATAATAATACAAAACTCCGTAATGGCTTTGAACCAAATATATGTTGGTTTAGTGTGTGCAGCAATGTTTTTAGAACCTGTTTATGAATCTAATAGCTGCTTGCAGAGAACACGTATGTTTTATGTGAGTGTAGGTCCACAGGATGTCTTGGGTGCACTTTTTTATTTGCACAGTTGAATCACTTGTATGTTGCTTTTCACACCTGTTTGAGCTATTTAAAAATGTTGGTGGGTGGTCAAGTTAACTCAAAGTCCATCAGTGCGACTTGTTGAAAGTCTAATAGCAGTGTTAAGGGGGTGGCTGTAAGGGAGGCAGGAACAACTGGGGAGAGCATGTCAAAATGTGGCATAGAAACCAACCAGGACAGTGATGTTGTCATTGAAAAGATTCACTAGTGCTGCCTAATGGTATTTTATGTTTTTAATCTCAAAGTTCCTGTGATTCATTTCATGCTAAATCCCATATTGAAGTGCACTGGATACTCTGTAAAACACCTTTCGAATGTAAATGGTGAAGCGGCATATCCGTTCATTTATATGATTTTGTGGTATTGTGGTTATATAAATGTAATTTATGGTGTGCGAGCCTCCCTTTGTGTGGGGCAAGTGTGAGAGCAAACAGAGTTTTGACTGCGGTGAAAATGTTGTTTTCACTCAGTGCGAGACAAGATCCAGTCAGGTGACGATATGTGTAGATCCGTTGTCTAGTTAGCAGCTGTTTATCTTAAACGCAGTGATGTGTCAGTGCTCTTGATCAATGCTGAAGTTCATAAAAGAGTCATATATTGGACGTTATGTCAGCCAGATGATTTGGTCGACCTATTCTTGTAAATGAGCTCCGACCCCGTTCACTACTCCTGCGTCACTTGCATAGTGATGACATTTACCAGCACCCTGTCAAAACAGGCCGGTGTCTGGTACGCAAGAGTGCTATATGCTTGTAGTGCACCATCACTACACTGACCCTTAAAGACCTGGTGGAATTAAAAATACATTTTCCCAATCCCTCTGTTAATTGTTCATTTAAAATATGTAAAAAAGATTTTTTACATCAAAATCCCTGTCTTCTCCCGGACTGTAAAAGGGTTTAAAATGTGTGATGACTAATCCTGCACTAAGGGGCGCTCACAAAAATGAATCCAATTAAAAAAAGACTTCTGGGACACTAACTAGCCCCACCGGTCATATGAAACCACACTTTATCGTTTTTGGGTCGTAGTAGCTAACCAAGCAATATGGAGAGAGATAGGAAGAGGTGTGTGTTTGGACACCAGTGGGAGGAAACTTTGTTTTTATTTCCAAAACGATGTCGCTAAGGTCTCATTCATTCAATGAAAACTTTGCTCTGTGTAACTGCAGCGCGGGGCTGTACATTGCCACAGTGACACAAAGCCAGTTTAAAATGGACAGAGTTTCCCTCTCATCTCGTCCTCCTCCTGACCTAACAAAAGATTCATGACACAAGCCATTTGCTGAGTGGCTAGTGGTGGTGCTTCAGTGTAAGAAACACTAGCCATCAGGACTTTCAGGGACATCTGAAGGGCTTCTACTACACTCCAGGCCTCCTGGTTCAGTTGGTCTTGGACCTCAGCCTTTGGGATGCGGCAGGAGACATGTTGACTTTTTCAGCGGGCTGGCATGAAGGAAACAGAAGAGGTGCTGTGCCCCGTCCAGACCCTTTGTTTATTTCCACAGTTCCATTTAAACAGTGCGGGTTCTGCATGAATAAATACGGAGCCCGGGCACAAGCACAGTAGGATCTGGTATTGCTGAGCTTTAAAGCCCATCTATTCCAGACTTTCTTTCCAAAATACCTCATGAATACGGCAGGTAATTATTTCCAGTTGTAGGTTAATGAATGGAAACTGGTGCCCTGCCTCGAGCCAGGAGGCTCCTGCAGCCAACAAAACTAGAGAGCAACGAAACATCAGCATGTATCAAATGTCAGATCACCGCTTGCGTTTGCCTGATTCTCTGTTTGGAAGTTGCAAGATCTAGGTCGAGCAAGGCGATGTTGTTTTTAGCCTCTTCCTCTTCTCTGTTTTCACGGTGTGTGTGCCAGTTTGGTAGTGAGCTATGTATTTAGCTCATAGTGTAACACCATCCTTGGTGTGAGTGTGTGTGTGTGTGTGTGTGTGTGTGTGTGTGTGTGTGTGTGACAGCTCTCTTTTATCCTTGGCTCAGTGCCCCTGCATGTCATCTTATGTTAACTATCATCACCCAGCCCTTGATTGATGGATTGATGAAGATACTACTAAAACCTGCTTTCAGCTCAGGGTTATGGTTTGTAATAGAGATGCACCGGTTGCAATTATCTTGGCGGAGTCCAGTTTTTTTAAAGTCTGACTTTCAGATTTGGATTTTCTTTCTAAGAACTATAATTGACATGCACAAACAGATTGTTTTTAGTTCTCTCCTCACTGTTCCTCCGCTCTGTCTCCGACTGTAAGTGTGGAAACAGAGGAGAGAATGTGCAACGCAGTAGACGCTGAAACACGTTTAGTTTATTTCGTAAAAGAACACCTGTCCAATGTGGAAAGTGAGTTGTCAATATAAAAAACACACCTTGAAGTCCAAGACAATGGTAGGGGAAACACTTTTGTGTATGTACATCTATATAGATAGCCAACTATATATAATCTATTTAAAACAATGTATTTATTATTCGATTTACTGATACAGAACTGTTTATGAATCACTATCTATTTACAAGAACATAAAGGTGTGTGTATTATATTATATTAACTCCTGTGGCGAGCGCGTCACTCCGGTCACTGCAATCACTCTAAGCAGCATGCAGGGGGAGGGATAACAACAAGTCTCTAATTAGTTGTTCCAAATGTTTTTACGGTGGTTCTTCCACTGCATATTTTAGTCTTTGAGATGTTAAAAATGGCAAACTTTATGTCTTCTTCACTCACGCTGAAGAACTTCCACACAGTTGACATGTGGTGTTTGTGTGTGACTTTGACGTTATTGTCTGTCTCGCTCTGTAGTGTGTAAAACTCTTAATTAAGCAGACTCTCTGCTCTGTGCTTTGCCTTTACAGACTCCTATCCTGTGCTGACCCAATGGTTTAATCACCCGGACTAAAAATGAGCATAAGCAGCGATGAAGTCAATTTCCTGGTTTACAGATACCTGCAAGAGTCAGGTAAGTCTCGCCGTGTTGCTTTAGCTAAATACTTCTCTGAATACAGACGTATTTGCAGTGAATTGTACTTGTCTTTTTAATGTTTCAAATATAAATAAAAAACTGATGCTCCTGACTCTCTGCAATTGAACTTTGACTCCATCCTACCTTTCAAATGCTCCGTACCTCCTCCAGGGTTCTCCCACTCAGCATTCACCTTTGGCATAGAGAGCCACATCAGCCAGTCCAACATCAATGGAGCCCTGGTGCCCCCTGCTGCCCTCATCTCCATTATCCAGAAGGGCCTGCAGTATGTGGAGGCTGAAGTCAGCATCAATGAGGTCAGACTCGTCTTTGAACCGCCAACTATTAATTAGTATAACCGTACAACATACTGGCAAGAAGAGATGCACCGTCAGCTTTATTTTTGACTCGAGTTTGTTTGTTGGTTCTTACATTGTAGTGAATTTGGTGGATGATATGGATATATTCAAATGAATGTGTTGTCTCTGTAGGACGGGACCTTATTTGACGGGCGGCCCATCGAGTCACTATCGCTCATCGATGCTGTGATGCCAGATGTAGTCCAAACCAGGCAGCAGGCCTACAGGGACAAGCTGGCCCAGCAGCAGCAGGCAGCATGCAGTGGTAGCGCCATAGGGCCCCAGGGAAGCACCAAGAACGGAGAGGGTGCTGCCAACGGGGAGGAAAACGGATCCCACGCCTTAGCCAGTAAGCGAGCTGATGATTGTAAACAATCTCTGAATGAATAAGCTCCCTAACAAACATGTGTTTGATGTGCTCGGGCGGCAGGGAAATGTTTTATGTTCTTATGCAGGATGTTTGTCCTGCGTTAACTGCATTAACACGATCACATTAATGTTTATAAGATGCTGTGTGCGCTGTTTGGCATTCACGCCTTTATCTGGCTCTTAATTTGTGACATTTTTGTCCCCGCTCACTTGAAAGTGTGTCAGCGTGTCAGGATGTCACGATACCAGAAATGTACCAGTCGATACCAATACATTTGAAATTCCACAATTCGATGCCATGGTAAAAATCAAAAACAAAACAATAACGTTTGTTAATGTAACCTAAACATGAATTGAAACACACACCTTGAATTCTTTGACTAAATCTGAATGTCTGTCTTCGAGGTGCTTCGCTAAGTTGGAAGTGTTTCCGCCTTTCATCTGAAAAGTTCAATGCCCCGTACTGGTATACTGGTTCCTGCAAATGTATTACATTCTGCCTCGAACGCAAAGGACTTCCATACACAACGCTAACGTTTTTATTTTCGACGAGTTGAGGCAGAGCCATCTTTAACGTGTTGTTGTTCCTCCGTGCTTCTTCTTCCTTTGCCATTTAACGAAAACTAGAACTAACTAACTAACACTTGTAAGCGTATATGCTGCACACGGCAGTCTGGAAGAATTGCATCCCTGGTCACGTTTTCAGAGTTTTGCCCTCGACTTGTGCCTACAGACCTTGTCACGGATGTGATCTTGACTTCATGCTGTAGACAGTTCAATACAAGGTGAGATGTTAGATAACACCACAGCAGAAAGAAACCAAGTGGATATATTTTCTTTCCAAAAACTGGACAAAATACTCAAATTATACAAAAGCAAAAGGCTGGACAGTATGATCTAAATATATCGCAAAGTCCATTTTGAATAGTTTCCGTAACTTACAGGTGCATCTCAATAAATTATAATGTCGTAGAAAATTTCATTAATTCAATTCAAAAATGGATTCATTACACAAAGTAAAATATGTCAAGCCTTTATTTGTTTTAATCTTGATGATTACAGTTTACAGCTAATGAAAACCCAAAAATCAGTATCTCAGATAATTAGAATATTGTGACTCTAATCAGCTAATGAACTGAAAACACCTGCACAGGTTTCCTGACTGGCTGGCTGTTCCCAGAGTGCTGTATGCAAACATATTCAGAGAAAGTTCAGGAATAATTGTGGTCGGAAAAGGTGCACAAGCAACAGGGATAACCTCAGCCTTGAGAGGATCGTCAAGAAGAGGCCATTCAAACATTTGGGGGAGCTTCACAAGGACCGAGGCTGGAGTCAGTGAAGAGCCTCCACACACAGACGTATCCAGGACATGGGCTACACCTGTCACGTTCCTCGTGTCAAGCCACTCCTGAACCAGAGACAACGTCAGAAGCGTCTTACCTGGGCTAAGGAGAAGAAGAACAGTGGTCCAAAGTCCTCTTGTCAGATGAAAGTAAATGTTGCATTTCATTTGGAAATCAAGGTCCCCGAGTCCAGAGGAAGAGTGGAGAGCCACACAATCCAAGTTGCTTGAAGTCCAGTGTGAAGTTTCCACAGACAGTAATGATTTGAGAGCCATGTCCTCTGCTGGTGTTGGTCCACTGTGTTATCTCAAGTTCAAAGTGAACGCAGCCGTCTACCAGGAAGCTTTAGAGCTGCGTCCTTCTTCTGACGAGCTTTATGGAGACGCTGATTTCATTTCCCAGCAGGACGTGGCACCTGCCCACTGCCAAAAGTACTACGGCCCAACCAAGTACTGAGTGCAGACACATGAACATACTTTTCAGAAGGCCAACATTTCTGTATTAAAAATCCTTTTTTTATTGGTCTTATGTAATATTCTAATTTTCCGAGATACTGATTTTTAGGTTTTCATTAGCTGTAAGCCGTAATCATGAAGATTAAAACATCTGATTTCCCCTTCAAAACTTCCATAGAAGGTGATTTGTATTTAAGACACTTCTATTGCGTGGAGTAACAGCTTACCCTGTGTGTGTGTGTGTGTGTGTGTGTGTGTGTGTGTGTGTGTGTGTGTGTGTGTGTGTGTGTGTGTGTGTGTGTGTGTGTGTGTGTGTGTGTGTGTGTGTGTGTGTGTGTGTGTGCGTGCGAGTGTGTGTGTGTGTGTGTGTGTGTGTGTGTGTGTGTGTGTGTGTGTGTGTGTGTGTGTGTGCGTGCGTGCGAGTGTGTGTGTGTGTGTATGTCTGTGCGTGTGCATGCTATTTGCTTTTCTTATGACAGCTTTTCTAGCTGCAGTACAACATTTGGATTTAGTTTTGTGAAACATGTCTGTGGCTTGCTTATTACATAAAGCTACCCTGATGCTTTCCTTAAGCCAGCACATATTTCCTCGTGGTTTAGACCTTCCTGTGTAGCACCGTCTCCATGTTTTTACTAATCCTTTCCGAACACACGTTTGTTTGTTTTAGTGTAAAAAGCCTCCTTTCCGGGTTTAAATCGCAATAACACACCAGGCCTCAGAATCAAATTATAGAGTGCTACTGAGCGCTAGATTTAAGCTCTCACGGGCGAGTTCAACATTAGCTTACCCACTTCCGTGTCTTACTTGTGCTCGATAACTTATATTTGCACAGTGCCTACTTTTGGACAGGCTGTGGTTTGGTGCACTCTTGGTCATTCAACAACAAGCACAGCCTGCTCTTTAATTCCACAGCTGTCAGCTGTTCAGACTGGTGTTCACTCAGCGCAGCAACGTTTACTTGAGCCTTGTCGAGATACAGCGGCGTCGCCATTCTGCTCGAATTAACGAGATCAGACGATGTTATACATGCGCACTGCTGTGAGACTGCTCTGGTTTGTAGGAAATGATATCAGACTGTCCTCAGTTATACCCAAATATAAGTCTTTGTGTTGGGAAACACTGGTCATTCATTTCAAAATGAAGGGGTTACTTTATTAGAAGCAGTGATTCATCCCATCTTGTGTACACTCCATTAGCCTTGCATCCCTCTTACCTTCAGAACAGTAGCTAATGAATCCTGTTATGTAAACGTTTAGTAAAAGGTTTTGTTTCTCCCTCCCTCCCGCAGATCACCACGCAGAGATGATGGAGGTGGACAGGGACGTGGACATCCCCCAGAGTAAAGCTATGGTGCTGAGGGGCCACGAATCCGAAGTTTTTATCTGTGCCTGGAACCCAGTGAACGACCTCCTCGCCTCCGGGTCAGTATCTCTACCTCTTCCTTCGCTCCCCCGTGGTTTCATTGGCCATACAGTGTCTCGAATATCAGGGGAAAGTGTCATTCTTACTGGGACAGTGAAGTTTAGTAATGCATTAGCATCTTTAATACAAGTTAGTCCCGTTCTATCACATCACTTGAAAGAACCTTCAGGAGTTAAAGCTAAATCTTTATCTCTTATTGGTCGGTTAGCTAACTTTGGAAACATTTCTAAATATGGTTACTTTGTCTTATCCAGGAAAGACTTTGGTGTGTGAGGAGAGTCAGCTAGTCTTTCCCTGATTCATCACCACTGAGCCTCGTAGGGGGTTAGCTTTAGAATGATGTCGCTTGTTGGCTACGGTCTTGTATTCTTGTACACCATGTCACTGGGTTAATTGTAGACTTGTAGTTCCAGATGTCAAACTAAGATGTTTGTTGCCGTTTCATCGGCTTTTGTTTTTTGGCTTTAGAAAAAAGAGGTGGCTAGCCTCAAGAGTGGGGTTGGGTTCTGTTAACACTGCAGTGTTTCTCACAGGATCTTTTGACACTATGGTGGGTGGACCTCGGACCTCTAGGGGGGTTCAGGGGCATGTTCCCACAAAAGAAAATATTGTACATTTTTAAAGCTGCCTTAAAATGCATTTATCTGGTTCACTTGAAAGCCAAACGAAGAAGTTAGATCTATGAAGCACTTTGTACGCTTGTAAACACTTTCTGGTTAATATTTGTGTGCTCTATAAAGAGTTTAATCATAAACACATTTGTTGTATAGACAGATAAATCTAATCCACTTCCCCTGCCCGACCATTACTCACTTCACACACGCAGATACACACACTCCACACTGCACTGTAGCAGACATTGACACTGTCTGCGTATAACTGCACAGATCTCTCTCGACTATATTGCATATTGTACATAGTGTTCTTCATTCATTTCATTCTTGTTTTTATTTCTTTTTACCTCGTGTTTCCTTGTAAATGGAATTCTGAGTATAGGGCAAAGGAAGAATTTCATTGTACAAAAAAAACTTGTCCAAGGGACAATTAAGGCGGGTGATGACATGGTAAAAAGTCACTCCCACAAAGCATGGTAAACGAGGAAGGGTCTGTGTTTCAAGTCGAGTGGGTTGCCGACATTGCAGCAGACCCCTGACGCACACAGTCCGCCTGGTTAATGGTTGCTCCGGGAGCGGGGGGCCCATCCCGGCAGGAAGAGAGAGCACCGTGCTTTGCACGAGTATAGTCCAAACAAGGTCTTTGTTCACAGCCCAGGGAAGCGGCGAGGTGCGCTGTACCTATGCTAGAGCCGTTTGCCGCGCCCTGCAAAGGAGAAAATGCTCCTTCCAAGGGCCAACTCGTGAAAAGTGTACAAATATTTTTGGTTCATTATGAAACTATGGTGGGACACATTAGCCGCCACAGTCTAGGTAATGTGAAACACTGCTATGCACCTCTTGGCTGATTGGGACTGAGCAGTCAGGCGGATGGAAAATAAGTCAAATACATGTGATTAAACAAGATGCAGCAGCTGGACTGCCCTTTACAGGTCGCTTTCTACCAGATCTTAGGCTTAGTCCACACGCTCACTGGCCAAAAAGGTGTTTTAGGTCCCTGAACAAGAAGCTTTTGTAAAACTCCTTCCAGGGTGAAACTCAGGTTTAATTGTAGATGGGGCAAACAGTTTTGGTTTTGTTTGTGCTGTTATCTCGTTTTGTGCTGAAGGGGGGTGTGGCCAAAATAGTGCTGGCTCCTAGTGCTAACAAGCTTTTTTCCAAGTTTACACAAAAGAGTTTCTCTTCCTCTATAATGAGGAAAAGAGGCGTCAGAATGTGCTACCGAGGAGACTTACTGCTACATTATCCAACACGACATAGACCGCACCGCCAACATTGTCGGTGTGTGCCGTGTTTTTTGCATTTTCATCTGGACTGGAGAAAGAAAGAACTCTAAAAATACTTACGTACGTGTGCACTAGGACTAAAATAATGAAATCCTGAAAGAAGTTGTGAGAAATTAGTGAATTTGTGTGAAAAGTTAATTGACCCAGCCCGGCCTTGTCCACAAATCCCCCAATCCCATAAACCATAAATAAACAGTTAAGTGTTAATCCATTATTTTCCTTCACAGCACATGGATCGAAGCCTAGGAAGTAGGAAGAGTTGATTTTACTTTACCAAACTAAACAAAATCAAGGACCAAAATAATTAATCCTCTTTAAAATGTCATTAAATATTCTCCCGCCTTAATCAACAACCGAGTGCTCATTTATAAAACCCAACATAGGTGAGTATTTAACTAGGTGCATAAACATATACGTATATTCAACAGTCCTGCTCCTAAGCATGAGCACGCCTCTCAAAATGAAATGAAAATGGAGAAAATAGTCACACACAGTCCTGTAAACTAAGAGGGGCTGCAGTAGGGGCCACGTAAACGTAATTGAGTTTTGTGCTTGTAAAATTTCTTTCTCCTTTTTCCTCAACAGATGATGTGAAAAGGTTTGATAGGGATTTAAAAAGATTTCGGATTTGATACTGGGTTCAGGTTCGAAAAAATGCTTTCAAACCCCAACCCTACTCAAGAGCAACGATGGTCAGTTTTAAACCATTTTCAGTACTGATTTTGAGAGTCAACGCCATGTGACGTGACTAATGTTAGATCGTCTGTGTGTGTGTGTGTGTGTGTGTGTGTGTGTGTGTGTGTGTGTGTGTGTGTGTGTGTGTGTGTTTTGACTCGTGCAGGTCTGGGGACTCGACCGCACGGATCTGGAACCTGAGTGAAAACAGCACAGGCGGGTCCACCCAGCTGGTTCTGAGGCACTGCATACGGGAAGGGGGCCAGGACGTACCCAGCAACAAAGACGTCACCCTCGCTAGACTGGAATGTAAGTGTGTCTGTGTGTGTCTGTTCCACTGTGTGTAGTGAAATCTAATTCAGGGGTGTGTGTGTGCCTGTGACCACTACTTCTGCTAGAGGCATTCCTTCCATCCAGATATATGGGGGCGAGTCTCTCCCATGGGGGAACGGCCTTTTCTGCTGTAAACTACTTTTTCCCAGAGTCACTGTTCCACGTCAAATCAGCACTAATATTTTGTCTTGTCATTAACTACGTATGTTTTAATGTTTCTCGTGAATAAACACAGTGGCATATCAAATCAGGCCCAATTCTGCCTGAATCAGAAGATGCAAATGAAAGTGAGAAAGATTGAATGCAGCTGACTTCACACTAATGAGAATCCTCGCTGTCTTTCTTTCAGAGCGAGGGAACGTTGCTAGCAACAGGCTCATATGACGGCTTTGCTAGAATATGGACAAAAGATGGTAAGATCATTGCTTTGCAAGGATGCATGGATGATGAAATGTGTGTGCTCTCTTTCTAAGCTGAGGTTTCTTGTTTAAATATATCTTTCAGGTAACTTGGCCAGTACGTTGGGGCAGCATAAAGGTCCTATATTTGCACTCAAGTGGAATAGGAAAGGAAACTTCATCCTCAGTGCTGGTGTAGATAAGGTAAGGCACACTGATTTAAGCTTTGGAATGCTAGAGTTGAATAAATCTTTTAAAGTTAGTTTATGTGTAACAGAAAATCACTATCAGTTGATTTGATTCGTTCCTTGTGGCTTGGCATTTTAAAAGCCTTGGTGAAAGTTGCTGAGCATTACTTCAAGATGAAGATGTTCTTTCTGACCTTTTTTCAGTTTTAATTCAAATGAATGTGGTTTGCACTCGTTTACTTACATACGACCATAGTTTACATCAGTCAGTTGGGAGAAAGCGCCTGGAGTTGAAAATCTCTAAACTTTTCAGAAAGGCGCTGGTTTCGTCACTCTTGCTCCTTTTCAGGCAATACTCCGGTTGGTACTCATAACAATGTCAAACAAATAGATAATAACGACCGCAAATTCACAATAGCTGCAACCACGTACGTGCATACACTCACACACACACACACACACACACACACACACACACAACCTCACAAACACTTGACCTCCAGGCCAAATTTCAGCCTCCTAGGGCGACAACATCTCTCTCTCTCTCTCTCTCTCTCTCTCTCTCTCTCTCTCTCTCCTCTCTCTCTCTCTTTCCCTCTTTCTCTCTCTCCTTCTCTCTCTCCCTCCTTCTCTTTCTCGCTCTCTCTCTCTCTGATTCCCTCTCTCCCTCCCTGTCTCTCTTTCGCTCTCTCTCGGTCTCTCTCCCTCTTTCTCGCTCTCCCTCTCTCTGATTCCCTCTCTCTGTCTGTCTCTCTCTGTCTGTTTCTCCCTCCCTCCCTGTCTCTCTATCTCTAATCTTCCCTCCTCTCTCTCTCTCTCTCTCTCTCTCTCTCTCGCTCTCTTTCCCTCTTTCTCTCTCTCCTTCTCTCTCTCCTCCTTCTTCTTTCGCTCTCTGCTCTCTCTCTCTCCTCTCTCTCTCTATCTCTCCCTCCTCTCTCTCTCTCTCTCTCTCTTCCCTCTTTCTCTCTTCTCTCTCTCTCTCCCTCATTCTCTTTCTCGCTCTCTCTCTCTCTGATTCCCTCTCTCCCTCCCTGTCTCTCTTTCGCTCTCTCTCGGTCTCTCTCCCTCTTTTCTCGCTCTCTCCCTCTCTCTGATTCCCTCTCTCTGTCTGTCTCTCTCTGTCTGTTTCTCCCTCCCTCCCTGTCTCTCTCTCTATCTTCCCTCCTCTCTCTCTCTCGGTCGCTCTCTCTCTCGCTCTCTCTCTCGCTCTCTCTCTCCCTCCTCTCTCTCTCTCACCTCTCTCTCTCTCTCTCTCCCCCCCCCCCCTCTCTCTCTATCTCTCTCTCCTGCCTTTCCTGTCTCTCCAAGCTGTCATTATCAAATAATGCAGAAATGGCGATAAAACATCTTTGGCTCTCCTGTAAAATCTGATATAGCACATTTAAAGCCCTTTGGCTCCAAGCCTTTACTATATGAAAGATTAAAGTAATCTTCATCTGCTCTGTTACTATTAGTTATGCCAAGCAAAAGGCACAAAATATGGACAGCATGCACGCAGAGCATAGAGGTCTGTGCTGTCCTCAGTGTACACCTGCATGTCAGCGTCAGCTTACACTTAACAAATGTTGAACTGACAGGTTACAGGTGCACCTCCACCAAAAACCAGAGAGACATGGTGTCAACAATGACAACAATGTATGGACATTGTTCAACATTGCCATCTAGTGTACAGAAGTATATAGGTGTACACACTGTCACCTTTAGCATACATTTTGATGCCCATGTCTGGGAGGCATAAAAAGTGTGCGTGCGCGTGTGTGTGTGAGTGAGTGTGATATATTAACTTCCCTGTATATCCTGCTTCACGTCATTCAGGTCACCTGAGTGTGTGTAATAGGAAGAACCTGTTCTATATTGTATGCAATGTTTTTATTGATCTCCTCACATGAACTAGTTTGGTATAAATAATAAAAATGTCCTCTTTCACACAGACCACAATAATTTGGGACGCCCATACAGGAGAGGCAAAACAACAATTTCCTTTCCACTCTGGTGAGTGACAGAAGTATTTCTGTTTCAGACAGATGTTACCTGAGACTATCGTGATAATAAATTCCTATCATTAATGTTCCTTTCACACATTGTGACTGATATGTTTGTGTCTCATATTCAACACAACTTGTCTCTACACATTTTGCCACACAGCTCTCTATTTTGACATCGTTTGGTTCTTTGAAATGCGACAGTGACCTTTGAATGAATCTGCAGAAAGATTACTGTTATAGTAAATGATCCAGATCCAAATGATCAGATCCATCAGAGGCAATAAGAAATCTATTCATCATCATCATATTCATGTCATCTTTTCCCCACAGCACCTGCTCTGGACGTAGACTGGCAGAGCAACAACACGTTTGCCTCCTGCAGCACAGACATGTGCATCCATGTGTGTAAGCTGGGTCAGGACAGACCTGTCAAGACCTTCCAGGGACACACGGTGAGACAGGACTCGCTGCTTTCTCTCAGGGAGGGAAATGAAAACCCTCCGCTGGCCAAATACACTCCTGTTCCTAAAGCATTGTAGCGTTGCTAATATGAGTTCTGGCACTGACTCATTTGTAGCTTCTGATGATGTCGGATGTTTTGAATTGATGTTGTACGAGGTTTTTATCCAGAGTCAGTGTATTACGTACAGTAGATGACGGTCGGCACGCCTTCAGTTTTCAGGAAGCTGAGCAATGTCCTGCTGTGGACGGGGGCAGCAGCAAAACATATTTTAGCCACCTAAAAACATTAAATATATATATTCTCACCACTTTACCTTGCTGTCAGACAGTCAGTCAGTCAGTCAGACAGCTATACAGTCTGTGTTTCAACGGGGAACTGTAACCTTTATCAATGCGCTCTTCAAAGTCACCAGACTCCATTAAAGAAAACAGTCATTTTACCTCCTGTGTAACTCTCAATGCACAGGAGTTGCTGGTCTACCGCTGCCTTGATCGGTAAGTTTGTTTATGTTATTATGTGACTCATTAGTTCGGATTCACCAAAGTCACACAATAACACAAACTAACTAACCTATGGATAAGTAACTTTTCCTTCAAGGTGAATTCACCCACAACTCTAACATACAACTTTCTGCTATGACAAGCTAGGACATAACTTATTGTAATGCCTTGAGATGAATTAGCAACAGCGTATTACTATACTAAGTGCAGTCTTTCTATCACATACGCTGTGTTTTTGTTTTATAACTCCAATCTTACTCACTGTAGAATGAGGTGAATGCCATCAAGTGGGATCCCACTGGCAGCTTGCTGGCCTCCTGCTCAGACGACATGACGCTGAAGGTCAGTCCACATAGCATGTAGATGTAGTGTGTGTCACTTTAACACACAGACGTACCTCAATCAGACATGGGATGAAAGCCATGCTGAGAGCCTGTTTCTTCTCTGCTATAGATCTGGAGTATGAAGCAGGACTCGTGTGTCCATGACCTCCAGGCCCACAGTAAAGAAATCTACACCATCAAGTGGAGCCCCACCGGCCCCGGGACCAACAACCCGAGCGCCAACCTCATGCTGGCCAGGTGAGAGCACAAAGCACCAATCATATGCTACAGGGTAGTTTTGTTTTTGTAGGGCGATGACTAGTGCATGGAGTCACATGTTCTTAAATTGAGCAGTTTCCTTCTAATGAATGTTATCAGGGTACTAAGATATTCTCGATTAAAATATTTGACACTGACCTCAGTGCTGCTGCTCGTATAGTATTCAGGTTTGACTTGCCATGGTTAGTTTGACCTGGACTCCGATTCTAACATCTGGAGCCAATTCTGCTGCTTCACTTGTACTCGTATTTGTTGTGTTTTTGGCTATTTGCTGACTGTTGTGAGTCACCATACTGCCAGCTTTAATGCTTTTCAGATCCACTTGTAAAGGCTTTCCATTCAAACTAAATCCACAAGTGTAAAACTGACAATGCCCTCCACGGCATTTATTACTGAGAGACAGACGTATCTCTCAGTCTCAAATTAAACGGCTGTCATGTTGGCCTTCGAAGATATTGTTAGGCCTGTGATGACAATTATGTTAACGAGTTGTCGTACGATATATGGACATGACTTAGATCTTTTTTACATTATCGTCCACATGAGAGAGGAGTGTTGTTATTACTTCTATCTGGCTAATATGTTGCACTTTGTGTTAACTGTGTCCTAACCAGTGAGAAACTGGATTGGCACTATATTTATATTGCCTGTTAGAAAATGTTTAATATTTATTGAAGTACATTTTTTCTTAACTGATGAGACCATTTTATTTATTGCTGGTTGTGTAGTTATATTTATTTAGGATCATTTTATTAGTTTTTTTACATTCCAAATCCAATGTCTTAATATTCTTAAGAATTAAAACTTCATTGCTTATTATTATTATGTCATTATATTATCATTACATCATTGGCATAAAATGACAATAACATCGTTTATCGCTTGTTATTACTGCGATAATATATCGTCCGACAAAAGTATTTATCGTGACGGGTTAGATGTTGTCTCAGATTGGGAAACAGTTGATTCATAAAGTGGAAAAAACACAATATCTATTCATCGACGAGCGATTAATTAGGTTGTTTCTTTTTTAATGAGATCTGTCATGTCCGGTGGACATACATGGCAGTTCATTTTCGTGCAACATGACACTTAGCTCGCTCCTCTCTGTCTCTCTAGCGCGTCATTCGACTCCACGGTGCGTCTGTGGGACGTGGAGCGTGGGGTGTGTATCCACACACTGACCTGCCACCAGGAGCCCGTCTACAGCGTGGCCTTCAGCCCCGACGGCAGGCACCTCGCCAGCGGCTCCTTCGACAAATGTGTCCACATCTGGAACACTCAGGTCTGGGATAATGCTTTCAAATACTAACCGCACGCACACTAATAAACATTATAATTGTACATTGGTGGCATAAATACATAGGATGAAGGTTGCTAATGTGTGTGTGTTTCTTCAGACGGGGGCTTTAGTACACAGCTACCGGGGGACAGGAGGGATCTTCGAGGTGTGCTGGAACGCCACAGGGGACAAAGTAGGAGCCAGCGCGTCAGATGGATCGGTGAGTTGTTCTGCCTGAGTTACTGAAAGTAACAGCCTCCCACACACACTTGAGCTTCTATGTACAACGTTGTACAGACATTTCTGACAAGATTGTCGGACCAAAATGTTGAACAGGACTGTGGTGAGTGAGATCTTAGACAGCCGACTCAAACACTGAATGAACATGTAACAGCAGATGTTGCAGTGCCATCAGTTAACACTAGATAGAGCCATTACTCCTGCTCACTAAATGAGCCGTCTATAGCTTGTTCATAACACTGTTAACCCTTTTTGTGTGTTGGAGTCTTATTCCAAAAATAAGTAAGAACATTCATTAATATTAATGCTAATAATCAAATGCAGTCATATATTCTTTGGCCTATCTTTCTATATGTTAATACTCAGAAGAAAAGTTTCCAAGTGGGTGCAAGCCAAATACACAGACATGCTTTACAAACCCTCTGAGAGGGAGCAGGTTTGAAGCATTGACCCAAGGAGCTGCCAGGAAAGAGGCTGAGATCTGGGCGGCAGCGCTTCACCCGCCAGGCCTTTTATGGTTGAGTAGCCGCACTGCTACTGCAGAGTTAAAGGGACGCAACAGTCCGTCTGGATTTCTGCCAATTTACATGAAAAGCAATCTGGAAGGCTCTGAATAATTGTATCTGATGTGACATGTCTGATGTTATCTGCTTGTGTCATGTGCTACCTTGTATTGCTCACTAAGGGTTCCCTTTTAAGAATAATCACCCACAAAACGACCATTTGTAAATTGTGGGTAATCATTTACAAAACTCATGTGCATCAATAATTGACCCCGTGTTACCTTGAATTCTTTGTTTACCTCACCTGCTTCCACGATGAGCAGAGAATCCAAAAACGGAGAAAAGTCTTGAGGAATTGAAGTAAATGTAACAACGACAGCAAAACTACATCCAAGCATCTGTTTGCTCACAACTCTGCAGTGTAATCTCAGTTATCCTGTCGTATTCGCACTACATTTCTTCAAGAATTCAAGGTAACACGGGGTGGGTAACACGGGGTGGGTAACACGGGGTGAGTAACACGGGGTGGGTAACACGGGGTGGGTAACACGGGGTGGGTAACACGGGGTGAGTAACACGGGGTGAGTAACACGGGGTGGGTAACACGGGGTGGGTAACACGGGGTGAGTAACACGGGGTGGGTAACACGGAGTGAGTAACACGGGGTGGGTAACACGGGGTGAGTAACACGGGGTGAGTAACACGGGGTGGGTAACACGGGGTGAGTAACACGGGGTGAGTAACACGGGGTGAGTAACACGGAGTGAGTAACACGGGGTGGGTAACACGGGGTGAGTAACACGGGGTGAGTAACACGGGGTGAGTAACACGGGGTATACAAATGGTCATTTTGTGGGTGAAGTATTCCTCTAAGTTATCGATGAGTAATGAAGCTTATTTCCTGCCAGTGCCAGTAAGAGGCCTGACTTAGCAGGAGCTGAAACTCTGGCAGTGGAGGAAGTGGCTCTTTGTCTGACTGTCTTCTTCCCTGTTTTACCAGGTTTGTGTATTAGACCTGAGGAAATGACAGTTGTCAGGGGGAGCCATGGACCGACTACGAATGTGTACATAGCCAAAATGACTGAGTGTCCCTGCCTGTCCGCCACACTGCTGTAGTCTCATCAGATGATATGGCCCGCCATCACAGCCAAATGGAGCCCTCCCCCCGTCATATGTACACACAAGGACCACACTTTCGCCACATGCAGTTGTTATGCACATGCGTCAGACAAACATCAGGTCTGTATGGACACCTGTACCGCTCTCACAGACCTGCAGCAACAAACATTTCTCTGTTGTCGGACCCATCACATGCAAACCAAAACACCAGGATTCTTCTCGCTTTCCTCTTTTTATCCTTTGTACCAGAGTTCTAAGGATTTTTTGTTCTCTGCTGGTGTGTGCATATTGCATATGTCAGCATTTGGTGTCCGGTGGACATTGTTTTGAATTAGGATTTTACTGCTATCTGCGGGTTTTATATTACATGTTGGGTGGGAGAGAAGGGGGGGGGGGGGGGGAGTTGAGAGTGTCTTTTTCAGTGGGTCCTCAAAGCTGTTCATTGGGAGATCCATTCATCCACTTTTTGGCAGTCTTTAAGGTTCAAAGATGTAGATGTATATCTCAGAAGATGACAATGGTTTATAATTCTGTCGACTCTATTTTTATCCAATCCATTTTTGCCATTTTTTTTAACAAAGTATAAAACAGTTAATCAAATTCTGAACTGTCCTTTGTTTTTGCAACTTTTATCCTCAGAAATGGTTTTCAGGTGTTCACGATTCATCAGGTTAATATAGAATAAAGAATTCAAAACCTCTTAGGCTGAAAGATAATCTTTGTAGCTGTTAACATCTGTTGGGCTCATGTTCTAACAGTGTGCTGGGCAGAAACAAACAAATGTGGCCAGCTTCAGATTTCCATCATGGATCTGTGTCCTGAGCTTACGGATAGACGGCGACTGTGCTTTTGTGTCAGTAGTGAGGTAACAGGAATGGCTTGCTTTCTGGCGTCGGTGCAGCTTCTGGGATCAGTGGGGAGGGATGGAGAAATACAGGAAAACCAGCCCATAACCGCTCCATCTGACGCAGGAAACGAATAGTCGTAATTGTGCTTGTTTCCTCAATTATTGGCTTGTTGCTGACCAATGCTGAAAAATAATCAGGCTAGACCGTTGTAATTGTGTCCTGTTCCCCGTGTTTGGTCCTTAAACATCAGGACGTCCCCTGGTTCTCACTTGCTTCTCACAGTTCGTTATGTCGAGCAGCGCTCAGTCGGCTTAAAAGAAAACGTCCTGACTTTCACTTTGTGACGTGTGCAGCTTTCTTGTCCAGCAAGTACACACTACAGTCCCTGCTTTGGTTCGTCGTTGCCAAGCATTAACACGCACACACACACACACACTCTGGAGACAGGCTGCGTTCAGGCCTAGGCACAGACAGACGGCGCTTTTTGTTTGTAGTGTTAAGAGTTGGCGTCTTGAGGCAAGTCTGTGCTTGTTGTTAAAAAGCAGACTCGCAGCATATGATCTGCATATAATATATATAAATATATATCTGTGCTATCACAGGGGACTCTTTTGTATGCCACTTCTACGCTAAGGGTAGTAACTTTTTGAAGGCGCTTGAAATACAGTCTGATGTTATTGTGCATCACCAGCGGTCATGGCCATGAGGAATGTTTCTTTTATAAAATACCATTAAACAGTCATAGAAAAGTAAAAGAGCGGCCGTTTGAAGGGTGTTTTTCCTACACTTTAGACTACAAATAGAGAAACAGGAAGGTGTGTTTATTCCAGCCAATGTAGACACATCTAATTAAAATTTTCTTGAAGATGAATCAGAAAGTGTGCAGTGGGTAAATAACGCCGTCCCGTCTGCGTCCTCGGGGTACGTCAAAGCAAGCCAACTTCATGGCATTCCAGGTCTCATGTCGCAGCCATGACTAACAGCTAACGGCTCGACACACATGCGCGTCGACAGAAATTTCAGAGGTTTTGCTCAGAATGTTACTCGTTTAAAAAAAGATTTGTACTGAAGCTAAAGACTATTTTGAAGTTTGCTTTAACACAGTCAGCAGCGATTGGACTGTACCACAAAGACACTATTTCAAATGATGTCTATGACAGTGGAATGGTATTTTATAATGTTTTGTTTTTAGATGATAAGCTTTTTACACTGCATTCAAGTGTTTACTATCTTTTGTTCCTACCGAAAGTACTAACGTTAATTCTATCTTTGCTATGTCGGAGAGCCCTTGAAGGTTTTGTACTTCTCAAAACTTTTGTAATTCTGATTTATTTGTAGCTACGTACACAAAATGAACAAAAAAAATGTTTTAATAAATCTGGATTAAATTGTCAATGTATTATAACACAGAACATGTAAATACCAATTTGCAGATTTCTTTTGTTGTGTTGTCTTTGCCCTCACCTATGTTGTACTCTCTTTCTCTCTCACTCACGTGGTTGCAGTCCGCAGCTTCCTGATCTGACTGTTGTAATATCACTCAGATTTCAAGGTCTAGAATAAAATCTATTTTGATAATATCAACGTGTTTGCTTTTACTTTCCACTTTGCTGCACTAACACCAGTTATTATTTGAAGGAGTGTTTGAACAAGTTTTGGATGGATCGCAATGAAATTTGGTACAGACGTAATGTTCCCTCGAGCAGTGCCAACCTTCTTCCTTAAGAGACCTCTTATCTATCACAACCCTTGACTAATGTTACGTGACATTGTTATAGGTATTTCATATTATATTCATTCATAACATCAAAACTGATTAACTGTACTGTTAACCCAAAAAGTAAAAGGAATAATTGAAGGAAGTTTGTGTAAAACAAGCGATTTTAATGAATTTTGAGCAGGATATTTATTGAAATCCAGAGATATAGGCCAACTGTATATACACTGCTCAAAATAATTAAAGCAACACTTTGAAACACACCAGATCTTAATGGGGAAGAAATAATGCTGGATATCTATACTGATATGGACTGGGTAATGTGTTAGGAACGAAAGGATGCCACATTGTTTGATGGAAATGAAAATGATCAACCTACAGAGGACTGAATTCTGAGACCTCCCGAAAATCAAAGTAAAAAAATGGTGCAGCAGGCTGGTCCATTTTGCTGAAATTCTATTGCAGCAACTCAAAATGGTACTCAGTACTGTGTATTGCCCCCAAGTGCTTGTATGCATGCCTGACAACGTCGGGGCAAACTCCTAATGAGACGACGTATGGTGTCCTGGGTTATCTCCTCCCAGATCTGGACAAGGGCATCACTAAGCTCCTGGACAGTCTGAGCTGCAACCTGGTGGCGTCGGATGGACCGAAACATAATGTTCCAGAGGTGTTCTATTGGATTTAGGTCAGGAGAGTGTGGGGGCCAATCAATGGTATCAATTCCTTCATCCTCCAGGAACTGCCTGCATACTCTCGCCACATGAGGCCGGGCATTGTCGTGCACCGGGTGGAACCCAGGACCCACTGCACCAGCGTAGGGTCTGACAATGGGTCCAAGGATTTCATCATTACCGAGGTGTCACACAAGAAATATCTCATGATGGGTAAAAGCAAAGAGCTCGCTCAAGACCTTTGCAACCTTATTGTTGCACAACATACTGATGGCATTGGTTACAGAAGGATTTCTACATTTCTGAATGTTCCGGTGAGCACTGTTGGGGCCATAACCCGGGAGTGGAAAGAACATAATTTCACCATAAACCAGCAACGACCAGGTGCTCCTTACAAGATTTCTGACAGAGGAGGGAAAATAATTATCAGAAGAGTTGTCCAAGAGCCAAGGAGCACTTGTGGAGAGCTTCAGAAAGACCTGGAATCAGCAGGTACAATTGTTTCAAAGAAAACAATAAGTAATGCACTCAACCGAAAGAAGTGTTATCAGAAGCCCACGGTTCACCACCAACCGCTTGCTGTTTCTAACAGATTCTCCCCACTCAGTGACACACCAGCTGAGAAGCCAACTCTGGTTATCGGTAGCTCAATTTTGAGATACGTTCATTTTGAGACACCAGCGACGACAGTCACGTGCATTCCTGGTGCCAGAGCGGGCGACATAGAAGCACATTTGAAACTGCTGGCTAAGGCTAAACGTAAACACAGTAAGATTGTTATTCACGTCGGCGGTAATGACACGCGATTGCGTCAATCGGAGTGTACTAAAGTCAATGTGGAGTCGGTGTGTACATTTGCCAAAACAATGTCGGACTCCGTAGTTTTCTCTGGTCCTCTGCCAAATCTTTTGAATGATGACATGTTTAGCCGCATGTCATCATTCCGCCGCTGGCTCTCACGGTGGTGTCCAGATAATGATGTGAGCTTCGTAGACAATTGGCAGACTTTCTGGGGAAGACCTGGTCTGATTAGGAGTGACGGCATCCATCCTACTTTGGCTGGAGCAGATCTCATATCCAATAATATTACACAGTCTATTAGTGGACCTAATCCATGACAACCCAGAGTTGAGACCAGGACAAAGAGTTGTAGTCTTACACACTTCTCTGTGCTTCTTTCCGGGCAGTCACCCACTCAAATCCCCATAGTGACTGTGTCTGCCCCACGACCACCGAAACTAATCAAGTCTATGGTTAACAGAAGAGGAGTTATACATGAAAACCTAATTAAAATAAACACCACCGCTGCAAAAGTACAACTAAATCGAAAAATTAAATGTGGGCTCTTAAACATCAGATCTTTATCAACGAAAGCTGGATTGGTAAATGATTTAATATCAGATAATAAGATTGATTTATTTTGTCTCACTGAAACCTGGCTGAGACATGAAGAATATGTCAGTCTAAATGAATCCACTCCACCTGGTCATATTAATACTCACATTCCTCGAGGTACTGGCCGAGGAGGTGGAGTTGCGGCCATATTTGACTCAAACCTCTTGATCAATCCTAAGCCTAAACTAAACTATAACTCTTTTGAAAGCCTTGTTCTTACGCTCTCAAACCCAACATGGAAAACAATAAAGCCAGTTTTATTTGTTACTGTGTACCGCCCTCCTGGTCCGTATTCTGAATTTCTATCTGAATTCTCAGAATTTTTATCAAATTTAGTCCTTAAAACAGATAAAGTAATTATTGTAGGTGACTTTAATATTCATGTGGATGTTGATAGTGACAGCCTTAATAATGCATTTATCTCAATATTAGATTCAATTGGGTTCAGTCAGAATGTACATGAACCAACTCACTGTTTAAACCACACTCTGGACCTTGTTCTGGGATATGGTGTTGAAATTGAAAGTTTATTAGTGTGTCCACATAATCCTCTTTTATCAAACCATTTTTTAATAACTTTTGAAGTCCTGTTACTGGACTACAAGCCAGTAGGCAAAATATCCTACGCTCGATGTTTATCTGAAAGTGCTGTGACTAAATTTAAGGAAATGATTCCATCAGCACTTAATTCAATACCAGGACTCAATATCAATATAACGGAGGACTCCAATGCTAACTTTAGTCCCTCCCAAATTAATCATCTTGTTGATAGCGCTGCAGCCTCACTGCGAATAACACTCGACTCTGTCGCTCCTCTAAAGAAGAAGATCATAAAACAGAAAAAGAAAGCTCCATGGCTTAATTTACAAATCCGCAAACTAAAACAAAAGTCGAGAAATCTTGAAAGTAAATGGCGTTCCACTAAATTGGAAGAATCTCGTTTAGTCTGGTTAGATCATCTTAAAACGTATAAGAAGACTCTCCGTAATGCCAGAGCAGCTTATTACTCTTCCTTAATAGAAGAAAATAAGAACAACCCCAGGTTTCTTTTCAGCACTGTAGCCAGGCTGACAGAGAGCCACAGCTCTACAGCGCCTTCTATTCCTATATCTCTCAGTAGCGACGACTTCATGAGCTTCTTTAACGATAAAATTATAATTATTAGAGACAAAATTAATCTCCTCCTGACCTCAATTGGTAATGACTTAACTTCAACTGTTGGAATTTTAAAAACATCTGTAACTCCTGAAATATATCTAGACTGTTTTACTCCAATCAAACTTAACCAACTAACTTCAACTAACCATCAACCTGTCTTTTAGACCCGATTCCAACTAAACTGTTTAAAGAAGTTTTACCCTTAATTAACACTTCGTTATTAAATATGATCAACCTGTCTCTATTATCTGGCTACGTACCAAAATCCTTTAAAGTAGCTGTAATAAAACCACTTCTTAAAAAGCCTGGTCTTGATCCAGAGGTTTTAGCCAACTATAGGCCGATATCTAATCTTCCCTTTCTCGCTAAGATCCTTGAGAAAGCAGTCGCAAAACAGTTGTGTGACTTTTTACATAATAATAGTTTATTTGAGGTTTTTCAATCTGGATTTAGAGTTCATCATAGCACAGAGACGGCACTGGTGAAAGTTACCAATGACCTTTTATTGGCATCAGACAAAGGACTTGTCTCTGTTCTTGTCTTGTTAGACCTCAGTGCTGCTTTCGACACTGTTGATCATGACATTCTACTACAGAGACTGGAACATTGTGTTGGCATAAAAGGAACCGCACTAAGCTGGTTCAAGTCCTATTTATCTGAGCGATCTCAATTTGTACTTGTTAACGATAAATCCTCCATGACAACCAAAGTCAGTCTTGGAGTTCCGCAGGGTTCTGTACTTGGACCGATTCTATTCACCTTATATATGCTTCCTTTGGGCAATATTATAAGGAACCACTCTATAAACTTTCATTGTTATGCGGATGATACCCAATTATATCTATCAATTAAACCAGATGAAACCAATCAATTGGCTAAACTTCAAGCATGCCTTAAGGACATAAAAACTTGGATGTCTAGCAACTTTTTGATGTTAAACACAGACAAAACTGAAGCTATTATACTTGGCCCTAAACGCCTCCGAAACGCATTTTCTAATGACATAGAAGCTCTGGATGGCATTAACTTGGCCTCCAGCACCACTGTAAGGAATCTTGGCGTCATCTTTGATCAAGATCTGTCGTTTAACTCCCACATAAAACAAATCTCAAGGACTGCCTTCTTTCATCTACGTAACATTGCAAAAATAAGACACATCCTGTCTCAAAATGATGCAGAAAAACTAGTCCATGCATTTGTTACTTCAAGGCTGGATTACTGCAACTCATTGTTATCAGGTTGTCCCAAAAAGTCGCTTAAGACTCTTCAGTTGATCCAAAATGCAGCGGCACGTGTATTGACTAGAACAAGGAAACGGGATCATATTACTCCTGTATTAGCTGCTCTGCACTGGCTCCCGGTAAAATACAGAATAGAATTCAAAATCCTTCTCCTGGCTTACAAATCAATTAATGGTCAGGCTCCAGCATATCTTAAAGATCTCATAGTACCTTATAAACCAACTAGAGCATTATGCGCTCCCAGACTGCAGGGTTACTTGTAGTTCCTAGAGTCTCTAAGAGTACAATGGGAGCCAGAGCCTTCAGCTATCAAGCTCCTCTCCAGTGGAACCAGCTTCCAGTTTGTGTTCGGGAGGCAGACACACTCTCCACATTTAAGAGTAGGCTAAAGACTTTCCTTTTTGATAAAGCTTATAGTTAGGGCTGGCTCAGGTTTGCCCTGGATCAGCCCCTAGTTATGCTGCTATAGGCTTAGACTGCCGGGGGACACCTCCCTGCTCTCTTCCTTCTCTTCCTCTCTCCTCCCCTCCCTCTCTTCTTCTCCCTCTCTATCTGTATGCATTTATGTAAATGTATGTTACTAACTCACCATCCGGGGTATCATCCCCGGAGTGTCTGTCTCTCATGTGGCAGGTTGCCACTGATAAAGTTTACGTCAGGATCATGAATCGTGACAACGCCTGCTGACCTGGTCCTGCTGGACACCGGGAAGCCTTATTGACATTTTCCTGGATTCATCCATACTTTCTATTTCTTTTTTTTCCAACACAACATAATTTCTGTTAAATGTTGTATTTGTACTATGTTGTTTATCCTGTACACACGACATCTATTTCACGTCTGTCCGTCCTGGGAGAGGGATCCCTCCTCAGTTGCTCTCCCTGAGGTTTCTTCCATGTTTCCCCCTTTAATTATGGGGTTTATTTTAGGAAGTTTTTCCTTGTGCGATGCGAGGGTCTAAGGACAGAGGATGTCGTATCCTGTACAGTCTGTAAAGCACACTGAGTAAATGTATAATTTGTGATATTGGGCTATACAAATAAATTTGATTTGATTTGAAATTTGAACCGCCATGGCCTGTCTGCACGCTCACCATGCAAGACTCCAGCTGAAGAAAAAGCATGTTGAAGCTCTTTTAAAGTTTTCTGCACAACATTTAGACAAGCCTGTGAAATACTGGGAGAATATAGTCTGGTCAGATCAGACCAAAATTGAACTCTTTGGATACCATAATACACACCATGTTTGGAGGTCAAATGGCACTGCACATCACCCCAAATACACCATACCAACAGTGAAGTGTGGAGGTGAGAGCATCATGGTGTGGGGATGTTTTTCAGCATACAGCACTGGCAAACTTCATATAATTGAAGGAAAAATGTACCCAGACATTCTTGATATAAATCTGCTGCCATCTACCAGGATGATGAAGATGAAACGAGGATGGACATTTCAACAAAACAATGATCCCAAACACATGGCCAAGGAAACTCTCAATTGGTTTCAGAGAAAGAAAATAAAACTGCTAGAATGGCCCAGCCAATCACCGGACTTGAATCCATTAGAAAATCTATGGAAAGAAGTAAAGATCAGAGTTCATAGAAGTTGTCTTACCCTTTAATAACAAGGCCTCACGACCCCCCATGAAGCTTTGGCGACCCCCACCGAAGTCCCGACCCCAGGTTGAAAACCACAGCCCTAGATGGTGATCCCCTGACAGTCAATCCAGCATCATCTTGAGTTTGACATTTGGTTTTGAGTTAAATGTTTTTGCCAAATATTGGATAGATTGCTGTGAAATTGTAACACTAGGAATCCCTATACTTTTCATCTAGCACCATCATCAGATAAATATTGTTTTATTTGTCCAATAATTTGGTTTATGACAAAATACCTTAAAAATGAAAGACATTCCCATTAGCCTTAGCTTTACTTTGTGTTTAGTGCTGAATGGCACATGTTAGCATTCTTTCTCACACACTGAACTAAGATAGTGAACATGGTAAACATTACTCCTTCTAAACCGCATGTTAGCATTGTGAGCATGTTAGCATTGTCATTGTGAGCATGTTAGCATTGTCATTGTCACCATGTTAGCATTGTCATTGTTACCATGTTAGCATTGTCATTGTCACCATGTTAGCATTGTGAGCATGTTAGCATGGTTATTGTGAGCATGTTAGCATTGTGAGCTTGTTAGCATAGTCATTGTGAACAGGTTAGCATTGGCATTATGAGCATGTTAGCATTGTCAGCATGTTAGCATTGACAATTTAATCCTCCATTTTTCTGTGAATAATATATGTATTGCCTTTGTATCCTGATAGGCTTATATATTCCAAAGACATTTAATTATTTATTCAATTATGTTAAAGATGTCAGTCATATTATCTGTCTCGAGAATCTACCATTACATTTTATTGTTTCCATTCCTCCTGTTACAAATGCAAAAGTTCAGGAGTGCACTGCTACTACTGTTTTGTTTTGTCAGGTTTTTGTGTGCAGCATAATAGACTAAAGGCCCTGTTACACATATCTGTATGGCAGAAACGTATGCTGGCGTACATGAACATTTGTCAGAGTCCAAATACGTCCAACTTTTCATCGGATCGGATCGGAAAAGTGAACGTATACAGATACGCATGTCTAACCTATTGATAGAGCATCACTTACTTATACAAAATGTATCAGACAAATACCCAACGAATGCATAACGTATACAAAATATGGCGTATACAAAATATCGGCAACACGCTGGTGTACGTTGATATAAGGTAAGGCATAAGTAGTATTCGTTAAGAGCTCACTGTGTTACACTGGGGTACGATATTGAACGCTGATGTTTTGAGCATTTTCAAAATTACCGGACGTTTCCAACGTGTGCTTCAAAAGATATGCAGACGTTACACATAAGTTACGTTACGTTTGACATACGTGAATATGGAATACGTACATGAATACTTACCTATGTAAATACAGTACGTGAATACTTACCTATGTAAATACAGTATGTAAATACCTACGTGAATACAGTACGTGAATACGTTAGAGGTACGTTAGATATAGGCTACATCAGCTGACGGTGAACCCTACAGCCAACTTATTGATAATGAGTGGATAACCTATTTGTAACCTATGTTAAGCTTATGCCTGACGGAGGAGTAATTTATTAAATGTGTTTCTACAGTACAGCTAGCGTTCAGCTAGCGTTTTGGGAGCTTATTGGGGTTTGTATATAGTATATAGGGTCACTGTGAGTAGCTCATCCTCACTTCTTCACAGCACGTCTTGATGAATACATCAACAGAGCATTAGAGAGCATGGAGGAGTACATTCTGTTCTCCAGCATCAGCATGACGTGAACCAAATGGCACTTTTCCAGCTCCGTTGTCCAGACGCTCTGATACGTTTTAAATAAGTAAGTGATACGCTATCAATAGGTTTGACATACGTATAATAATTCGTTATGTATTCATTATGTATACGTCAGCTACAACACCGCTGTGGAAAAGTTGGACGTATTTGGACTCTGACAAATCTTGAGCTAATTTTCATATACGCCGGCATGTTTCTGCCATACGGAACTGTGTGACAGGGCCGTTTGTCTGGCGTGTTCGGCG
The DNA here is from genome assembly GCF_900634415.1 of Cottoperca gobio. Taxonomy (NCBI): domain Eukaryota; kingdom Metazoa; phylum Chordata; class Actinopteri; order Perciformes; family Bovichtidae; genus Cottoperca; species Cottoperca gobio. The sequence continues at coordinate 21,091,466 of NC_041371.1, forward strand.
TATCGTCTGCGTCCTTTAAACGATCACAACTTACCCTTAATTTATATCAACTTATTGCCAATATTTCATATGCGCCGACATACGTTTCTGCCATACGGATATGTGTGACAGGGCCTTAAACTACATATGCATTATGTTGTGCATCTCTGTGTTGCATAATGACAATAAATAATCTTTGAAAAAGATATTTGTTTAAAGCTTTTAAAGTGCTATTAAGACTTAAATTAACTGAAGAATTATGAGAGTATTTATCAATATAATCGTTCTTTGTAACTATGTGTGTGAGGAAGGGATGTATAGGGCGAATCATAACAGCAACTAATAATTATTTCCACGTGCATCATGTTAATATTGTATTGACATAACCGATAAATAAATCTTCAATTGTGCAAAACACAGTATGATCCACTGAAAGCAAGTTCTGTAAGCATGAGTGTATTTCTGTGACAACATACCTCATCTTCTTTCCCCTTTCCTTGAAAAATCCCATGATGCATTAGTCATGTGCTCAGCAAGACCTGACTGTCTTGTACTGTAGTCTCCTACATCTGTGACCTCCTGACAAGCATTTCTCCTAAACAGGTCACTTAGTATATTTTTAGATATCCATCTACTACACCAGTCACTAAGCTCTCAGGTGAAACTCAGCAGCTGTGTTGAATGAGGTTTGACAGTTTGGAGGCTGCTCGTTTGTCTCTGTCTGCACTGAATGGAAAACAAGTAGAGATGAACCACTACAAAATGTTCACACTTGTTTACCTCAACACTGACTAATCTATAACCACATTAAGGCTTGCAAATGCCTTAACGGGGTTGTCCTAGTCACGTTATGGTCAAAAACAAGTGTGTGGGCAATGGCGAGTGGAACTGTCAGCAGATGTTGTATCACCAGGATACATCATCTGGGAACCATGAATGTCTTTACCACATTTTGAGCCAATTCATCTGGTCAACATATCCTCATATGGTATCTCATGAAAAGTTATTTTGTGATTTTACGTGTGTTTTCCTACATAGCCCCAGCAGCACAGAACCTGTTTAGCCAACAAAACTACTTGGTAAGGTTTAGGAAAAGACCATGGTTTGGGTTAGGACCATGGTTTTGTTGTTTGTGTCACACGGGACATGAAAAACAATCTCTTGGGTGAAAGTCCTGTGTTTCTTGACCCACTTATTTAGTTTAATTAAGGGATTAGTTGCTCTTTATACTACATCGCTTGCCCTAGCTCATGACTATGTGGGTTAAATACAAATTGATTACTTGGGTTATATACGAATTCTAGTGCATTACTTTTCGTAGTAACAGTGTATGAAAACAGCATGATCTGGTATATTGAGGTATTTTATCGGACAAGTGAAAACTTTTCACCTGGTGGAAGAGAAAAGTCAGACGATGTCTGCATCAAATTTCATGGAAATCAATTTCAATTAGTGTTTGAGACTCCACAAAAAAAACTAAATGTGAATTTTTATAGTGGCGCTCGATGAAAAGTCAGGGGATCACCATCATCATTGAGATTCATCCTCTGGGGACCTTGAATGTCAGTACAACATTTCACGGCACTCAATCATGTGGTTGCTGGTTACTTCCGAGTCTGGACCAAAACCAGCATACTCCGGGTCTGAAGAGTGAGGCTTTAAACCTACATTCTGTCTAATATCCAGCAGGGGGCGACTCCACTGGCTGCATAAGGAAGACTGATTGTATAGAAGTCTGTGAGAAAATGACCTGACTTCTCACTTGATTTATTACTTAGTAAACATTGTAAACATGAGTTTATGGTCTCTTGTTTCAAGTGTTCTTCAACACATGATGTTCATTTTGTAAATGATGATCCCATTTAAAGTAAAAGAGACGATAAAGAAGTGTATGCTTTAGGGCGCGGCTACCTTGTGTTGACAGGTCACTAGCAGTGTTGTCCGTGTTTTTATCTTAGAACTTTAACCCTTTCACAGTCAGTATGTTTTCAGCTTATGAAAGTTAAATGTAACATTTTTGATCACCTTAAAATGTCTTGTTACAAGTGTACAACCGAACTCACTGGCAGCGAAAATGCCAAACTCAAGGCTTCAACACAGTATTCCATAAACCAACTAGTGACGTCATGGTGGACTACGTCCACTTCTTTTATACAGTCTTTGGTTCTTTCTTTAAAAGTTAAAAACAAATCAAGGAAAATTCTTTCTGTGTTTTCCTTTCCGGAGGAATATGCTGTGAGCAAAGGTGAAGACTTTGAGCTCAAGTCAGATATTCCTCCCTCCTTTTGGTCGTCACCCAGGCAGAGCACAAAGATGAAGCATGAAGGGCAGGCCTTCCTCTCATCATTTCCTCTCCCTCATTCTACATCCACCCACACAGACTGCAGACCACCCCCACGCTGAAAGAGGAAAGGTAGGGTGGGAGGGGATAGAGAAGAACCAAGGCAACTGGCACATTAACAAGTAACTTACAGTCTACACACACAGAGGGCAGAGGGAGGATCAGAAAACACAGTTATTCTCACACCGGAGGGTCGAACATTTAACGAGGGATTGCTGGCTGCTTATGACGAGCCTTGTCATCTGAAGGAAAGTAAACTTAAAGCAGAGCAGAGGATCTGTGCAGCAGAGAAGAAGACTCAGTGGGGAAACGACACTGTTGCTTGGATTCACACACATCTTCTTCTTTTTGCCGGTGAGTGTTGGAGTGATCAGTTTGAGTGATGGTATGATTTTCTCGTCCCTCCCTCCCCTCTGTGTGTTTCAAATCTATTTATACAAATGGTGACTTTGGAAATATGCTAGTGGGGTGTTTCACTTTCACAGTGCTTGTTTTAGATGCAGCTGAGACAGAGGGGTGAGGATCAACACTTGTATTTTTGATCGGTGTCGTACAGTGAGTGACAGCACAACAAACTTTTAACACTACGTGAAAGTGGCAAAACCTTCAGTCAATGATCTAAACAGCATTGATTATAAGGAGGTGCTTCTAAACATTGTGCACTGAAGCCATCATGAGAATCACACAATCAAATATTAATCATCTCAGGAAAACTTTTAGTATACAGACTAGCACATAATACATTATGTAGAATGTACAGTGCTTAAAGCATTAAAAAGGTTCAACAGCAACTTGTTTTTTCCAGAAACGATGTCTCTGTTACTAGCTCAGGACAATCTTCCACTGTAACTATAGAGGGAAATAGTCGCTAAGAAAATAGTCTACATGTTCTGTGGAAAATCTAGGTTCTCTAGAATGCTTTTTTAAATGATTTTAATTTTAGCATTGTGCAGGCAGAAACCTCAGAGGCAAACTTCTCAAAACCTGCACATAAGGGGAAATTGAGAAAATGTATTTTTTTGTTACAATGTGGGTGAATCAACTCTTTAAAGAAAAGGTTGCTGTGACACCCATGACTCCTCCCTTATACTGTGTATGTCACAGTCCAGCAGGTATGTGCTTATCTCCAAATGAACCATACAAAGTGTCACTTTCTGTCAAATCATTAACAAGAGCAGGAATTTGTATCTGATAAACCTTTAAGAAAGATAGGCGGTATGTGGCAGAGCCTCGAAAAGTGTACCTATAAGAATTGTGTTTAATAACAGTTAAGCAGAGTTGAGGCAGAGTTTCTCATTATCAGGCAGAGAGAAAAGAGCCATTCTGAGCCAGTGACCCCATTAGGCGAAGGCCATCCAATGATGTTTAAAAAGCTCTCGGGGTGCGGTGGGAGTCCCAGCCCCCTGGCCCATCATGAACCCCCCTCGTTTGTAGCACAGGTCCGGCCGGAAGCAGGCTATTCTCGTCCCGCATTGTGCAGCCAAACTATTCTGACGCTGTCCATTGTGTACGAATGCTTTCCATGACTCTCAGCGATTTTAGTGGGCCTGCACCTTAAATCCCTCCATTATGGACCGGCTTGCATTGCCACATTTGCTGCGTTGGCTTTTGTATTCAGTCGACCCGTCCCTTTCACCCCGTCCCGCTAACTTTTTACTTTTCAGCTAACGTTACTCCTCCATCAGCGGGTGTAGCCAAATTCTGACCCAAAAGGGCTACATGGTTGTTATGGCCAAAATAATTCACGATAACGATATTACCGCGATAGCTATAGAAAATTTGAAGGGAAACATTGGCCAGTCACGCACTGACAAATCATGGTATTTTTACATTTTCACTTCTGCCTTCTGAAAGGAAGCAGAGAAACAATAGTATTAGTTTTCATCGAACTCTGTCACTACAGTAAGAGTGCTCTCTCTTCTCAGTCCTATAGGACGACAGCTTCATGGGTGGAAGATGAATCTCCAGCTGTCGGGCGACTGTGCGTGTGATTCTGCTGCCATTGAGGAAGTTTCCCAGAAGACCCAGTGACTCCCGCCTGTCGCCTATGCCTCCTGCTGAATGTGGAAAGCCTAGGATGGAAGACCCACCAAGTGCTGCTCGTAGGCACTGGAACAACGCTCTCGACCTCCACAACCATCTCGCCTCCACCCTTGCACACACAAGCACAACCAGCTGCTTCGCTGCCATCACCAACCAGACGGGGACCACCGCCACCGGGTGACAAGAATCCAGGATGTTTGTGAACTTCCGCCGGATACGAAGGTGCCAGTATGTGCAGCTGATGACCACTTGCCTGGTGCTGTCGGTGGTGATGGTTTGCTGGGAGCAGTTGGACAAAAGTGTTGTCAGCCACGTCAAGTCCTACTCCTACCGCTACCTCGTCAACAGCTTCACCTACATCAACAAGAGCCTCACCATCCCACGTGAGCAGGCCAGAAGCTTTAGCAACTTCCGCTACCTGCTGAACCACCCGGATAAATGCGCCGGCAAGGACGTCCTCCTCCTCCTCTTTGTGAAAACATCCCCAGAGAACATTGAGAGGCGGAACGCCATCAGATCCACGTGGGGTAATGAGACCTACATCCAGAACGCTCTGGGAGTGACGGTGAAAGTGGTGTTCGCCTTGGGGGCACCTCAGGCCAGGAAGGAGGAGCCGTCATGGACCAAGAGATTTCATCTTCAGGAGCAGCTCATCCACGAGGACCGTCTCCACGGTGATTTGATCCAACAAGACTTCTTAGACTCGTTCCACAACTTGACTCTTAAGCTGATCCTGCAGTTCCACTGGACGCACAGCCACTGCGCACACGCCCGCTTCCTCATGACCGCTGACGACGACATCTTCGTCCACATACCCAACCTGGTGAGCTACCTAAGGGACGTGAGCAGCAGAAGTGTCACAGACTTTTGGGTTGGTCGAGTGCACAGGGGGGCGCCGCCAATCCGCAGCAAAGACAGCAAGTACTTCGTGCCCTACGAGATGTATCAGTGGTTGTCGTACCCTGACTACACAGCTGGGGCCGGGTATGTCGTGTCCAGCGACGTAGCGGACAAAATCTACCAAGCCACGCTGACCCTTAACGCCTCTCTTTACATAGACGATGTGTTCATGGGCATCTGCGGCATCACTGTCGGCGTATCACCACAGGAGCACGTCTATTTCTCAGGTGAGGGCAAAGCGCCCTACCACCTGTGTATCTATGACCAGATGATAACCTCGCACGGTCACGTGGAGGATATCTACGACCTGTGGAAGACGGCGACCGACCCGCAGGTGAAGCAGAAGACCTCTGGACTCGTAGGGAGGCTGTACTGCGCAGCCGTGAAACTGGCTCTCCTTTGTAAACCATATTATTTTAACACCTACCCGTGCAAAGCTGCCTTTTTGTAGTATTACGTCAGGTTTGTGTGTGCGAGACAGAGTGAGGGAGTGTGTCATAGGTCACAATGAAAGGAGGATCATAGTTGCGAATATTACCTCAGTCCTTTTAGTTGGACACCCATGTGAAAACACTGGAGCATGTGTTGTGTGTTTCCGGAGGCAAAGAGAGACTTATGTTTGTTACTGTTCAGTGTGAGATCACCAACACGTCAATGACAGCTAGTTTATTACTGTAATAACACTGGCTTTGCATTGACAGCAGAATGTGTTAAAAACAGCTCCTAAAAAGATGGTGTCTATTGTCATGTAGTCCCAACTCAAACCCACCGTGCTCAGAAATAGGATTTTAATAAAGACTATATTAAGTATGATAAGGAAAAATGCCACAACTTTTGTTCTCATTGGTCCAAAGTTTTGAATTTGTATGGACATACTTTGGGCAAATATCTAACAGTACAACTTTGACATTTTTAGATCACATGAGAAATCACACACAGGGTTTTTGAAGAAATTAGAAAAAACACAGACATTGTGTTTATTAAATGTATTCTATACGATTCTTTTTTTCTTTTATGGATTTTGTTCATATTTTGAGTTTTGATATCTTTGGGCACATGGGACTTCTGTTTTTTCTATTTGTTTTTTTCTATTTAGGAACAAACAGTAGTCCCATGTGACCAAAGAGTAAATATAGTATGATAAGAAAAAGTCACTTCTCAGCCAAACGGTTTGACGGCTTCAAAGATTTCCTCAGATTTGTGCTTATGCAAGCCCAGAAAGCACTGTATTAAATGTATTTAATGCGGGCACAAATGGGTTAACTAATTTATTTTCCATCTCAGCCAGTTGGAGAGCGTAGTTCCTTCTTGTCTTGGTTTTATTTTGCTACTAATGTGACACACAAAAGGGCTGCCAAAAAACTAATCTTGACACAAGGCATTGACTTAGAACATACCTTCTCAGTAAAATGCAAAAGTAACACATTTTTGGTGTTCCTGATGTGTAATAAAAAGAAGCGGTAGGTCAGTGACGTGTCAAATCTAAAAATATCTACACGTCATGAAGTGCAAAATTCCTCACAGTGAAGTAGAATAGATGTGTAACTGAGAAGACTTTACAAACAGTTCCTGTGCTGGAAATAATGATGATGTGACGATGAGCAAGAAAGCGTGTACTCCAAATTAAATATTTTCTTGTTATAAGATTATTTTGTTTTATTAAATTTGGGAAAAAGGTTTTTTAATGAAATAAAATCTCCCAAGTGAAAGTGTTTTTTTGACTGTGCAACTCTTTTCACAGTTTCATTATTACTTGAAGGGCACATTTTAGGAACATCAGAGCCAATAATGTTTTCTGAGGCGAACAGTTCACAGTTCAAGCTTTTCTTTCCAATGACGTGTTTCGCAGTCACTGCAGATGAAAACTTAATACACAAACACACACATAGTGTCAATATTATCATGGTGTATCTAAAAAATGCTTATCCAAAATGTCAAGAAATTACTAAAAAGATAAATAACTATTAACAAAGTCATCTTTGAAAATACTTTTTTCAATAAGGGGTAAAAAATAATAAAACCAGTAAGCCTCTGTTACACAATAACACAAACTAACTAACTACAGTAACTCACGTGTTCTGGGAAGTAAAATGACTGTTTTTGTCGATGTAGTGTGATGGCTTTGGTTAGAGCTTAAATAACGGTTTCAGTCTGACTGCAAGGTAGAGCGCTGAAAATATTCTAAATATATAATACACTTAAATTGATATAGATTGTTTTAGGTGGGCCTTTCTCTTAGGTGGCTAAAATAAGTTTTGCTGCTGCCCCTGTCCACAGCAATATATTGCTTTACTGAAGTGCGAACTATCCCTTTAACAGCCCTAACTTCTGACCCACAAACAGCCTGTGTTCACAGTCATAGCTGTGGTCTGGTTTCTACACAGAGCGGGTGGAGGTGCTACACAAGCCTCATTAGAGTGCAAGTGCAAACGTCTAGCATCAAAGTGCTCAACAATTTACTACCAAAACACATCTTTATGGTGAAGGAATGGACTTTGCCTCGGCATGTGTGCTGGAATACTGCCCCTCCCCCCCCCAATCTGACATTTGATACGTAGAGCCAAAAATACCCCTGGCATCAGCCACAAAGTCATCAGCGTCCTCAGGGTGTTTTGATCCACGGAGGCATCTGGCACATTGCTAACAGTAATAACTCGGGCTGGTCCTGTGTCAGCGTTCAATGTCGTAAACCTTCACAGAAAACAAGTGGTTGTCATTTTTCAGCTGTGTGACAGATTGACCACAATGACTATTTTAGACAGAATTAAGATTTTGACACTCACACATCACCTAATTACTTTTTGTGTTCGTCTGCACTTCGTTCCGTACAGTATTGTATATCTAATTCCTGCTGCAGCAACAGCCAGGTTTCCTCTCTGGGAATATTGAATGTTTGGTCTCCTCTCAGTGAATCTCCATTTTTCACTAAGTAATCACCGATTACATCACCGATTACATCACTAAGTAAACGTGTCAGTGTCCCTCACTTCTCCTCAACTTGCTGTGAATTGTCGACATGTTTATTTATCCTGAAATGTGATGTTGCCTGGATTAGCTGTTCTCCAAACAGCTGCTCTGTTTCCAAGGCAACGCATAAAGCAGAATAATTCACACAAAGGCTTTAGACGGGCCTAAAACACAACCAGCTGCCTGCATCTGTTAGGATATCGACATACAGATGATTCATAAGCAATTCTGTTAAATCTCATAATGTCATGTATTATAATATTTGAGCAGTTTAGTCTGATTTCCCTCGGAGATAGAAACTGATTTGTTATTTTTAGTTTGACTAAAGTGATCATGAGAGAGCTGGCCTATGAGGAGTCAGATGCTGACTTTAGTCTTCAGAACAATGAAGCTCGTCTTTAGTCACTTCCCAAGAGGTGGCTTTCGAAAAATAATTGTGCTGACGACGTTGACGTGCTAAATATAATTGTAGAATGCACCAGCTGAGCCCCATGGGCACGCTACAGCTATAGCTTATTAAAAAGAAAAATTTCAAAGAGATCCGCATCTCAGAATACGAAGTTAACATAATTTATATGGCAAGGCGCAAAGATTCATATGAAAATAGGTAGATTCGAGTGAATTAAAAAGGAATTGTTTGACATTATTGTACACTTGTTTGTTTTCTCGTCAAGAGTTAGATGAGAAAATTGATAACACTCTCAGACATGTACGCTAAATATGAAGCTACAGCCAGAAGATGGTTCGCTTAGCTTAGCATAATCACTGGAAAAAGCTAGCCTGGCTCTGTCGGACAACGAAAAATGGATTAAACATAAATCCTAATGTCAAACTGGTAGGCAGAGTTTCGTTGTTTTTCACAAGTGGAGAGAGCCATGCTAGCATGTCGCATGTCAAGTCAGTATGCTAAGCTAAGCTAACCAGATAAGCAGAAAGAAGTTGACAGACAGATTCCCCTCCATCGTGTCAGGATTTGGTGTTTAAAGTTTGTTAAACTCTAAGAATGCGAAACAATGCAGCGTTTCTTCAGGCTTGAAGAATATATATTCAAAATAACAAATACAACAATGTATTCCAAAAGTCCTACAGGCTCCAAACATATGTCTTAAAATAAAGATTCTTACACCACATAGATGTATTTCCTATGTTAATGAGACCTTTTGTTTACATTGGAATTATCACATCAGTAGACTGATACAGGACATAGAAGATAATATATATAATATCTATATATAATATAATATTCATTCTTATCTGCAATTCTGATGCAGAGACTCCATTAAATTGTTCAGCCTTCCACCCGACCCTACACCTCAATCTCACAGTTACCCTTGAGTGATGGCATCACAGCGATGAAGCCAATTTATGATGTAAGACCAACGTGACGAATATGTTGCTGATATTTGTTAATCATCAACAGACACTTACTGGTTGAACAGTTTGCAGTTTGCATTCTAACTTATGTTCTTTAAAACATTAGTAAAGACTTAGTACCTTGAAGAAATAACATGTCATTCCTGTCAACATTGTGAAAGATATTCATAAATCAGTTTTTATTTGTAATCTTTGGTTGAATAAACATTTACTACCATGAATGCTGCGTGTATTGACGCAACTATGGATGAGTAACATAAGATCTCGGTAACACTATCTATATAATGCATTATAAACATACATATGTGTTATAATCTTCTTATAGCACTGTATAATTATAGCTGTTAGCACTAGTAAATGTTCATAATGCTTTATAACATTAATCCTAAATCATATGACTCATAAGGTCAAGTATCATAATACTTCATAATTGCTGGTCACTCAGACTTTGTGTGCAAGGATCAGTGTCATGTAATTCCCATAGTTGCAACACATTCTAATCTTTTTATAATACATTATCAGTTATTTATCATTATGTCATGATACTCTTAGTCATTGGGTGCTTAAAGCAAAATAATAATTTTACAACAGTGTGTTTTTGCATAGATATATTCTTTTCATTATATATTAAAGCAAAAATAATGAGCACTTAGTGTAACTAAAAATATTAAGCAATTATAAGTGATTATAATGCAATATAAAAACACTAATGTATAACAACTTGGGAATTATGTCAGTGAGCGACCAGCAATAATAAAGTATTGAGATACTTATAATATATAATGTCATTATAACTTGGTTTAATGCTTTAGGATTATTGTTATAAAGCATTATGTATATTTCTGAGGTCTTATAACTAGAATTATATGGCCATATAAGATTATAACACAAGCATGTTTATAATGCATAATAGAGCATCATAGAAAGTGATCTCAAACTGAATGTAGTGCGTTGAGACTGACGAGTGGATGGATGGCAGTGAAACCTGCAGGTGGAGGACCAGGTAGTCTTTCTGGATCATCTCTGGAAACACAGATTCGAAGGCCCAGCTGACACACACTGAACAGTAAAGGCAAAATATTGTGCTATAATGCTTGACATTCACAAAGGGAACAAATAAAGGACTAAAAATGTGGACTCTTGGTTCTTGGGGCATTGTATCATCAGTGGGTTAACTACACGTGAAAGAAGCCTTATGTTTCTCGAGGGAGCTGCGTGAAATCAGTTTGAGGATAGGGAGGGACCTCACTGCCAGAGGGCCACTTTGCATTCTCCAACAAGTTTGTGTCATGGTTTTAAAGTATGTTTTAAAACACTAAAGAAAATATCTCTAAACCAGCCAAAATATTCTTGGGTGTTTTTACCAGTTTACAAGTAGGTGGTGCCGTTTATCAAGTCTTTACAGCAGTGATTCTACCTGCTGCTTCAACAAGGCCATGTTAAAGTAGTGTTGGAACCCGAACACAAACCTTCTCTAAAGAGGTAAATCATTCTAGTACTCCTTAACAGAAGACACAAATGTACTTACAGCCATTTTAGTTTATTAAGATATTTAAACAACTCTGGGAGGAAGAAATCTGAAAAACAGCCAAGCAATATACTCTAAAGGGTAAAACTACATGTCTGCATAATATTGCCAGTGAATTCAATAGCAAGGAAGGTACATTTAAAAACATTTACTAACTAATAAAAGTGAATCTACAATACGACACAAGTGCCTCTATTAGGCAGTCCCACATTACACCGTACATATGTTAGCATAACATAATTTGCAGACTTTATACAGCACTTATACCTTTTAGTCCACAAGTAAATTACTAAACGGTGGAGAACATCACCAGATACACACAGATTACATGGAAAGAAATATCTAATAAGAACCTTTAAGATTACAGACTCCATGGCTTTGTAGCTCCAACCAGTCACCTGTCGAGGTTAGAATCTACAACTGTCCGAGAGGGACCACCATAGAAGTCACCTCTCGCTTTTAACACATACCAAAATTCAGATCCAAGGTTTAGCATTGAGAAGTTTTCCCCTCGAATAATATAAGCACAATGCAAGTGGACGATCGCTATCACTGCGTTTTAAAAAATAATCTCAGTGCTCAAATCAGGTCGGCCACATTCATGGGCATCTCCTCCACAGTAGTATTGTAAAACGTCTCAATATCTCGAAGAATCCTCTTGTCTTCCTCAGTGACGAAGTTGATAGCAACTCCTTTTCTGCCAAAACGGCCACCACGACCAATTCTGGAGAGAGTAAAGAGAGACCATGTTAGACTGACGGGAGGCTGAGGAGCACAGACTGGTGCAATATACGATGCAATTTACCTATGAATGTAGTTCTCTCGGTTTGTAGGAAGGTCATAGTTAATGACCAAGGAAACCTGCTGGACGTCAATTCCACGAGCCTGAGAAGAAAAAAAGGCATTTGGAAATGATATTATACTCCGAGTAAGTGAGAGACAGAGGGCTAAAAACATTGTGCATATAAATGTCGCTCGTACATAAGTAACAAATTCTACATAAGAACACATTGTGGAGAACGAGCCCTAATCTCCCAAAAGCTTTGACTGCTTGGCCATTTTAGGACGGTTGCAGGATTTAGAGACATTTGGGGTTTGAATTTTTAAAAACATTTCTTGTAAATCATCCATCACATTAGACTCATACTAACCAGAAGATCAGTAGTGATCAACACTCGGCTCGAGCCAGATCTGAACTCCCTCATAATCACATCACGCTCCTTTTGATCCATATCACCATGCTGTAAATAAAGACTTACGTTACGTGAATGTGCAGCATTAATATTGATGAGCCTTGACAAGCAAAACAAGTGTGTTGATCTACAGAGTTTTAGAACAAAGCCTACCAGAGCAGAGACTGTGAAGTCTCGAGCGTGCATCTTCTCAGTCAACCAGTCCACTTTTCTCCTCGGTGTTGAGAAAAATGACAGCCTGGGTGATTGTCAGCGTTTCATACAGATCACACAGGGTGTCCAGCTTCCACTCCTGGAGACGGCCATGAAAAACAAGTCATACATTGTTCAGTTGACAAGTCATAATGCAAGCCTGCTTATTTAACTTTTTTTTTTTACGCGCAGCCAATATGTAACACAGGATCTTGAGACAAAGGACACTGGACATTTAGAAAGAGGTCCCCCCCGAGCCTCATTTCTGATACTGTGTCTTTCATTTCCTTCCCTGGTGTACCCATGCTTACACGGCCACATGAGCTAAACCTGTGAGGCTTGGCTCCTGCAGTTTTAGCAGGGTGCTTTAGAGAGAAGGGACATTTGACATGGCCAACAGTGAGAAGCCCGTTTCAGATAAGTAAACCCACCTCTCGCTCCACATTTATGTAGAATTGCTTGATCCCCTCAAGGGTAAGCTCTTCTTTCTTCACCAAGATGCGGATGGGTTCTCGCATAAACTTCTTGGTCACCTCCAACACCTCTGCTGGCATGGTTGCCGAGAGCAAGACCACCTGTAGAGGATGCATAACATGTTACCAAACGATCCAAGAGACCACGTCTAGTAGAAACTTGGTGGAATATTAAAAAATAAAACATTTAAATGAAGACACAAGTGTGGCACTGCACCTTGAGACAGAGGCCAATGAACATTAAGAAAGAGGTTCGACTACATCTCATTTTCAGTACAGTGACTAATGATCTCCTTCCACGCAATACTCTGCTAGCATTATTGCACGAAACAGATTAATCTGAATCACACAATTATAGCAGTGTTCTGTTAATGCAGAAGGGGTCCATATTTTAAAGTGTGATTGAATAAAAAAAGATTCTTACTTGAATGTTTGTGCTCTGCTTCTGAAAGATCTCATAGATCTGATCTTTGAACCCTCGGCTCAACATCTCATCAGCTTCATCCAGAACAAACATCTTTATGCATTTTGCCGCTGTGCAGAAACATGTAGTTAGAAGTCAAGTTTGTATTTATGAAAACTTATGAGAACGCTTTGCTGATCAGGAGCATGTCTTACTTACACAGATGGCCCCTGTTAAGCATGTCGTACACTCGACCGGGTGTGCCCACTACTATGTGAGGGGACTCAGCCTGGAGCTTCTGTATCTCACTGCGGAGATCAGTCCCTCCGATGCATGCATGACAGGCTGCCCCCATGTAGTCACCTAGAGCCAGAATGACCTTTTGGATCTAATCAGGGGAGAAAGGAGCAAAACCAAAAAGCCAAATTTCAGGATTTGTACACAATGGCATGAAATGACATTTGACAAGTGTGTGGAAAAACTGTTTAAAAAGTGATCAGTAAAATAAAAGAAGTCTCCATTATAAGAGTCAGTCCCGAAAGATGGTAAAACATCATTTCACCCAGTTTTCCACAGCAACATGTGAATATTTAATCCACAATCAATTCAAAATGCAGCTAGACAGATGCAGCCATGGACAGACACTACACCAATCTTAAAATACTATGCTTCACACTTTCACAATTGTTTTAAGTTTTGAAAAAAAAAAAGGGTACCTTAGTAATTGAATCAGTGTCCTCAATGTGCAGTCTAGGTCTGAGATACTGTGGAGGTCACTGTGACCTCAGAAACAGCATACCTGCTGAGCCAGCTCTCTGGTGGGAGCCAACACTAGAGCCTGAGTCTCCTTCAGCTCAATGTCCAGTTGCTGCAAGATAGAGATGGCAAACGTGGCCGTCTTGCCCGTGCCCGACTGGGCCTGGGCAATGACATCATAGCCTAATGGCAAGGGGACAATTATTTACAGTAAGAAAACATTTAAGAGTGCAAGTTCAACTTTATAGACAAGAAATCTGACATGTTAAGTCAGATTCTCTTCCTACAGTTGAGACATGTTTAAATCTCTGCAGAGTTATGCAAAAGGTAGCCGTATTGAGTGATCAGTAAGGTAAAAAAGATATCACCATGATTTGGTAAGTCCCGAAAGATGGTAAAGCATCATTTCACTCAAACATAACCAATCCACATGCCAGTTAAATATAGTTTATGTACCTTTGATACAAGGCATGATTGCCCTTTGTTGAATGGCAGATGGCTTTTCAAAACCATATGCATATATCCCCCTGAGAAGAGCCTCCTTCAGGTTCATATCATCAAAGTTGTCTGTAATCTCGTTCCAGTTGCTCTGAAGTAAAGATAGTTTTGTAAGTACACCAATTCCATGCTAAAGTTGCATTTTCAGCTTTGAGGGGAGAGCTAACGTCAGTTTATCACGTGCTTACCTCGATGACACCATCAGGCTCCATTCCATCGGGCCCCCCATGGTCTCTATCTTTTGAGCTTTGTGAGAAAGAAAGACATACCATAGTTAACATTAAGTCAACGTACCATCTTAACAAATGAGTAAGAGTCTTATAGATACAATACTAAAAAGCCTGGCAACTACAACGTACCATTCCTACCACGTGTCAAGACGCTAGATATGTAAAAACGGCCTTTTCGTGTTCATTTAAAGTGATTAACACGTAAAAACTGCGTCAGGTTTAAAAGAGATACTGGGTTACGCCCCAAGTATCCGACGAGAGCCCAGGGCCTCGCTGCGTCCACGTGAGCAGGGCGAAAATACCTGCGCCTCCGAAATATACCCCATATGTAAGCCTGGAAACATGTCAGGCCGACTCACATGTCCATTACGATGCATATCAAGTAGAGTAACAAAAGCGTTAACCAATATGTCAGACAATTGGGCCTGTGGTGCCAACGGTGGCTTCTGCTACCCGACAACTAGGCCGAGCTGTAACCTGGGCCGTCGGTTCCCTGACTGCAAACCACCAGCCACGACAGGGAACAGTTGATTATAAAGACTACAGCCCGGTTCTCAAGAGTTTCACATTAGCCATACGAAAGATCCAACTGACACACGTGATGCAAATGGCATGGCCATTTGGAAATGCAGTGTAGCTGCTAACCGTTAGCAAGCCCATCACTCTCACGGCGGTTGGGGCCTAACTAACTAGATAATAAGTAATTTGACATTTTACAGAGAAAACACCACCGTGGTACGCTTAAGTTAACATAGACATCGAATGCTGTTTTTAAAAAGGGACCACATGTAAATGTACCTGTTGTAATCAGCAGAATCGCTAGACATGATCCGTTCACAACTTCAGCATGCGACTGAAAAGATCGCTCATGGCGATGCCAACTGGTTTTATGCAGCCGGACTATTTTCACTGATTAATTTTAAATGCTCAGTTTAGTTGACAATTCACTCTCAGTTGATCAACTAAATGTTTGGATCACAATAAATTGTATTCACCATCTGCTGTATACATTGTTATATATTAATAACCGATAGAAATGTTAAAAATAACCCACACTATATTTTTCAGCGGAAGGATATTGCAGTAATAAGTAGTGCTTGGCCTACTACAGTGTCTCTGACAGGACAAAACTCCTCCTGAGTCGGACCAGGTTGCGCGAGAGAGAGGGTTCGATGCAAAAGATACAATTAATGCAGTCAACGTAGTGTTTTACATTATTTATTCTTACATGATATATTCTATATTTAACTCAGGCAACTTGGGATATTAGATAACAGTGAACCACAGCTGCTTATCATAATTAATTACATTAATAATTAATACATTATTTATTTCAGAGTAATGTTGGAGACAGGTTTTAAAACATAGCCCAAATTACAAGTATACAATCCCTCTTGTATTTAACTGAGTGTTTCATGGGTGAAGTTGCTGTTATTAACTTTGCATTTCTTATCAAGTCAAATTTGCTATATATTTGCTGGTTTCCTTCTTGAAATCAGACATTATATTGTAAACGTCCATTACTTACGTCTTACTGGACTTGAGTAACTCTAAATTAAAATTAACTAAATTACTTTTTCTCTGCAGTTTTCTTTCCATCTCTTATTTTCAAACTGATCCTAATTACACCATAATAACCAACCAACCAGGGAGTATGATACTCCCATACTCCCTTTTCATATTGACTGTGTTGACTTTAGCCCACTTTGACCGCTTAACCATAACCAGCTTCTTTTTGTATTGCCATGTATTATCCAACCTCTCACTGTCTGACGACGCTGAAATGAGCTTCCGATTCGGCGGAAACTTACTTAGCATTGCTGAACGACCAATCCTTCTTTATTATCTACTCTTTTGTTTTGAAAGCATGTTATACATTTTAGAGAAAACCTTAACGTTGTCTGAAAATAAAAACCACGATACTTAGACTGTTCAAATCTGGACTATATTATCCTAGAGAGGCTAAAGAGTATTTAAAATACAATTTCTGATTTGTGAAACCTTTAACCTATTTGTAAAAATGCAAAAAAGGGAGAAAAGTGGGATTGCAGATGATAGTTGGTTGGAAAGGAGCAAGAGGATAGCAGAAAAAGACAAAGACAAACTTACATGTGGAGATTTTAGTAGTAGTTAAAATGCTCTATAGGTACTTTGAACAATAGAAATAGCAGCAATTATTTTAAGATTACAACTAAAAGTCGTAGCAGTACTTTCTAGCAATAGTGACAGTAATGCAATGGGAGACTACTGCTTTTAACTCAAAATCAGACTCACAGACTCATAAAGCAGGAGCAATAACTGAGTTTACTTTGTCAGCAGGCATAACACATTACACCTCAGGGTAAAAGGTAAAAGGCTATTTATTTTTTAAATAGCATCGATCAAAATCAGAATTGCAGGCAGGCAGATTCAGGCAAAACAAAGGGAGTAGGAGACATGATACACATTTTGGAAAATGGCTAGGCTTCTTTGAAAGTCTAGTATAAACTATTTCGATAATAGGGTAATGAGGATCATGTCTGCAGGCAGGTGCAAAGTCAGGTGACTGGCAAAGGTAGGA
The DNA here is from genome assembly GCF_900634415.1 of Cottoperca gobio. Lineage (NCBI taxonomy): Eukaryota > Metazoa > Chordata > Actinopteri > Perciformes > Bovichtidae > Cottoperca > Cottoperca gobio. Next base: position 21,108,903 of record NC_041371.1, read on the forward strand.
ACAATAAGGATAACTGGTGGGCAGGAATTTTGATAGTTGTGACTGAGTATTGACAAGAAACTTTTCATTAAAGAGTTTAGAAAAAATGAAGAACAAGCCCAATAATGGCTGAATTATGGTACTTGTAACAGCTTTGTCAAAAGTGAGGAGACTTACAGTGACAGAGATTGACCGTGACAGTTAGAGGAAAGGTAAGAGAACAACAGTAGTTCTTCAAAGAGGAAATTGAAGAGTAAATGAACCATTTGACCAATCTACGAAGGTGTTTGGATTTCAAGCTTTCACGAATCAGAAACTGTGTTTTAAAGAATCTTCAGCCTTTACCAACCAAGCACATCATACTATAATGACAGACGTCTGTGTGTGTATCTGAGTTTTGATTATGTCGCCAACCATTGGACTGATCTACTTCACGCTTGGTGGGTGTGTTGCTGAGGACCCGAGGGAGCGCAGTGCCGCGTGTGAACTTATTTGGATCAGCAATTCTGTAGAAAACAGCGAAACCCAAAAAAAGTGCAAATAGAAGCGCATCAAAATTCACGTCAATTCAAAATAGTTGGCCCCTCCGTTCCATTACGTTACCAGTGATAGAAATAAGGATGTGTGTTTGTGTGTTAAACTTGTTGCACATTTATCAGTACCGTTACGGTACAGGTGACCAGAGCGGCCAAAAAGGTTTGCCTCCCTTTAAATAAAGACTATAGGCTCAATTCCAATCCGGCCCCTACACCCTCTCCCTGCCCACTTCCACTCCCTTTGTGCGTTCGCGTAGAGGGTCTCCACTAGCACCTTTATGGATTTTCAACAGCCCCCTCAGTAACTTAATCCTGGTACCTGGCCAAGCTATTGGACTAAAATGTGTTTTGTAACTACTCATACATCAGTATTATATCAATGCATTTGCCCCCATATTGACCTTCAAAAACAAAGCCTAGCTACACCCCAGCCACCTCAAGTCGAAATGGTCTGGACACGCCACTGCCTGCACTTTGCTCAGGTCTGGAACATGCTGATCCTATGTGGCCTGTTACCCTGGCCCTATTAATCTTGGATCTTTCTTTATTTTCCTACAATACCTTTCAACACTGTCAAATATGGGCAGTTTTGTTTCTTGAACATTACAGTAATCTATACAAGACATGTTTTCTTTTATTTCAGTGCAATGCTGAGTGTACAAAGACACATTTTCTCCAGACAATGATAATATTGTTTAAATCTGAAAATGTAAATGTTCTTCAGTTCTGACAACAAAGCAGAACAGCAAGTTTACTTTGACTCTAATGCACAATGGTGTAGTAGTTGGAGAATAGTTCCTCCCCTGCTGTAATGTCTCTGAGGGATACAAGGGCAACACAGCGTAGAGGCCTCTGTGTGTCATGGCTGTAGTTGACATTAGGCAGATACTGCCAGAGCTCAAAGGGAAATCTGTCCGGCACATCAAACTCCTGGTAGCACACGTTAGCAGGCGACTCGTTGGAGCAGTTGTTCACATACTGTCCAACAGCTAGTGGGTTTTGTGGACTGGATGTCAGCCAGCTGGTGTCACTCATCATGAAGGGCCCCATTCTGTCCCTGCCACTGCAGGACTTGAACACCATTTTGGAGATGCCTTTGTCATTTCCATCAATCAAGACACCATCAATGCATCTGAACACAAATGGGTTTCTGATGGACTGGAGGAGGATTGGGTCGTAGGCTTGATAGACTGTGCCAGGGTACATGGCCACTGTAGCTCCTTTTGGTACACATCCTTTGGTGACAAACACTCCAGTTCCTGCAAAGGGCAAAGTGCTAGGTTTCCGGGCAATGCAGAATCCTAGAGATTGTAGCATGGCATCATCTCCACGCTGGTCTTCTTCAGTTGTTTCCTGTCTGAGAAGGGGAGTTTGAGCCGCTCGGAGCTCCCAATGATCAGCCCCATGCACCCTGGGCAGGACTCTGAAGAGCTGCAGCAGGCTCTGTGAAACCTCCTCATCTGGGACCAGCTTGTCTTTCGAGCGCTCCGTCACCTGCCGCAGAGTTTTCTCATTTTTAGACAGGTTCAGTACAACCCAAGGTACAAACCGGTGTCTGTACGATTTCCATTTGTTCTGAAATCTGTTTAGAGCACTCCTTAACATTCAGATAGACGTCTTATGTGTCCAAACACATAGGTCGAAATAAGGAGTTTATTTTCACGATTCCTAGAGCCACTTCCGACAAGTTGCTCCAAAATAAAAAGCACACCTGTTAATATATCTAATTTAATCTCAGAACTCTGAAACTTTGATAAACTTTGTTTTATCACTTTACGATAAATATGTATAATATGTTAGGTAATGAACATAAAAACGAACAATTTAACAATTTAGGATATAGCATAATCAAGGAGAGACCTTTTATTTTTAATAAATGATGCTTCAACCGGAAGAACATTTTACGTGACTCGTAAAAACTTTACACGCATTAGCCAGCTGGATGGGCGGAAAGGGAGTCGGGCAAAGACAAACATGGTAAGAAATTAATGTTTTTACTCTGTTGCCTTGATGCAAATGTAAACAGTGATTGCAAACACAAACTCTTACTTTGGGGTGATTAATATAGTCAAGAAGCTGCGCTATTGACCTTACATTCCCTTTATATAATGAAAACAAACGTAGCTCTCGACGTTAGCATGAGCTAACTAGCTCACGGTGAGACTAGCCAGCTCGCCTTGATAGCTAGCTAAGCTGGCTAGCCATTAAGCCAACTGACAAACTAAATTAGCTCACGTTACACACCACAGCGAAAGCTATGCATTGCTGTCGGCAAGATGTTATGAATAGTTTGCTTTTTAATTTTTTATCGTAAATCAAACGATACTAGCCAGTCAACAAATTGCAACTCGGTTTCTGCTGTCAGGTTAGCATGTTATTGCTAGTTCTTCTAATGCTGTTATTTAAATGTGTTAAACCATGGTTAAGTGTGTATGTAGCTAACAACTAGCCTACTCTTAGTCATTTTTGGAAGTGTTGGATTGTTAGTCCTGCAGTTGCAATAGAAAAATAATGTATTTGATTTGGATGCTCATTACATTAGTCTATTCGTGTGTTATTGCAACAAGTGTTTTGTGTGTCTTTGTCCAGAACAAGCTGAAGTCCTCACAGAAGGATAAAGTTCGTCAGTTCATGATTTTCACACAATCCAATGAGAAGACTGCACTGACATGTCTGTCACAGAATGACTGGAAACTAGATGTTGCCACTGATAAGTTTTTCCAAAATCCAGAGCTCTATGTTTCAAATCTAAAGGGTGCCTTAGACAAGAAGAAGCTTGATCAGCTGTACAGCAGATATAGAGGTAAGACCTTTTTAATGTAAGAATAAAGCACCACAGTAATAGTCAATGCAACTTTCAGCTTGTTACATACATTTATCCTGTAGAATAAATCACACAGTGCAAGACTGAAAATGTTGAGTGTTATTAATTGAAGAAATTACATTCAATGCTGTTTAGTAATTCATCAAAGCACTCTTTTTTTCTTTTCTTTTTTTTTAATACTTAGATCCCCATGATGACAACAAGATCGGCATTGACGGGATCCAGCAGTTCTGTGACGACCTGGCTCTGGACCCAGCCAGTATAAGTGTCCTCCTCATAGCCTGGAAGTTCAGGGCAGCAACACAGTGCGAGTTTTCAAAACAGGAGTTCATGGATGGCATGGCAGAACAAGGGTAAGAATGTATTTTCAGATGGTAAAAACAATCCTGAAACGCATCCTCTGTTCTCTGTAAAGTGGACTTTATCTTTAAACTGAAAGAGCTACTATCAGAACTTTCCACACTTTGGAGGCTTGAGGCCACCTAGAAATTCCTCAAAACCTCCGAGGCCTCACCCCACTAAAATAATTATTCCGTATTAATTATTCTGTTTCTATAGTTCACATACAGTGACTAAGTTATAGCAAAAACAGACACAGCATGTCTCGTGAAATCACAAGCATTGTCTAGAGTGGTCGAGGATCAGCTCTGGCGGCTGGAACGGCGGCGCATCTGCGTGTGGGTGTGCTGTCAATGCAGCTCCTGCAGTGTGGGTAACTAACTAACTAACTAACTAACTAACTAGTTAATGTAAAATTATGTTATTTTTGATTTATTTAAAAACCCTTTTTTATTTCAGAACAAGAATATATATTTTCATGAATTTGCTACATGGAATAATTGTATATCCCCTGCAATACTTCCACAGCCCCTCCCACACTTTGTTACACACTGCTATATGTAATATAGCAAAACATGCTTGTCAATATAGAGGTTCTAGGCTTTGTTTGAAAGATGTCAAATATAAGCCAAATACTTCAATTTTCTGTTTGACAAAGTTACCATTATACATACAGTGCACCTGCAGCTTATGAATTGCTTAGTTTTACAACAAAGAAGATGAATGTAGTCCACTCAAAAAAACATTACTCTTTGTCCAGCAAAACATAACAGTCAGCTTTGTCTTTTCCCAGGTGTGACAGCATAGACAAGCTAAAAGCTCAGCTGCCAAAGATGGATCAAGAGTTGAAGGACCAAGGGAAATTTAAGGACTTTTACCAGTTTACATTTAATTTTGCAAAGAATCCTGGCCAGAAAGGATTGGGTAAGAATCTTATTAATGCTCATAATCTTCAACTGCTTGTTTGTTTGTTGAATGTGCTAGGGCTGTCCTCGAATAAAGGAATTCTATAGTGTACGATTTTTGATTGCGTTGATTTAATCGATAAATCTGTAAATCTGAGTTTCTCCACAAAGAGTCATGATAAAGCACCACATTAATTATTGTGTTTGCCAAAGATGTGCTCGTACATTTCCTGGAAAGAAACTCATTCAGCATTAATAAAACACTAAAGAAAACCTTAGTCGACTATGCCAAACAACCAATTAATCGACTAAGAGGGGGCAGCCCTAGATTGTACATTGATCTATTTCTGGTTCTCGTACAGATTTAGAAATGGCAATTGCATATTGGAATTTAGTACTGGCTGGAAGATTCAAGTTCCTGGACTTGTGGAACAAATTTTTAGTTGTAAGTTGATAATCACACTCAAAATTTCTCTAAAAATGCATATATCACTTCTCATTGACTTGTTGACTTTTGCAGGAGCATCACAAAAGATCAATTCCTAAGGACACGTGGAACCTCTTACTAGACTTCAGCACAATGATCACAGATGACATGTCGAATTATGATGAGGAAGGTTTGTACAGACACTCTGCTGAAATTGAACCCATTCATCACTGTGTGCATGCACACTATGACCTGTAATTGTTCCTTCACACCCTTTTTAGATTAAGTGCCTCTACCCTGCTTCACACAGGCCTAGTATGGTTTTACAGTATTAATATATTAGTTCAGTCCAGTTATCAGTCCATAATCATGTCTTCACCCATGGTGGATTCAATTAATTTAATTAGTGTTATTTGTTCGTTCAATAGGCGCATGGCCTGTCCTTATTGATGACTTTGTGGAGTTTGCACGACCACACATCGGGACCAAAAGCACGGCAGTTTAAGGGCTGCTCTCACTAAAGGAACAACCATGTGAGGTTTCTAAAAAAACAAACCCTGCAGAGAGCGCAGTGAACGGAGGACAAGGGGACCGCACTGAGCTGAGAACTATGTTGCCTTTTCAACCCTCAGGACTGAAATATTTTACACAGCAGAGACTTTATATGTGTGTGTGTATTTACATATATAAAAAGGCATATCTCTTTGTTGGTCAACTTGTGGTGGTTTGGAACTTTTATCTAAAGTATTCGGCTTTTTGTGTGCGCTCAAGCCAACTAGAGAGGAGTCACCATCTTGGCCAACGTGGTTCATTGATGCTGTTTGGCTCCGCTCTAAAGCAGATAGATAGACAAACTTTTGAATTGTAATCTAAAACCCGAGGGTTCGCAAGGGGATGTCGTTCTTTAAATATTGAATTTTAATACTCTTGTGTGCATTCCTGATTTTGTTTTTGTTTTATGATGCATTTGTGCGACAAGTCGGTATAAAACATTGATTGTAATTTTTTAAGCATAATGCTGTTTGTTTAAACACAAATGTATAAAGATAAAATAAATGTTTCAATTTGGTATCTTTAAAGCTGCCAGGCCTCTGTGTTTGTGTATTACAAATCTAAAAGTCATTCTCAGTGACTCCTGGTAAGTGAATACTGTAGATTATGATTTGGGGCCAGTATGATTTCTTTAATAAACCTGAAGAATGTTTTGAGTTAAATTAGGTCAAATGTTCCTCTCATTGCAATACAAATGATGTTTGTTTAATGATTTAGTAGAGAAAATGGTTTATGATTGGCATGTCATTTGCTGAACTAACATTTTATTTCAATGGGCATGTTATAGTTGATCATTCAGTAATGTAGATGGAAATAATCCAGATGCTTTTATAAGTCTGATAATGAGAAATGGATGTTTGGTTTTGGGTATGCCAAATTAACTTAAATACCAAATTTGTTTTTAATACAAAAGTGATTGCTTTGAGGGAGATACCATATGCATGACTTGAAATGGGTTCGTGATGTATCTCTTCTTTTCAACATCTTATGTGTTATACTTCTGCAGTTACCTCTTGGATATTGTCTATGTTGTATGGGTAAAAAACGTCCATGTTGCATGTTTTTGACACTTATTAATTGAATTGAGATGTAAAAATACTTCTGTACATGCTTCTGCAGCACAATGAACTGGATCATTGAGGGGACGTGCTCGCGCTACCTCCTTGTGACAGCATTTTAAGGCACGTGCGGTTGCTATGGGCGATTGACAACAGACAGCGTCTGCTAAAGTTAGCAACAGCGAACTGGATAAAGAAACAACTGCCAGCAGTTTATTATAATACAGCGGAAACAAGTGCACCTTTGAATTACTTGTGTTACTTTGTAGAGGCTGAGTCAAACCGGGAAATGTCGAGCATTAATATGAATACCGTTTTATCTGACATGGGCTGGGATGAGCGCTTTGCTATCCCGGAACTCAACGCTGAAAACAAGGCTTTGATAGAAGAGGTGAGTGGGAGCACACTTATGTTTATTCATGACACCACGAATAACACTGTTTATTTTGGTTACTGTAACGGAGGAACTGATAGTGCTGTGTTTAGTGTGTATTAACCGACAAACTGGGATGTCTGACAGGTAACGGGTTAGAAGTTGTTACGGACCGTCAAACATTACTAACATAACAGGTTTACCGTCTAGCGCTCCACAATGTAGCTCATATCTGCAGGTTTATCCACTTAGGACACCCTATATTATAACGTGGGATATTCGACAACTCATTTCATCAATAACATCAATTTAAAAAAATCCAATTCAATCGTTTTTTTAATTGTTTATAAATGAAACATCATGCAGCGTTGTTAAGAAATGAACACATCTCAGGCACAGCGACTCAGAAGCAACACTGAACAGTGGCAGATATAAGCTCTTAAAATGAGTGAGAATTGGCTCTATGCTAACTATTACAACATGTTTATACATGTTTGCTTAGTTGTCATTTTCTCTTTATTTCTGGCAGTCATGTTTCTCAGTTGTGTACTGAACTGTGGCCAGTGATGCCTGTTTGAACGTTTGTCAAAAGATTTTTTTTTTTCTTCAAAAAAATGAAATCTATAGATTTTAGGTCATGTGGCACTAAGGGTGGGGGGCACATATTAGGTGGGGGGTCTGAGGGCTGAGCATCACATTTGTGCCTTTTCTGCATCCATTCATGGTGGAAGTGTCATGGTACTTCCTGCTTCAGTGGGGCATAGATGCTTAATCTTCCACTCTTTGAGTTTGGGTGTCTTGTTACTATATCGATAGGGTCGGCGACTCTTACAGGAATACAATAAATACTATGAATCAGCTACAATTAATTCAAATTTCTGCTGCATGAGTGCTGACGAAGACCAAAAAGAGGGCACACATATCTATTTTAAAGTCTTTACATTGGTTACCTGTTAGTTTTTGTGTTGATTTTAAAAGTATAGTATTAGTTCATAAGGCACTCACTCCATGCCTCTCAGAAATGCTTTTGGTTTATGATCCATGGAGCCCCCTCAGATCCTGCGGTTCTTCTCTTTTTGCTGTTCCACAAAGCAAAACAAAAATATCTGCTGAAGTTGCTTTCAGCCATTAGTGTTTTTTAATTCTATGGTTTTATTATTCATACTGATTTTATTATCATCTTTATTTTTTATTTTACTGTATTTCGTTATGCCAATACTTTACTGTTGATCATTATGACATTATTCTATTATTTAATCTTATTAACATTTTACTACTTTTAACATCCTAATGTTTGTCAATCGTTCATCAATCACTTTGAAGTGCATTTGATTTGTTCCAAAGATGCTATATAAATACATTTTGAATAGTTGATTAATTACTGTCTGTGCCCTGGGGCCCATTGTGTCACAGGCCATTGTTGTGTCTATGGGTCGTGTTCTAGCAGTTTGTCAAAAAGTCCTCTAATACATGATTCATGTTTTTATCAAATCATGTTGGGTCAAATCCAAAAGCTAACAATCAAAATGTCTTACTACATAGGCTCACATGAGCTTTATCACTAACTATTGTATTATGCTCCACACTGCAACCATATTGTACTAATAACATTTTAAGCATCTAGACCGCATGGCTCTGACACCTGGGTTCACAAGTTTAACGTCGACACATAATGGGCAACAGACGTGTTTCAGCTAAATGGTGAATCTGTTCATGTGTCACAAGACAAATGTTTGTAACTACATGTATTGACGGGAAAACAATGCTGCAGAAATATATGTTGATGATATAATGCTTTTAATCTGATGACTTCCTCGACAACAGATTCGTAAAAAAGAGGCAAAGTCGGTGCAACTGGAAAACAAACTTGAGCGAAAAAAGGATCAGAAGCAGTTGATGGTCGATTATCTCAAAAGTGCTAAACAAGAGCTGGAAAACACAGAGGTTGGAATATCAGAATACGTTGTTTATTTATTCTGTATCAGACCCGTGTGTGTCTCTTCTGGTAATAGGATTATATTCACATGTCAGGGTGTGTTATTCATTTTGATTTTTGATTTTTCTGCTCTCAGGCTCTGTGCTATGCAAAGGAAAGAGAAGGAGAGTTGGAGAAACACCTCACCACCCTCGCAGAAAGGGAGAAAGGTCGCCTGGCACAGGACACCGCTAAGATGGAGAATGACCATAGATCTTTAGCAGAGAGGAGGAACATGCTGGAGGTCTACAACATGTACTTTAAAAATAGAAACAGCAATATTTGTTGGTGCCAACATGTGTTACTTAACCTCTGTTCATACCCTCAGAACCATATCTTCAAGGCCAAACAGAAGCTAGAGGAGTTTAGGAGCCAGATGAACTGGGACCAGCAGACCATGGATTCCTTTTTAGAGGAGTCATCACGCAAAGATGAGGACACAATGGCCATCATTAAGTACGCCCAGCAAGATGAGCAGAGGATCAAGGTGAGGAGAAGAGGGATGTATCAAATAACAGGTGAACACCTTTTCTGTTTTCAGCAGACTAAACTGCTGTTTACAGCTCTGACTCATCCGGATCTAACAGCTTTATAATCTCTAGGCGCTCACTCTGGCCATAGAGAAGAAGACACTGGAGGCAAATGAAAGGCGCAAAGCGCTTGACAAAGAGTTGACTGAGACTATATCTGCACAGGTGAGAAAACAATATACATTAAAAATTTTATATGGCTAATTCTAAATCTTTAAAGGGGACATATCATGAAAAACTCACCTTTTCAGTGCTTGTGCACGTACATGTTGGTGTCTGGAGTGCCAACACACCCACAAACTGAAATAAGACAACACAGTCAGTTGTTTGTGGATGTCTCGCTCAGCAAACGTTGGATTCAACAAGCCATTCAGATTTGGCTTCTTTTCTTATATGTCACATGCAGGATTATTAGAATATACCCCCACCTGAGTATCTCCATCTACGGCTTGAGAACTACTTTTAGGGCACGGTCACACATGCTTGAAAGCAGGCGAGTGACCATTGCGATATTTGCCTGAAAGTTTGCTAAAGTTGAACTCCACACAAAGTGAAGCCATTGTTTTTCGGCCCCTTCGCATCAATGGAAGTGAATGTGAGGCAAATGTTGATTTTCTCTAGCAAGACAATGAGAGCAGACTGGGCTTTGTCTGGAGGGGGACTTAAAATAATGTGTTTTTTAAACAGTAAAGCATTTGAACATGTTCTAGAAGAAACCTAAAATACATATCAACCTGAAAATGAGCATAACACGTCCCCGTACAGCCCCAGACTGTCACAAAGTCTATGAATATACACTTTCCCTCTGCTTTCCGAACAGATTGCTTTGGATAAAACTACAGAAAATTTGCAACAGGCCCATCTGGAGACCCAGCAGCTCATCCACCAGTGGGAAAACACTCTGAAGCAGATGAAGCAGCGAGACGCTGAGATGCAGCAGTGTGCTCTGGTAAAGCCTTTGACACGTCTGCTGATAAAAGACATGCTGACTCAAAAAAATAAATAAACCTCTGATCAATATGAGCCAATGTACGCTGAACGCTACACCTGAGTAATAAGTGTTTGTATTCCTGTGTTGTTCCTTTATTCATCCAGCAACTTGCCCAATCAAAGCAGAACATCAGGGATAGGAACGCCACCATTACAGAGAGGAAGCACCTGCTGGACAATCAGAAGGACAACAACAAGGAAACAGAGAGTAAGATAACCACGGCCAACAGACTGACTGTAAAGCTGCGGCAGGATTTGAAGGAGCAGGAGAATAACTGCAGCAGGGTGAAGGATGAGGTCAGCCTCTCAAAACCTTTAAGCTACCAAACTATTGTTCACTAGAAAATGATGTGCGATCAAAGAATGTTCCAATTTCACCAGAACAAAATTGATTCTCTTGTGTGTTGCAGCTGGATAGTTGCAAAGGCACACTGGGCAGAGCAACCTCCGATGTGGAGTCTGTGACGTGCCACATATCCAGATTGAAGAAAGACCTCCAGGATAACAATGACAAGTCAGTGAAATCTTTCAACACGTGTCTTTATTATTTACCACTGTAACACAGTCTCACTCCCAACTCTTCAAAGACTGTTGGCCAACTAAAACATGCGTCACATTCTCCTGCGTCTACGGGCGCGGCGCCTTTCCCTGCAGGGGGCTTATCTTGAGTTGCAGACCCCCTCCTAACTCGGTATGCTAACCATGGATAAAACCAAAAAAAGATACGTTTCGGAGGAAAATAGTTTAATTCTGCGTGGACAGATACATTTGCTTTCCCTGTCAACGGTGCTGACTTACCTGTGTGCTTCATATGTGGCGAGAAATGAGCAAACAGAAAATGTGATGTTGAAAGAAATGTTGTGGGACATTTGTGAGGCTGTTGTGAATAGTTGAAAAGCCAAAGAAATTATGATGATGATGTGGATGAAAACACACTGAAACGGACATAATTAGGTACAGACTGGTTTACTCTTTTTAAGATATTAGGCTGCAGCTATACGTTTTTTAAATTTCAAAATGGGCTACAGTTTTTATTCATTTAATTTTTATATTGTATTTTTTATTGTTTTGTGTATTTTTATATTATATTCATTTTATTTTATTTTATTCAACAAATATGGAGAGGACTCAAATAGGCTGCATAGTTCTGTGTTTAATTTATTTCAAAGTAGGCCTCAACATGCCGCTGTATTTTATCCTTCTCTTCAAAAGAGTTTGGTGTTTTCCTTTGTTGAAACAGGTAAACATAGCAACAGTTTCTTTTATTGTCATTCTGTCATTTCATAAATGCAACAAATATAGTATAACTATATATACAACTTATAAGCTGTGTTATCAAATATGTTTTGCGGCTCCAGACAAATCTTATTTGGTGGAAGAGGGGGCCAAATGGCTCTTTAGATTGGAAAGGTTGCCGACCCCTGGCTTAGAACATGCAGACAGTCCCTTTCAAAAGAAACTTCCAACATAGGTTTACTTAGTTTTGGGTTTACAATACTTGGTTATGTTGAGGCAACAAAACGATTTGGTTAGGTTTAGGTAGGAACGTTTGTTACGTAAAGTAACTGCAGTTAGTTACGTAACAAAAGTAAGGTAAAATAAGTCACATGGAGTTTTTGTTTCACACGGGACACGAATAGTGATCTCCTGGGGGAAAGTTCTGTGTTTGTTTGACCCATTCATTCACCCAACCCTCCATCGTGGACTTTGTCGCTCTATGAACTGTAGTTCGGATGAGTTTACACTTTGGAGTTAGTTGAAAGCCCGTTTGTCTGATACAGACGCTAAAGTGGGCCTATGTGTGTTGACGCCGAGGGGCACAGACCAGTTTGGCGAGTTGGGAGTAATGCAAGCTCTGTCTGTATATGTGTTTGTTGTAGACTCAAGAAAGCCAGGGCCTATAATGTTGCGCTGGAGCAGAAGCTGGAAGTTGTGACTCAGACAGCCCTTAGTGAGGAGGAGAGAGCCGCACAGATGGACCTCCTCCTCAAAGATGAGGAACACACAATCAAGGTAAGACAATCCTGAACCATGAACTGTTCATTTGCTGCGGTGACAGTGGAAGAGAACTGTTGTTATAACTTTCAGTTGTTTATCTCAAGAACCTTTTGAATCCCAGCACACTCTGATGATTATTTTCTGCTGAAGGAGACAATCAAAATATGACAACTGAAAGAGAAGCATAACATCTGATTTGCTAAAATGTTCATACATTAATCTAGGTTGCCTTGACCTATGACCTATGACTCCTCACACAATAATCTTAAGGCTCAGGAAGAGCTGCAGACACCATACAAACATTAAATAAACAAACAAAAATGACAACATTAACATTACATTTGTATTGTGATCAACAGTTAACATTCTCCTGAAAACATTAGACTTGAAGATCAATTATAGAGGAGACAGTAAAGGACAGTGCTCCTTGCTGTAAAGATATAGATACACTCAATTTAACTAGTGATTAGTACAGCAAATGTGATAGAATTGTACTTTTTTTGTTGGATAACTATTATTATGGTGAGCTCAATAACCAATTCCACCATTATAAATCATTTCATCATGCTAGGTTGAATCTAAATTATTCAAATTTAGAATCAGGTTTATTGCCAAGTAGGTTTTCACATACAAGGTATTTGCTTTGGTATGTTGGTGCATAACATAAACATGCTATCTTACTCAAAATGGTGAAGCTTTGTGCTGTTATACTACTGTGTAACCCTTTTTGGGCCTGTGCTTTGTTTTAGGAGTTGGATGTCCAGCTGCAAGACTGTAGGGAGGAGCTTTTCTGTCGTAAAGAGCGTTTGCAGGTCCTCAAGACAAAAGAGAAGAATTCCATCGCCCAGATTTCGAGGAATAAATCCATCGTCACCGGCCTGGACAGCCAGCTCAGAAAACTGGAGAAGGAATTAATGAGACAGCAGATAACCATGAGTGAACAGGCATGTATAGAGTGATAGGACTGCCATAAAGAATACATCTGGAAATATTAAGAGGAATACATAAGACAAATAATTAAATATAAAATAATAAATACAAGCATTTTCATTTAATCCTTTTGCATGCTAAAGCAATAGGGAAAAGAATAAGGAACAATTAAAGGGATTTATATAAAAAATGTAAATATAAAAAAGATATAAAAGATATACATAAATAAATAAATCTCTATATAAAAAACAATATAAAAATATATATATATATATAAATAAATGAACAAATATATGTTTTGTTATTTGTCTTTATATTTCCACATTTATTTATTTCTCATTATTTTTTAAAATATAATATAAAAATATTTATTATTTTATTTATTCCTCTTCCACAATTTTTTATTTACTTATTTATTATTTTATGTATTTGTCTTTATATTTCCACATTCATTTTCTTATTCTTTTAAATATTTATTATTTGTATGGCATTTCTTTAACTTCTTTAACAGCATTCCCTAGTCTGGTGTTCGACTCTGCAATACCTCACATATTCAGATTTTTCTTTCACTTTCCTGCATTGTGTAGGACTCCCAGATTGCCTCCCTGGATAGAAAACTGGCACGGCTGCAAGGTGAGGTTCACACAGACGAAAAACAAATGCTAGACCTAAAGATCGCTGCGCTGGCCAGAGCCCTACAGGAGAAGAAGGAGACGGCCAACATGCTTACCAACACGCTCAAGGAGTCTGAGGTGAGACTGATTATTACTCACTGTACTATTACGCCTTTTTCACGCACTGAACCTGCAAAAATAATTCCATCTCACACCTGTCATTGTCTCTGGCAGGATGATATTCGTCATTTGAGGAAAGTCGTGGAGAAGTCAGAGTCTCAAAAGAGACATCTGACCGATAAGATCGAGGAGTTCACGCTACTCCGTAACACCAATGAAAAGGAGCTGAAGAGACTCAGGCTCAGGAAACAGGTAACTGATGTCATAGCAGGTATGATGAAATCATGTGAGGACTTACTTTAACTTATTTTTACTTTTACATTTCATTTAGCTGACGCTTTTGTCCAAAGTGACTTACAATAAGTGCAAACAATCATGAGGATACAACTCCGAACAGCAAGAATCTTAAAAGTACATTAGCTTCAAATAAACCAAACGATAGAATAAAATCCCTAACCATTGGCATCAAATTGTGTTTAGGAGATTAAATTAAGTGTTTGATTCAACTTATCTCACTTTTTCTCCATCTTACATATTGCTGAAATAATTATTTGATTGACAGAAAATGAATTGAGGCTCATTCTGGAAACTTTGGATGCAGTGAGAGTAAATAGTGCTTTCAGTTTACAAAGACATTAGACAGAGAAAAACAGCAAATCCTCACATTTGAGATACAGGAACCAGCAAACGTTTGGCATTAGGGACAGCAATGTCAGTCAGTTGGTAGGTCCACCCTTTGGTCCAGACTGAAACTAATCCCATTTGTCAACCTGTTGCCAGCAAACCAGGAAGTTACTTCTCCTGGATAAGAAATAGTCTGGCACATAAACAATAATAACAATTGTTATTGTAAACCCCTGTAAAACTCATCATTGTCATTTTTACACTTTGGTTATTGTACGGATTAAGCTAATGACTAAACTAAGCTAACACGTAGATGTATTACTGAACAGGCCTTCCAGGCACAGGTCAGGGGTCCCACAGGGACAGGAGGCCCCTTGGCCTTCACCTACAAAATGTCACTCAAAGAGACACGTACAAGAGACTCAAAATGACAACAAAGAAACACAAAAAAGACTACAAAGAGACTCAAAACAACTACAAAGAGACTCACAACGACTACAAAGAGACTCAAACCAACTACAAAGAGACTCAAAACAACTACAAAGAGACTCACAACGACTACAAAGAGACTCACAACGACTACAAAGAGACTCAAAACAACTACAAAGAGACTCACAACGACTACAAAGAGATTCAAAACAACTACAAAGACACTCAAAACAACTACAAAGAGACTCAAAACAACTACGAAGAGACTCACAACGACTACAAAGAGACTCAAAACGACTACAAAGAGACTCAAAACAACTACAAAGACACTCAAAACAACTACAAAGAGACTCACAACGACTACAAAGAGATACAAAAATGACTACAAAAAGCAGCAAAAACAATTGAAACAAACAAACTACAAAGACATTCAAAACAACTATGACAAAGAGACACACAACCAGAGAGAAAACAAAACCAACAAGAGGCTAAACATCTATAAAGTATGTGTGTCGTGCTCCTATGTAAGGTGGAGGGACCTTTTGCATGCCTGTGCCCAGGGGCCCGTTGTCTCATAATCCGCCCATGAGCTAACAGGCTGCTGGCTTCAGATACATATTCACTGTACAGACATGAGTTGGATCAAACTCCTCAGCTAACTCTTGACAAGGAACCAATGAGTGTTTCTTTTACCAAAATGTTGAAGTATTCCTTTTAAACAATAAATCGAGCATCCAAATTGTTGTCAGTTATTTTTCTGTTGACTGACAAATCAATGAATTGACCTTCATTCATTTTTCAGCACATTATTTATTGACATTTTATAGAAGAAATTAGTAGTAGCTGACATAGCTGACACTATGTATCTGAAAATGAGCACCATGAAAAAACCATGTGCTATGTTGACCTCACATGTTCCTCATCAGGACAACATGGTGGAGCACAACGTCATGAAGATAGAAGTCAAGCGTATGAGGGATCTGTTGTACAACAAGGCGGGCAGCGTGCTGTCCCTGGAGAAGAGGAAGCTGAAGCTGCAGAAAGCAATAAAGGACAGAGAGGAAGAGGTCAAGGTCTACAGAGACATGCTCGGCCAGCAGCTCAAGATCAGTGAGCAGGAGAAGGCAGAAACTCAGGTAAAAAGTCCAGCTGTGACCCCAAATCTCATTTTCCTGCAGCCGTTGCTCTTTTAACCGTCTATTATCTATCAGGGGTGTCAAACTAATTTTAGTTCAAGGGCCTCATACAGCCCAATTTGATCTTACGTGGGCCGGACCAAACCATTGCATTACAGCCTGTAAATAACACCTCCAACTGTTTCTTTTTCTTTTAGTGTAAAGAAGTAAAGTAAATTCTGAAAGCATTCGCAATTACTGAACAATCCATTTACAAAACAGATGATGAGCAGCCGGAGATGTCTAAAGACAAATAAGTGAAATTTCCACAATATGCCTCAGTTTCCACATTCAGTGAATATGGCCAGTTAAACAACATCTATAATGTCCTCACTGTCCTCAATTGCACGATCCAAAATCCTATCTGCGACAGAGTTTCTCTTCAGGCAAAAAGCTGTCGCTTGTCGGGGGACAAGATTCCTGCAGCCTTCAGCGTGCACGTCTTCAAAACTCACCCTCAGAGTATTCTTTGATGCTGATGCTATTTCGTTAGCAATAAGGTAGTTAGCTTTCACAGCTGCATATTCTGATCTCTCGGCTACAACCGCAGACTGACTGCTGTTTCCTCAAACCTGCCAACAATTCAGTATATCTTCTCAAAGTTCTTGTATTTTTCACCTGATAGTGTTGGCGGAAAAACATTCAAATGGGGGGGACAGTCTGGAACCACATGCGATTTTAGGGGAACCAAATATATTAGGCACAACCACCCCATAGGTCTGGTTCTAACAAACGCAAGAATATTCAGTGTTAACTTACACTTTATCGCTGCCCATTATGTGGGGTGAAAAATGTTTGAAATATTTGCCACAGTTAGAGGTGCAGAAGGGGTCCAGGCTTAATATTACGGGGGTCCAGTCCTGGCCCTCAGGCCGTATGTTTGACACTCCTGGTGTGTATGGTCAGAGAGATAAAACGTTGTGTTTCATGTCATACTTGCATGATTTTGAGAACATTTTTACAACAACAAAAAAAGATGACCTTATTAAGCGATTGATTCTGTGTCAGTGCTGAACTGAATGAGAAACTGTCCAAGATCGACATGATGAAGAAACGCTTTGAGGTTGTGACGCTTTCAATGGCAGCTCCTGAGGGGGAAGAGGAGAAATCGCAGACTTACTATATCACAAAGGTAAGAGGTCTTTAAGACCCCCCCAGGTTACAAACAGAGTCTGTTGAAGCTTACAGCTCAGATTTGTTCCGGCACTTTGAATCACTTTTGTGTGTTTTTTATTAGGCTGCACAAGAGAAAGAGGAGCTCAAGCGTAAGGGAGACAGTCTGGATGCTAAAATCCGCAAGATGGAGCTGGAAAACAGAGCTCTGGAGAACACCATTCAGTTGTTCAACAACAGTAACTCAACATTTCGCAAATCCCTCAACAAAGTCAATGAATCCAGTACGTGTGACCAGGTAGACTGAATGAAACTAAACAACTTTCTCAACAGGGATCATCAGCAGGAAGTGATTTATGTTTGTTTTTTTTGTCAGTTAAAACCAGTAGAGCTGCTATGACTGGTCACAAAGTCATTACGACTTTTTTTGTTTTAGGTCCAGAGTACAAGGAAAGACTGAAGCTGGGAGAGCAGCTAAGGGCGGCTGAAGAGAAGCTGAAGTACAAGAAAAGACAAGTCCAAGAGCTCCAGCAGGACTTACAGGTTATTCAGAGAATACAACAACTCTTGGTCATAAAAGCAAAGAAACGAGATTAAAACAATACAACAGGACACATACTACTAAACAGAAGCAATACCTAGACCAAGACTAAGGACATAACATGAATAAATAATCAAATAAAAATGTATGATGAAAATAATAAGATGAAATACTAAAACACAAGGATATAGTTGTTGGTCAGTCTGCAGGCTGATCAGTCGTTCAGGGATACATATCTACTCCACATATATACTCCAAAAAGGGTCCCACATCTTGCAACATGTTCTCAGGGAACCCTTCTTTTGTTTCACATCATTCGTTCCAGTTTGACAAAATGACTTCCCATATCCATATGTGAAGGAGGTATTGGAGATTGCCTCTCGGGAAGAGGTCAGCCTACAATTTAAACATGTTATTGTCAACAACATTGTTTTGTTTGTTTCCCCACATTCATCACTACGGTAGTGAACGTCCGGATTGTGGATTCCAAGGAGAGTAGATAAGAAGGGTTTGTTGTAAGCTAACAAAAACACAACAATGCTTAGTTTCAGGTGTTTATACACTAATGAAAACATAGTTATGAATATTATATTCCATTTCTGCCAATAAATCCCCCTAAATCCTACACAGTGGACCTTTAGTGCTAACTTCCAGTGACTTTATATATATGAGTACAAGGAGAAATGTGTTTTTCAGAGTCAGCAGTGTGTATGCAGTTGGAAATATCTTTGTATGCTTACCTAACTGATGTTATTTCATTGTTTGTTTAATTTTAGGCACATTTTCTTTGTGACATATAATTCAAAAACATCCCAGTTTACAAGTAAACTGCGTTTTAATCTAGTGTATATACTTATATATTCCACTTCTTCTTTTACTATCCACTCTAGATAGGTTATACTAGCAAGTTAGCGGCAAAAAACTAAAACAAAACCGCTCTGAATAGAAATCCTTTGTATTGCAAACATTTTTATTGTATTACAGCCCAAAGCAGTTTATACTGAAACTGTAACCTTTATTGGCACTGCAGATGGCAAAAAATGAAAGCAGGAAATGCAAGAAATGGATAAGATCTCTGGTCTGCTTTCTTTTTTTGCCATTTGCAATGATCTTCTTTGTAAAGGCGTGTTTCCTTCATTTCTGTCTCTCCTCTTCAGTATTATACATAATAACTTATAAACTCGCTCAGAAACTCCATCTATCTGACTCATCCAGTGTGTGTGTGTGTGTGTGTGTGTGTGTCTCCATTTCCAGGACATGAACAATACCTTGGAGAGTCTGCTGCATGACGAGCAGGTGGAGAAACACAAAATAGAGCACAAACAGTCGCTCATCAGTAAACTGAACAAAGAGATCTCTTCACAGCAGGAGAAGGTTGTCAGAGCCACAAAGCAGGTTTGATATCTACCTGTTCCACTTCTTTTCTAAGCACTGGGTGTGAGAAGTAAATTAATTATGAATGTTGTGTGTATATACAGTACAGGTATCCAAACATTTAATAGCTGTAACCATAATCACATTTTAATTCTGTGTGGTCCTCCACAGTGCTCGAAGCTGACAAAAGAGATCCGCTCAGCAAAAAGCACCAACACCGAGACTTTTGAGGAGAAGGACATTAAGCTGAGGGAGCTGAAAGAATTCAATAAGAGTATCAACAAGATGCTGAATGAAACCATGGAGGACAAACCTGACCTCAGATCAGTGTTGGAGAAATACTTCCTGCAGGTATAAAACAATTAGCCATGACAGGCTGTACATTACCGTCATTTATGAGATGCAAGTTCAAATATGAACTTAACTTTGAGGTCGTTTTTGTTTCTCTCTCAGGCCAATCTGTCTCTTCCTTCTCCGTCTTCCACTCCTTCCAGCCATCGGAGCTCCAATATGAGCTCTGCCCGCAGCTCTGCCTCTCTTAGGTCAGACCTGGTCCCTTCTGACCCTCTCCCCCCTGCCACCCCTACCATACATCCATTTTTGTCTTTTGTTTTTAAGGGGGGGTAGCAGTTCGACAGTGTATGCCACATTGAAGTGGTATACATCAGCTGAAAGCTGCGATCCTAAAGATCAATTTGAGATGCAGCTGTGTCAAGTTTTTCTCGTCATAAATATGCAATAATCATTGTGTTTTGAATACGGGCCTATTCTAATGTTACATAAGTATATAAGGCCTTAGAACATTATGATGGACCAGGCTCAACTATGTCTCATAAGTTGTTGATACCATTTGTAACTGCTATGGGGACGAACTGGGCTCATTGAATCCACAAGAGTCTCAGCTTTCTAGTCATACCTGCTTTGTGCAAGTCCAATGCTGTTTAGGGACCAAAGTATGCAGAAAGATTAAAATACAAAATCTTTAGAATACGCGAAAATAACACATTTTTACTGCATGGATAAAACTACTTGTTCTTTTTTTACCCCAAACTGCATGTGATTAGCATAAAGTGGGCATGTCTGAAAAGGGAAACCTTATGGGTATCCATAGAACCCATTTTTATTAAGCTATTTTAGGGTGTGCGGCAGGCCCGCCGTCAGAGTCAAAGGTCAGGGTCAAAGGTCAGGGTCAAAGGGTACAGATGACAGCAGCCCAAGGCCCAGGAGGGGTCCATTCAAAGATGTTAATAATGCTACATTGTGAACAACAAATATGTTTTGAAATGGGCAGGAGAGCCAATTAATGTTAGCGATTAGCTGTTAGCTGTTAGCTGTTAGCTGTTAGCAGCCGGTGGGCAGCAGAGTCCTGCTTGCTAATTAACGATGCTAACAGTTAACTTTAACGGAGCGAGGTTCCATTTAGTTGCATTATGTTGCTCTATGCAGTAACCAGCCCAACGAGTCCAAAATACAGACCAACGGCTAATAAAACCAGCCCAATAACAGAACTCAAAATATGTAAGACATGGTGGCGTCCTAGGGAAGTTTAAAAGGTTACTAAAACCTCTTCTCCAGAAAAGGAGATAGTTGAAGTTAGCAAAAATATTTAGGGCTTGTTGTCAGATAGTCATGAGTTTGAACTGATCATAAAAGTGTGAATGAGGAAAATAATTGAATACTGCTCTTGTCAATGGAACACAACTTCAGCTGAGGAGGACTTCATATGTCACCCTGTGTACTTCTATCAGGCCAAAGATAACCGTTCTTCCTCTGGATCTTTATGGTGTTGTTTCCTGTCTGTTGTAGGTCTCCTGCGTCCTCAGCCAGCAGCAGCCCCAGGGCGTCTGCCCTTCACTCCCCCGTGCTGAAGACTGTGGAACTGGGCTTGGATCTGACCGTGACCTCCCCTCCTCTCACCACCTCCAGACGTTCTAGCTCTGCGAGCAGCAGCAGAAAGTTGAAGAACCCATAGTGTTTATTATCATTCTTTAGTTACTGCTGTGAATAGAGAGCAAGAGACAGAGCATTACACTATATAGTTATATAGCTGCACAGAACAACTGTCTCATCAATTCTGAAAGTGGCATAATTTTAATGCATCAATAAATCTGTTATGTGTGTTATGTGTAAACTTTGTTCTTTTGACTTTGTGGTTATTATATTTATTCATGTATATCTAAAAACTAGATGCGCCCACGATGTGTTGACGGACTTTTTATTTTAAAAAAGAAACATGATTCTTGTTTTTCTTCCTGTTTTTGTTTTTATGTTAAACATTTTTTAAATAAAAGTAGCGGACAAAGCTTGGAACTACTGTTTGCGCACATCAGAGATTGCAGAAGCATTAAACTAAATATTTCATTTGGTTTTCTTTTATCTTTCTTACCTGCTTTAGAAACTCCCTCTAAGTCTTCTTTAAAACAGTTGACCTATTGTTGTTTATTGCCACACCTTCTCCGTTAGGATATACTTCCTTGTACAGGACAGAAGTAGTCAGAGACTCTGTGGGAGCCGAGGGAACACTTTACAGACTTCACTTGTTTTTTGGACTAAAGCTCCAACATGCTGCTGCTGATCCTGTTTGCTGGATGTTTGGTCTCATGTGCTGACCAGATAGGTGAGTACACAGGCTGTAATCTAAAGGAGCTCCTTACTGTTAACTACATTTATTGAGCAGAAGTTTGTAGTGAGAAGTTCTGTCTAGATTTAAAATGGTGTTTAATTTCTCTAAATGTTTCCCCAGCGCCCACCACCTCCTTAAACCCAGAGAGCCGTCTTCCCTTTAAAGAGATAAACTTTGGTAAACACATTATCAGCTCGCACAATGTCATTCAACTTGATGTCTAACACCATTTTAATGAGTTTCTCTTTACAGGTCCCACAGTGGCATACCTCGTGGTAGGTGTTAGGTCCTCTCTGGACCTGAATGAAAAAGAAGCAGGTGCAGTGGTGTATCAGGTAGCTCACTGACCTTGTTCTGTCTTCACAAATCCACATTCATGTGCAATTATGTCTTTAATTTCTATGATAAAAACATTCATAAAAAAGCAATTCCGTATTGATTGTGCGATCTGATATGATGTGTGCAGAATACAATCTGATGACAGTTATTGACTGAACATAATGTGTTTAAAATGATTTGTGTCTTTCAGCTCAGAAATTTGATATGGTCGTTCAAAGAAGATGTGAGATTCAGTATTAGAGTGAAGAAAGTCACCAGAGTTGGAATTGTGCCAAGATCTTCCGTTACTGACACTGACACTGTGGATAATATGGAGTATTACGGCCAGACATTCAAGGAGGAAGATTTCGGAAGTCGGAATGTCGTGGAATGAAGTCGAACTTTCAGTATCTGCGCTGACGCTAGTGTAATTTGATGTATTATAAAAAACAATTCTAACTTTTTACTCGACATTTTTACTTTTTCCCTCAAAATGGTTTTTCAACTTTATTCTAAATATATTGACTTAACTCTCGAAATGCAAAATAAAAAAAATCTTCCACCCTTTACTTCCCCCCTTATGCCTGGCCCTAATACAGTAGGATAAGGAGGATACCACCGCTGAGGGCAAAATGTTAACTGAGTTTGATTGACAAAATGTAATTGTGGAAGACTGTAGATCTGAGATGATAAAGGTACACTTACCGCATTGCTTTGATTGCTCAAAGAGAGGTATGTAAAAATAGATAATGCTGCACAGTGTTTCCCCTACCATTGTCTTGTTGCAGTGCCCCCCCCCCAACGGAGCCCAGCGCCCTGCCTGAAATTCAAGGTGTTTTTTTTCTTTTTCTCGGATTAATAAAATAAATATATATTTTTTATTCACAACTCACTTTTCACATTGACAGATGCTCTTTTATTAAATAAACTAAACGCTTATGTTATTGATCTAATTGATGTGCACGTTTCAGTTTGTACTGTCTACTTTGCGCATTCACATTCTCTCCTTCGCTCCGTTTTGCGAAGGGCGGGGCTTCGCAGCTGACACACACGCACACACACGTGCGCACACACCTACAAGTGCACACACACTTACAGAGCGGAAGAAAGGAGAGGGGAGAACTAAATAGAAACCGCGCCACGCACGCGCACACAATCTCCCCGCGCCACGCACGCAAACCACCCACCAGGTGAATAAGTACAAAAAGCTAGTGGGGTTTGTGTAGAGTCAACTCTGACTCGACTTTCATTGTGATCTCAACCTCACATCTGTAAAGTTTCGTGGCTGCTTGTTGCACGTTGTGACGCACGGTTTGCATGTTGTCAAAGAAAAACCTGTCCACTTATCAAAACCAGTTTGAATGGCGTGAGTGGCAGCAATAATAGAACAGAACATAATGAAGATGATACTCTCTGACAATAGACTGCATGTTTGTGTGAGTAAAAAAAGAAGAAGGTGCCATTAAATTTTTTTAAACTATTTTTTGAAATGCTTTTGCTGAATCAATAAGTTTCCACCACGTCTTGTGTAGCTCAAGAAATGTTTTCACTGAGCCAAAGGGGCACTCCCTGTTATTTAAAAATAATACACATACAAAGGTTTTAAAAAGGTGTAGAATAAAAGTATTGCTTTTCCTAAATGATTTTATGATTGTGAAGTCCTTTTTAAACAAACAGACGGTTATCGCCCGGTTTCGCTCCGGTACTAATCCCAAGGGCTGACAAGCCGCGCCGAGGCGGCCACTACTCTTCTTGTCCCGTGAACTAAAGCTGAGGTTTGATAGTTGACTAACTGTCCATTAAATATGCAGGTTGTGCATCGAACTGGCAACCGCAGTGTTCTGACGTGAAGGAGAGGGAGAGAGATTCTTTCGGGCTTCGCCTTATGGAGAAATGAATTGGCACAAATTGGGGACACATTTTGTCTTAATACTAAAGTTAATAAAGTTTTCATTAAAAATTTGCCTCGACTGTATCGAGCATAAAAGACATTTGACATATTTAGAATATTTGTGTTCCTTCTGTGAATTAGAAGAAACTCTTTGAAATGTGTTTGTAAACTTGTCTGTAAAACTCTGAAAACAATTTCAGGATAAAGACATTTTAATATGTTTCGACTACAAAGAGACTCAAAACAACTACAAAGAGTCTCAAAACAACTACAAAGAGACTCACAACGACTACAAAGAGACTCAAACAACTACAAAGAGACTCAAAACAACTACAAAGAGACTCAAAACAACTACAAAGAGACTCAAAACAACTACAAAGAGACTCACAACGACTACAAAGAGACTCAAACAACTACAAAGACACTCAAAACAACTACAAAGAGACTCACAACAACTACAAAGAGACTCACAACGACTACAAAGAGATACAAAAATGACTACAAAAAGCAGCAAAAACAATTGAAACAAACAAACTACAAAGACATTCAAAACAACTATGACAAAGAGACACACAACCAGAGAGAAAACAAAACCAACAAGAGGCTAAACATCTATAAAGTATGTGTGTCGTGCTCCTATGTAAGGTGGAGGGACCTTTTGCATGCCTGTGCCCAGGGGCCCGTTGTCTCATAATCCGCCCATGAGCTAACAGGCTGCTGGCTTCAGATACATATTCACTGTACAGACATGAGTTGGATCAAACTCCTCAGCTAACTCTTGACAAGGAACCAATGAGTGTTTCTTTTACCAAAATGTTGAAGTATTCCTTTTAAACAATAAATCGAGCATCCAAATTGTTGTCAGTTATTTTTCTGTTGACTGACAAATCAATGAATTGACCTTCATTCATTTTTCAGCACATTATTTATTGACATTTTATAGAAGAAATTAGTAGTAGCTGACATAGCTGACACTATGTATCTGAAAATGAGCACCATGAAAAAACCATGTGCTATGTTGACCTCACATGTTCCTCATCAGGACAACATGGTGGAGCACAACGTCATGAAGATAGAAGTCAAGCGTATGAGGGATCTGTTGTACAACAAGGCGGGCAGCGTGCTGTCCCTGGAGAAGAGGAAGCTGAAGCTGCAGAAAGCAATAAAGGACAGAGAGGAAGAGGTCAAGGTCTACAGAGACATGCTCGGCCAGCAGCTCAAGATCAGTGAGCAGGAGAGGCAGAAACTCAGGTAAAAAGTCCAGCTGTGACCCCAAATCTCATTTTCCTGCAGCCGTTGCTCTTTTAACCGTCTATTATCTATCAGGGGTGTCAAACTAATTTTAGTTCAAGGGCCTCATACAGCCCAATTTGATCTTACGTGGGCCGGACCAAACCATTGCATTACAGCCTGTAAATAACACCTCCAACTGTTTCTTTTTCTTTTAGTGTAAAGAAGTAAAGTAAATTCTGAAAGCATTCGCAATTACTGAACAATCCATTTACAAAACAGATGATGAGCAGCCGGAGATGTCTAAAGACAAATAAGTGAAATTTCCACAATATGCCTCAGTTTCCACATTCAGTGAATATGGCCAGTTAAACAACATCTATAATGTCCTCACTGTCCTCAATTGCACGATCCAAAATCCTATCTGCGACAGAGTTTCTCTTCAGGCAAAAAGCTGTCGCTTGTCGGGGGACAAGATTCCTGCAGCCTTCAGCGTGCACGTCTTCAAAACTCACCCTCAGAGTATTCTTTGATGCTGATGCTATTTCGTTAGCAATAAGGTAGTTAGCTTTCACAGCTGCATATTCTGATCTCTCGGCTACAACCGCAGACTGACTGCTGTTTCCTCAAACCTGCCAACAATTCAGTATATCTTCTCAAAGTTCTTGTATTTTTCACCTGATAGTGTTGGCGGAAAAACATTCAAATGGGGGGGACAGTCTGGAACCACATGCGATTTTAGGGGAACCAAATATATTAGGCACAACCACCCCATAGGTCTGGTTCTAACAAACGCAAGAATATTCAGTGTTAACTTACACTTTATCGCTGCCCATTATGTGGGGTGAAAAATTTTTGAAATATTTGCCACAGTTAGAGGTGCAGAAGGGGTCCAGGCTTAATATTACGGGGGTCCAGTCCTGGCCCTCAGGCCGTATGTTTGACACTCCTGGTGTGTATGGTCAGAGAGATAAAACGTTGTGTTTCATGTCATACTTGCATGATTTTGAGAACATTTTTACAACAACAAAAAAAGATGACCTTATTAAGCGATTGATTCTGTGTCAGTGCTGAACTGAATGAGAAACTGTCCAAGATCGACATGATGAAGAAACGCTTTGAGGTTGTGACGCTTTCAATGGCAGCTCCTGAGGGGGAAGAGGAGAAATCGCAGACTTACTATATCACAAAGGTAAGAGGTCTTTAAGACCCCCCCAGGTTACAAACAGAGTCTGTTGAAGCTTACAGCTCAGATTTGTTCCGGCACTTTGAATCACTTTTGTGTGTTTTTTATTAGGCTGCACAAGAGAAAGAGGAGCTCAAGCGTAAGGGAGACAGTCTGGATGCTAAAATCCGCAAGATGGAGCTGGAAAACAGAGCTCTGGAGAACACCATTCAGTTGTTCAACAACAGTAACTCAACATTTCGCAAATCCCTCAACAAAGTCAATGAATCCAGTACGTGTGACCAGGTAGACTGAATGAAACTAAACAACTTTCTCAACAGGGATCATCAGCAGGAAGTGATTTATGTTTGTTTTTTTTGTCAGTTAAAACCAGTAGAGCTGCTATGACTGGTCACAAAGTCATTACGACTTTTTTTGTTTTAGGTCCAGAGTACAAGGAAAGACTGAAGCTGGGAGAGCAGCTAAGGGCGGCTGAAGAGAAGCTGAAGTACAAGAAAAGACAAGTCCAAGAGCTCCAGCAGGACTTACAGGTTATTCAGAGAATACAACAACTCTTGGTCATAAAAGCAAAGAAACGAGATTAAAACAATACAACAGGACACATACTACTAAACAGAAGCAATACCTAGACCAAGACTAAGGACATAACATGAATAAATAATCAAATAAAAATGTATGATGAAAATAATAAGATGAAATACTAAAACACAAGGATATAGTTGTTGGTCAGTCTGCAGGCTGATCAGTCGTTCAGGGATACATATCTACTCCACATATATACTCCAAAAAGGGTCCCACATCTTGCAACATGTTCTCAGGGAACCCTTCTTTTGTTTCACATCATTCGTTCCAGTTTGACAAAATGACTTCCCATATCCATATGTGAAGGAGGTATTGGAGATTGCCTCTCGGGAAGAGGTCAGCCTACAATTTAAACATGTTATTGTCAACAACATTGTTTTGTTTGTTTCCCCACATTCATCACTACGGTAGTGAACGTCCGGATTGTGGATTCCAAGGAGAGTAGATAAGAAGGGTTTGTTGTAAGCTAACAAAAACACAACAATGCTTAGTTTCAGGTGTTTATACACTAATGAAAACATAGTTATGAATATTATATTCCATTTCTGCCAATAAATCCCCCTAAATCCTACACAGTGGACCTTTAGTGCTAACTTCCAGTGACTTTATATATATGAGTACAAGGAGAAATGTGTTTTTCAGAGTCAGCAGTGTGTATGCAGTTGGAAATATCTTTGTATGCTTACCTAACTGATGTTATTTCATTGTTTGTTTAATTTTAGGCACATTTTCTTTGTGACATATAATTCAAAAACATCCCAGTTTACAAGTAAACTGCGTTTTAATCTAGTGTATATACTTATATATTCCACTTCTTCTTTTACTATCCACTCTAGATAGGTTATACTAGCAAGTTAGCGGCAAAAAACTAAAACAAAACCGCTCTGAATAGAAATCCTTTGTATTGCAAACATTTTTATTGTATTACAGCCCAAAGCAGTTTATACTGAAACTGTAACCTTTATTGGCACTGCAGATGGCAAAAAATGAAAGCAGGAAATGCAAGAAATGGAAAAGATCTCTGGTCTGCTTTCTTTTTTTGCCATTTGCAATGATCTTCTTTGTAAAGGCGTGTTTCCTTCATTTCTGTCTCTCCTCTTCAGTATTATACATAATAACTTATAAACTCGCTCAGAAACTCCATCTATCTGACTCATCCAGTGTGTGTGTGTGTGTGTGTGTGTGTGTCTCCATTTCCAGGACATGAACAATACCTTGGAGAGTCTGCTGCATGACGAGCAGGTGGAGAAACACAAAATAGAGCACAAACAGTCGCTCATCAGTAAACTGAACAAAGAGATCTCTTCACAGCAGGAGAAGGTTGTCAGAGCCACAAAGCAGGTTTGATATCTACCTGTTCCACTTCTTTTCTAAGCACTGGGTGTGAGAAGTAAATTAATTATGAATGTTGTGTGTATATACAGTACAGGTATCCAAATATTTAATAGCTGTAACCATAATCACATTTTAATTCTGTGTGGTCCTCCACAGTGCTCGAAGCTGACAAAAGAGATCCGCTCAGCAAAAAGCACCAACACCGAGACTTTTGAGGAGAAGGACATTAAGCTGAGGGAGCTGAAAGAATTCAATAAGAGTATCAACAAGATGCTGAATGAAACCATGGAGGACAAACCTGACCTCAGATCAGTGTTGGAGAAATACTTCCTGCAGGTATAAAACAATTAGCCATGACAGGCTGTACATTACCGTCATTTATGAGATGCAAGTTCAAATATGAACTTAACTTTGAGGTCGTTTTTGTTTCTCTCTCAGGCCAATCTGTCTCTTCCTTCTCCGTCTTCCACTCCTTCCAGCCATCGGAGCTCCAATATGAGCTCTGCCCGCAGCTCTGCCTCTCTTAGGTCAGACCTGGTCCCTTCTGACCCTCTCCCCCCTGCCACCCCTACCATACATCCATTTTTGTCTTTTGTTTTTAAGGGGGGTAGCAGTTCGACAGTGTATGCCACATTGAAGTGGTATACATCAGCTGAAAGCTGCGATCCTAAAGATCAATTTGAGATGCAGCTGTGTCAAGTTTTTCTCGTCATAAATATGCAATAATCATTGTGTTTTGAATACGGGCCTATTCTAATGTTACATAAGTATATAAGGCCTTAGAACATTATGATGGACCAGGCTCAACTATGTCTCATAAGTTGTTGATACCATTTGTAACTGCTATGGGGACGAACTGGGCTCATTGAATCCACAAGAGTCTCAGCTTTCTAGTCATACCTGCTTTGTGCAAGTCCAATGCTGTTTAGGGACCAAAGTATGCAGAAAGATTAAAATACAAAATCTTTAGAATACGCGAAAATAACACATTTTTACTGCATGGATAAAACTACTTGTTCTTTTTTTACCCCAAACTGCATGTGATTAGCATAAAGTGGGCATGTCTGAAAAGGGAAACCTTATGGGTATCCATAGAACCCATTTTTATTAAGCTATTTTAGGGTGTGCGGCAGGCCCGCCGTCAGAGTCAAAGGTCAGGGTCAAAGGTCAGGGTCAAAGGGTACAGATGACAGCAGCCCAAGGCCCAGGAGGGGTCCATTCAAAGATGTTAATAATGCTACATTGTGAACAACAAATATGTTTTGAAATGGGCAGGAGAGCCAATTAATGTTAGCGATTAGCTGTTAGCTGTTAGCTGTTAGCTGTTAGCAGCCGGTGGGCAGCAGAGTCCTGCTTGCTAATTAACGATGCTAACAGTTAACTTTAACGGAGCGAGGTTCCATTTAGTTGCATTATGTTGCTCTATGCAGTAACCAGCCCAACGAGTCCAAAATACAGACCAACGGCTAATAAAACCAGCCCAATAACAGAACTCAAAATATGTAAGACATGGTGGCGTCCTAGGGAAGTTTAAAAGGTTACTAAAACCTCTTCTCCAGAAAAGGAGATAGTTGAAGTTAGCAAAAATATTTAGGGCTTGTTGTCAGATAGTCATGAGTTTGAACTGATCATAAAAGTGTGAATGAGGAAAATAATTGAATACTGCTCTTGTCAATGGAACACAACTTCAGCTGAGGAGGACTTCATATGTCACCCTGTGTACTTCTATCAGGCCAAAGATAACCGTTCTTCCTCTGGATCTTTATGGTGTTGTTTCCTGTCTGTTGTAGGTCTCCTGCGTCCTCAGCCAGCAGCAGCCCCAGGGCGTCTGCCCTTCACTCCCCCGTGCTGAAGACTGTGGAACTGGGCTTGGATCTGACCGTGACCTCCCCTCCTCTCACCACCTCCAGACGTTCTAGCTCTGCGAGCAGCAGCAGAAAGTTGAAGAACCCATAGTGTTTATTATCATTCTTTAGTTACTGCTGTGAATAGAGAGCAAGAGACAGAGCATTACACTATATAGTTATATAGCTGCACAGAACAACTGTCTCATCAATTCTGAAAGTGGCATAATTTTAATGCATCAATAAATCTGTTATGTGTGTTATGTGTAAACTTTGTTCTTTTGACTTTGTGGTTATTATATTTATTCATGTATATCTAAAAACTAGATGCGCCCACGATGTGTTGACGGACTTTTTATTTTAAAAAAGAAACATGATTCTTGTTTTTCTTCCTGTTTTTGTTTTTATGTTAAACATTTTTTAAATAAAAGTAGCGGACAAAGCTTGGAACTACTGTTTGCGCACATCAGAGATTGCAGAAGCATTAAACTAAATATTTCATTTGGTTTTCTTTTATCTTTCTTACCTGCTTTAGAAACTCCCTCTAAGTCTTCTTTAAAACAGTTGACCTATTGTTGTTTATTGCCACACCTTCTCCGTTAGGATATACTTCCTTGTACAGGACAGAAGTAGTCAGAGACTCTGTGGGAGCCGAGGGAACACTTTACAGACTTCACTTGTTTTTTGGACTAAAGCTCCAACATGCTGCTGCTGATCCTGTTTGCTGGATGTTTGGTCTCATGTGCTGCCCAGATAGGTGAGTACACAGGCTGTAATCTAAAGGAGCTCCTTACTGTTAACTACATTTATTGAGCAGAAGTTTGTAGTGAGAAGTTCTGTCTAGATTTAAAATGGTGTTTAATTTCTCTAAATGTTTCCCCAGCGCCCACCACCTCCTTAAACCCAGAGAGCCGTCTTCCCTTTAAAGAGATAAACTTTGGTAAACACATTATCAGCTCGCACAATGTCATTCAACTTGATGTCTAACACCATTTTAATGAGTTTCTCTTTACAGGTCCCACAGTGGCATACCTCGTGGTAGGTGTTAGGTCCTCTCTGGACCTGAATGAAAAAGAAGCAGGTGCAGTGGTGTATCAGGTAGCTCACTGACCTTGTTCTGTCTTCACAAATCCACATTCATGTGCAATTATGTCTTTAATTTCTATGATAAAAACATTCATAAAAAAGCAATTCCGTATTGATTGTGCGATCTGATATGATGTGTGCAGAATACAATCTGATGACAGTTATTGACTGAACATAATGTGTTTAAAATGATTTGTGTCTTTCAGCTCAGAAATTTGATATGGTCGTTCAAAGAAGATGTGAGATTCAGTATTAGAGTGAAGAAAGTCACCAGAGTTGGAATTGTGCCAAGATCTTCCGTTACTGACACTGACACTGTGGATAATATGGAGTATTACGGCCAGACATTCAAGGAGGAAGATTTCGGAAGTCGGAATGTCGTGGAATGAAGTCGAACTTTCAGTATCTGCGCTGACGCTAGTGTAATTTGATGTATTATAAAAAACAATTCTAACTTTTTACTCGACATTTTTACTTTTTCCCTCAAAATGGTTTTTCAACTTTATTCTAAATATATTGACTTAACTCTCGAAATGCAAAATAAAAAAAATCTTCCACCCTTTACTTCCCCCCTTATGCCTGGCCCTAATACAGTAGGATAAGGAGGATACCACCGCTGAGGGCAAAATGTTAACTGAGTTTGATTGACAAAATGTAATTGTGGAAGACTGTAGATCTGAGATGATAAAGGTACACTTACCGCATTGCTTTGATTGCTCAAAGAGAGGTATGTAAAAATAGATAATGCTGCACAGTGTTTCCCCTACCATTGTCTTGTTGCAGTGCCCCCCCCCCAACGGAGCCCAGCGCCCTGCCTGAAATTCAAGGTGTTTTTTTTCTTTTTCTCGGATTAATAAAATAAATATATATTTTTTATTCACAACTCACTTTTCACATTGACAGATGCTCTTTTATTAAATAAACTAAACGCTTATGTTATTGATCTAATTGATGTGCACGTTTCAGTTTGTACTGTCTACTTTGCGCATTCACATTCTCTCCTTCGCTCCGTTTTGCGAAGGGCGGGGCTTCGCAGCTGACACACACGCACACACACGTGCGCACACACCTACAAGTGCACACACACTTACAGAGCGGAAGAAAGGAGAGGGGAGAACTAAATAGAAACCGCGCCACGCACGCGCACACAATCTCCCCGCGCCACGCACGCAAACCACCCACCAGGTGAATAAGTACAAAAAGCTAGTGGGGTTTGTGTAGAGTCAACTCTGACTCGACTTTCATTGTGATCTCAACCTCACATCTGTAAAGTTTCGTGGCTGCTTGTTGCACGTTGTGACGCACGGTTTGCATGTTGTCAAAGAAAAACCTGTCCACTTATCAAAACCAGTTTGAATGGCGTGAGTGGCAGCAATAATAGAACAGAACATAATGAAGATGATACTCTCTGACAATAGACTGCATGTTTGTGTGAGTAAAAAAAGAAGAAGGTGCCATTAAATTTTTTTAAACTATTTTTTGAAATGCTTTTGCTGAATCAATAAGTTTCCACCACGTCTTGTGTAGCTCAAGAAATGTTTTCACTGAGCCAAAGGGGCACTCCCTGTTATTTAAAAATAATACACATACAAAGGTTTTAAAAAGGTGTAGAATAAAAGTATTGCTTTTCCTAAATGATTTTATGATTGTGAAGTCCTTTTTAAACAAACAGACGGTTATCGCCCGGTTTCGCTCCGGTACTAATCCCAAGGGCTGACAAGCCGCGCCGAGGCGGCCACTACTCTTCTTGTCCCGTGAACTAAAGCTGAGGTTTGATAGTTGACTAACTGTCCATTAAATATGCAGGTTGTGCATCGAACTGGCAACCGCAGTGTTCTGACGTGAAGGAGAGGGAGAGAGATTCTTTCGGGCTTCGCCTTATGGAGAAATGAATTGGCACAAATTGGGGACACATTTTGTCTTAATACTAAAGTTAATAAAGTTTTCATTAAAAATTTGCCTCGACTGTATCGAGCATAAAAGACATTTGACATATTTAGAATATTTGTGTTCCTTCTGTGAATTAGAAGAAACTCTTTGAAATGTGTTTGTAAACTTGTCTGTAAAACTCTGAAAACAATTTCAGGATAAAGACATTTTAATATGTTTCGACTACAAAGAGACTCAAAACAACTACAAAGAGTCTCAAAACAACTACAAAGAGACTCACAACGACTACAAAGAGACTCAAAACAACTACAAAGAGACTCAAAACAACTACAAAGAGACTCAAAACAACTACAAAGAGACTCAAAACAACTACAAAGAGACTCACAACGACTACAAAGAGACTCAAAACAACTACAAAGACACTCAAAACAACTACAAAGAGACTCACAACAACTACAAAGAGACTCACAACGACTACAAAGAGATACAAAAATGACTACAAAAAGCAGCAAAAACAATTGAAACAAACAAACTACAAAGACATTCAAAACAACTATGACAAAGAGACACACAACCAGAGAGAAAACAAAACCAACAAGAGGCTAAACATCTATAAAGTATGTGTGTCGTGCTCCTATGTAAGGTGGAGGGACCTTTTGCATGCCTGTGCCCAGGGGCCCGTTGTCTCATAATCCGCCCATGAGCTAACAGGCTGCTGGCTTCAGATACATATTCACTGTACAGACATGAGTTGGATCAAACTCCTCAGCTAACTCTTGACAAGGAACCAATGAGTGTTTCTTTTACCAAAATGTTGAAGTATTCCTTTTAAACAATAAATCGAGCATCCAAATTGTTGTCAGTTATTTTTCTGTTGACTGACAAATCAATGAATTGACCTTCATTCATTTTTCAGCACATTATTTATTGACATTTTATAGAAGAAATTAGTAGTAGCTGACATAGCTGACACTATGTATCTGAAAATGAGCACCATGAAAAAACCATGTGCTATGTTGACCTCACATGTTCCTCATCAGGACAACATGGTGGAGCACAACGTCATGAAGATAGAAGTCAAGCGTATGAGGGATCTGTTGTACAACAAGGCGGGCAGCGTGCTGTCCCTGGAGAAGAGGAAGCTGAAGCTGCAGAAAGCAATAAAGGACAGAGAGGAAGAGGTCAAGGTCTACAGAGACATGCTCGGCCAGCAGCTCAAGATCAGTGAGCAGGAGAGGCAGAAACTCAGGTAAAAAGTCCAGCTGTGACCCCAAATCTCATTTTCCTGCAGCCGTTGCTCTTTTAACCGTCTATTATCTATCAGGGGTGTCAAACTAATTTTAGTTCAAGGGCCTCATACAGCCCAATTTGATCTTACGTGGGCCGGACCAAACCATTGCATTACAGCCTGTAAATAACACCTCCAACTGTTTCTTTTTCTTTTAGTGTAAAGAAGTAAAGTAAATTCTGAAAGCATTCGCAATTACTGAACAATCCATTTACAAAACAGATGATGAGCAGCCGGAGATGTCTAAAGACAAATAAGTGAAATTTCCACAATATGCCTCAGTTTCCACATTCAGTGAATATGGCCAGTTAAACAACATCTATAATGTCCTCACTGTCCTCAATTGCACGATCCAAAATCCTATCTGCGACAGAGTTTCTCTTCAGGCAAAAAGCTGTCGCTTGTCGGGGGACAAGATTCCTGCAGCCTTCAGCGTGCACGTCTTCAAAACTCACCCTCAGAGTATTCTTTGATGCTGATGCTATTTCGTTAGCAATAAGGTAGTTAGCTTTCACAGCTGCATATTCTGATCTCTCGGCTACAACCGCAGACTGACTGCTGTTTCCTCAAACCTGCCAACAATTCAGTATATCTTCTCAAAGTTCTTGTATTTTTCACCTGATAGTGTTGGCGGAAAAACATTCAAATGGGGGGGACAGTCTGGAACCACATGCGATTTTAGGGGAACCAAATATATTAGGCACAACCACCCCATAGGTCTGGTTCTAACAAACGCAAGAATATTCAGTGTTAACTTACACTTTATCGCTGCCCATTATGTGGGGTGAAAAATTTTTGAAATATTTGCCACAGTTAGAGGTGCAGAAGGGGTCCAGGCTTAATATTACGGGGGTCCAGTCCTGGCCCTCAGGCCGTATGTTTGACACTCCTGGTGTGTATGGTCAGAGAGATAAAACGTTGTGTTTCATGTCATACTTGCATGATTTTGAGAACATTTTTACAACAACAAAAAAAGATGACCTTATTAAGCGATTGATTCTGTGTCAGTGCTGAACTGAATGAGAAACTGTCCAAGATCGACATGATGAAGAAACGCTTTGAGGTTGTGACGCTTTCAATGGCAGCTCCTGAGGGGGAAGAGGAGAAATCGCAGACTTACTATATCACAAAGGTAAGAGGTCTTTAAGACCCCCCCAGGTTACAAACAGAGTCTGTTGAAGCTTACAGCTCAGATTTGTTCCGGCACTTTGAATCACTTTTGTGTGTTTTTTATTAGGCTGCACAAGAGAAAGAGGAGCTCAAGCGTAAGGGAGACAGTCTGGATGCTAAAATCCGCAAGATGGAGCTGGAAAACAGAGCTCTGGAGAACACCATTCAGTTGTTCAACAACAGTAACTCAACATTTCGCAAATCCCTCAACAAAGTCAATGAATCCAGTACGTGTGACCAGGTAGACTGAATGAAACTAAACAACTTTCTCAACAGGGATCATCAGCAGGAAGTGATTTATGTTTGTTTTTTTTGTCAGTTAAAACCAGTAGAGCTGCTATGACTGGTCACAAAGTCATTACGACTTTTTTTGTTTTAGGTCCAGAGTACAAGGAAAGACTGAAGCTGGGAGAGCAGCTAAGGGCGGCTGAAGAGAAGCTGAAGTACAAGAAAAGACAAGTCCAAGAGCTCCAGCAGGACTTACAGGTTATTCAGAGAATACAACAACTCTTGGTCATAAAAGCAAAGAAACGAGATTAAAACAATACAACAGGACACATACTACTAAACAGAAGCAATACCTAGACCAAGACTAAGGACATAACATGAATAAATAATCAAATAAAAATGTATGATGAAAATAATAAGATGAAATACTAAAACACAAGGATATAGTTGTTGGTCAGTCTGCAGGCTGATCAGTCGTTCAGGGATACATATCTACTCCACATATATACTCCAAAAAGGGTCCCACATCTTGCAACATGTTCTCAGGGAACCCTTCTTTTGTTTCACATCATTCGTTCCAGTTTGACAAAATGACTTCCCATATCCATATGTGAAGGAGGTATTGGAGATTGCCTCTCGGGAAGAGGTCAGCCTACAATTTAAACATGTTATTGTCAACAACATTGTTTTGTTTGTTTCCCCACATTCATCACTACGGTAGTGAACGTCCGGATTGTGGATTCCAAGGAGAGTAGATAAGAAGGGTTTGTTGTAAGCTAACAAAAACACAACAATGCTTAGTTTCAGGTGTTTATACACTAATGAAAACATAGTTATGAATATTATATTCCATTTCTGCCAATAAATCCCCCTAAATCCTACACAGTGGACCTTTAGTGCTAACTTCCAGTGACTTTATATATATGAGTACAAGGAGAAATGTGTTTTTCAGAGTCAGCAGTGTGTATGCAGTTGGAAATATCTTTGTATGCTTACCTAACTGATGTTATTTCATTGTTTGTTTAATTTTAGGCACATTTTCTTTGTGACATATAATTCAAAAACATCCCAGTTTACAAGTAAACTGCGTTTTAATCTAGTGTATATACTTATATATTCCACTTCTTCTTTTACTATCCACTCTAGATAGGTTATACTAGCAAGTTAGCGGCAAAAAACTAAAACAAAACCGCTCTGAATAGAAATCCTTTGTATTGCAAACATTTTTATTGTATTACAGCCCAAAGCAGTTTATACTGAAACTGTAACCTTTATTGGCACTGCAGATGGCAAAAAATGAAAGCAGGAAATGCAAGAAATGGAAAAGATCTCTGGTCTGCTTTCTTTTTTTGCCATTTGCAATGATCTTCTTTGTAAAGGCGTGTTTCCTTCATTTCTGTCTCTCCTCTTCAGTATTATACATAATAACTTATAAACTCGCTCAGAAACTCCATCTATCTGACTCATCCAGTGTGTGTGTGTGTGTGTGTGTGTGTGTCTCCATTTCCAGGACATGAACAATACCTTGGAGAGTCTGCTGCATGACGAGCAGGTGGAGAAACACAAAATAGAGCACAAACAGTCGCTCATCAGTAAACTGAACAAAGAGATCTCTTCACAGCAGGAGAAGGTTGTCAGAGCCACAAAGCAGGTTTGATATCTACCTGTTCCACTTCTTTTCTAAGCACTGGGTGTGAGAAGTAAATTAATTATGAATGTTGTGTGTATATACAGTACAGGTATCCAAACATTTAATAGCTGTAACCATAATCACATTTTAATTCTGTGTGGTCCTCCACAGTGCTCGAAGCTGACAAAAGAGATCCGCTCAGCAAAAAGCACCAACACCGAGACTTTTGAGGAGAAGGACATTAAGCTGAGGGAGCTGAAAGAATTCAATAAGAGTATCAACAAGATGCTGAATGAAACCATGGAGGACAAACCTGACCTCAGATCAGTGTTGGAGAAATACTTCCTGCAGGTATAAAACAATTAGCCATGACAGGCTGTACATTACCGTCATTTATGAGATGCAAGTTCAAATATGAACTTAACTTTGAGGTCGTTTTTGTTTCTCTCTCAGGCCAATCTGTCTCTTCCTTCTCCGTCTTCCACTCCTTCCAGCCATCGGAGCTCCAATATGAGCTCTGCCCGCAGCTCTGCCTCTCTTAGGTCAGACCTGGTCCCTTCTGACCCTCTCCCCCCTGCCACCCCTACCATACATCCATTTTTGTCTTTTGTTTTTAAGGGGGGTAGCAGTTCGACAGTGTATGCCACATTGAAGTGGTATACATCAGCTGAAAGCTGCGATCCTAAAGATCAATTTGAGATGCAGCTGTGTCAAGTTTTTCTCGTCATAAATATGCAATAATCATTGTGTTTTGAATACGGGCCTATTCTAATGTTACATAAGTATATAAGGCCTTAGAACATTATGATGGACCAGGCTCAACTATGTCTCATAAGTTGTTGATACCATTTGTAACTGCTATGGGGACGAACTGGGCTCATTGAATCCACAAGAGTCTCAGCTTTCTAGTCATACCTGCTTTGTGCAAGTCCAATGCTGTTTAGGGACCAAAGTATGCAGAAAGATTAAAATACAAAATCTTTAGAATACGCGAAAATAACACATTTTTACTGCATGGATAAAACTACTTGTTCTTTTTTTACCCCAAACTGCATGTGATTAGCATAAAGTGGGCATGTCTGAAAAGGGAAACCTTATGGGTATCCATAGAACCCATTTTTATTAAGCTATTTTAGGGTGTGCGGCAGGCCCGCCGTCAGAGTCAAAGGTCAGGGTCAAAGGTCAGGGTCAAAGGGTACAGATGACAGCAGCCCAAGGCCCAGGAGGGGTCCATTCAAAGATGTTAATAATGCTACATTGTGAACAACAAATATGTTTTGAAATGGGCAGGAGAGCCAATTAATGTTAGCGATTAGCTGTTAGCTGTTAGCTGTTAGCTGTTAGCAGCCGGTGGGCAGCAGAGTCCTGCTTGCTAATTAACGATGCTAACAGTTAACTTTAACGGAGCGAGGTTCCATTTAGTTGCATTATGTTGCTCTATGCAGTAACCAGCCCAACGAGTCCAAAATACAGACCAACGGCTAATAAAACCAGCCCAATAACAGAACTCAAAATATGTAAGACATGGTGGCGTCCTAGGGAAGTTTAAAAGGTTACTAAAACCTCTTCTCCAGAAAAGGAGATAGTTGAAGTTAGCAAAAATATTTAGGGCTTGTTGTCAGATAGTCATGAGTTTGAACTGATCATAAAAGTGTGAATGAGGAAAATAATTGAATACTGCTCTTGTCAATGGAACACAACTTCAGCTGAGGAGGACTTCATATGTCACCCTGTGTACTTCTATCAGGCCAAAGATAACCGTTCTTCCTCTGGATCTTTATGGTGTTGTTTCCTGTCTGTTGTAGGTCTCCTGCGTCCTCAGCCAGCAGCAGCCCCAGGGCGTCTGCCCTTCACTCCCCCGTGCTGAAGACTGTGGAACTGGGCTTGGATCTGACCGTGACCTCCCCTCCTCTCACCACCTCCAGACGTTCTAGCTCTGCGAGCAGCAGCAGAAAGTTGAAGAACCCATAGTGTTTATTATCATTCTTTAGTTACTGCTGTGAATAGAGAGCAAGAGACAGAGCATTACACTATATAGTTATATAGCTGCACAGAACAACTGTCTCATCAATTCTGAAAGTGGCATAATTTTAATGCATCAATAAATCTGTTATGTGTGTTATGTGTAAACTTTGTTCTTTTGACTTTGTGGTTATTATATTTATTCATGTATATCTAAAAACTAGATGCGCCCACGATGTGTTGACGGACTTTTTATTTTAAAAAAGAAACATGATTCTTGTTTTTCTTCCTGTTTTTGTTTTTATGTTAAACATTTTTTAAATAAAAGTAGCGGACAAAGCTTGGAACTACTGTTTGCGCACATCAGAGATTGCAGAAGCATTAAACTAAATATTTCATTTGGTTTTCTTTTATCTTTCTTACCTGCTTTAGAAACTCCCTCTAAGTCTTCTTTAAAACAGTTGACCTATTGTTGTTTATTGCCACACCTTCTCCGTTAGGATATACTTCCTTGTACAGGACAGAAGTAGTCAGAGACTCTGTGGGAGCCGAGGGAACACTTTACAGACTTCACTTGTTTTTTGGACTAAAGCTCCAACATGCTGCTGCTGATCCTGTTTGCTGGAT
This sequence comes from Cottoperca gobio, assembly GCF_900634415.1. Lineage (NCBI taxonomy): Eukaryota > Metazoa > Chordata > Actinopteri > Perciformes > Bovichtidae > Cottoperca > Cottoperca gobio. The sequence goes on from NC_041371.1 coordinate 21,149,199, forward strand.
GTTTGGTCTCATGTGCTGCCCAGATAGGTGAGTACACAGGCTGTAATCTAAAGGAGCTCCTTACTGTTAACTACATTTATTGAGCAGAAGTTTGTAGTGAGAAGTTCTGTCTAGATTTAAAATGGTGTTTAATTTCTCTAAATGTTTCCCCAGCGCCCACCACCTCCTTAAACCCAGAGAGCCGTCTTCCCTTTAAAGAGATAAACTTTGGTAAACACATTATCAGCTCGCACAATGTCATTCAACTTGATGTCTAACACCATTTTAATGAGTTTCTCTTTACAGGTCCCACAGTGGCATACCTCGTGGTAGGTGTTAGGTCCTCTCTGGACCTGAATGAAAAAGAAGCAGGTGCAGTGGTGTATCAGGTAGCTCACTGACCTTGTTCTGTCTTCACAAATCCACATTCATGTGCAATTATGTCTTTAATTTCTATGATAAAAACATTCATAAAAAAGCAATTCCGTATTGATTGTGCGATCTGATATGATGTGTGCAGAATACAATCTGATGACAGTTATTGACTGAACATAATGTGTTTAAAATGATTTGTGTCTTTCAGCTCAGAAATTTGATATGGTCGTTCAAAGAAGATGTGAGATTCAGTATTAGAGTGAAGAAAGTCACCAGAGTTGGAATTGTGCCAAGATCTTCCGTTACTGACACTGACACTGTGGATAATATGGAGTATTACGGCCAGACATTCAAGGAGGAAGATTTCGGAAGTCGGAATGTCGTGGAATGAAGTCGAACTTTCAGTATCTGCGCTGACGCTAGTGTAATTTGATGTATTATAAAAAACAATTCTAACTTTTTACTCGACATTTTTACTTTTTCCCTCAAAATGGTTTTTCAACTTTATTCTAAATATATTGACTTAACTCTCGAAATGCAAAATAAAAAAAATCTTCCACCCTTTACTTCCCCCCTTATGCCTGGCCCTAATACAGTAGGATAAGGAGGATACCACCGCTGAGGGCAAAATGTTAACTGAGTTTGATTGACAAAATGTAATTGTGGAAGACTGTAGATCTGAGATGATAAAGGTACACTTACCGCATTGCTTTGATTGCTCAAAGAGAGGTATGTAAAAATAGATAATGCTGCACAGTGTTTCCCCTACCATTGTCTTGTTGCAGTGCCCCCCCCCCAACGGAGCCCAGCGCCCTGCCTGAAATTCAAGGTGTTTTTTTTCTTTTTCTCGGATTAATAAAATAAATATATATTTTTTATTCACAACTCACTTTTCACATTGACAGATGCTCTTTTATTAAATAAACTAAACGCTTATGTTATTGATCTAATTGATGTGCACGTTTCAGTTTGTACTGTCTACTTTGCGCATTCACATTCTCTCCTTCGCTCCGTTTTGCGAAGGGCGGGGCTTCGCAGCTGACACACACGCACACACACGTGCGCACACACCTACAAGTGCACACACACTTACAGAGCGGAAGAAAGGAGAGGGGAGAACTAAATAGAAACCGCGCCACGCACGCGCACACAATCTCCCCGCGCCACGCACGCAAACCACCCACCAGGTGAATAAGTACAAAAAGCTAGTGGGGTTTGTGTAGAGTCAACTCTGACTCGACTTTCATTGTGATCTCAACCTCACATCTGTAAAGTTTCGTGGCTGCTTGTTGCACGTTGTGACGCACGGTTTGCATGTTGTCAAAGAAAAACCTGTCCACTTATCAAAACCAGTTTGAATGGCGTGAGTGGCAGCAATAATAGAACAGAACATAATGAAGATGATACTCTCTGACAATAGACTGCATGTTTGTGTGAGTAAAAAAAGAAGAAGGTGCCATTAAATTTTTTTAAACTATTTTTTGAAATGCTTTTGCTGAATCAATAAGTTTCCACCACGTCTTGTGTAGCTCAAGAAATGTTTTCACTGAGCCAAAGGGGCACTCCCTGTTATTTAAAAATAATACACATACAAAGGTTTTAAAAAGGTGTAGAATAAAAGTATTGCTTTTCCTAAATGATTTTATGATTGTGAAGTCCTTTTTAAACAAACAGACGGTTATCGCCCGGTTTCGCTCCGGTACTAATCCCAAGGGCTGACAAGCCGCGCCGAGGCGGCCACTACTCTTCTTGTCCCGTGAACTAAAGCTGAGGTTTGATAGTTGACTAACTGTCCATTAAATATGCAGGTTGTGCATCGAACTGGCAACCGCAGTGTTCTGACGTGAAGGAGAGGGAGAGAGATTCTTTCGGGCTTCGCCTTATGGAGAAATGAATTGGCACAAATTGGGGACACATTTTGTCTTAATACTAAAGTTAATAAAGTTTTCATTAAACATTTGCCTCGACTGTATCGAGCATAAAAGACATTTGACATATTTAGAATATTTGTGTTCCTTCTGTGAATTAGAAGAAACTCTTTGAAATGTGTTTGTAAACTTGTCTGTAAAACTCTGAAAACAATTTCAGGATAAAGACATTTTAATATGTTTCGAAGGTGATGTGAAAGAAAAGGATATTGGGTTTTTTTGTACAGTTAATTTTATTTTTTGGAAAACTCCACATCCTCAAGAAGAGACCAAACCAAATGTTGCACGTTTCCACCAAGAACTGCATCAATACGGCGCCACGACAAGAGACCTTAAGAATAATAAGGCAATACAAAACTAATTTGATGAATATTTTACGAACCACTTTACTTTATGTTCATGTTATTTTCTTTTTCTTGTCTTATTTTTGTTTTCCTTTGTATACATATCCCTGGTATGAACCGTGTTTGTGTGTAAATAATGTGGATTAATGCTGTTTACAAAACTGTCTCTTTTAAAGTTCTCTTGAAATGTGTGTGTTTTGTGTTTGTATTTGTGTCTTGGCCAGTTTTCCCTTGAAAGAGAGATTCTTCATCTCAACGGGACTGTTCTGGTTAAACACACAGTCCCCACTCCCCACATCTGAAGTAACATCAAGCATGTGAGTGAAAAGGAGAGGCTTTGTCTTCGGCCTCTGCTGAAGACTGTTTCTGCTTCTACTCACTGATCACTATCACTGATTTTAGGACTTTTGTTTCAGTGTCTGAATGAAGATTTCTTCCTGATATGAATCTAGGTCACTGTTAGAGAGGCGGTACCTGACAACAAAGAGAACATTTGACTCGAGAAGGAATTCTTTCAAAGCATTTATTTTACGTCTTTGTCAACTATGAAGTTTCTTTTAGATTTCATTTCATCCGAATGAATGAATGTGGCATTTAGCAGACAAAGAGCCGGTGAAGGGGAGTCCTTTATTAAAACTGTTCATTATCCAGAATAACACGGGACGATGTGTGCAATAAGAAATGTTGCCATTTTAATTGTTTTTATGTAATCTTGTAATGCTGTGAGCACCACAAACAAATCTCCATTCACTTTCCATTCATCATATCGAGGTGGCAGCAGCATCCCAGAGGCAAATATCTCAGAACCTCTGCACATAATATCCCAACTCCATGTACAAACGTTTTAAAAGAGTCTGAATGTTGTAAAAGTGATCTGTGTTATCTCTGCTCTTCAGTTCTCTGATTCTCTCTCGTGCTGTGGTCCGTGTTAATCGATGTCGTCCTCTCCAGTTTTCCACATGATCTGTGTGCTGCTCTTTTAAGCTGTCCGGGCAGATCGGTGCGACACATTCAGAAGAGCAGCACACTGGATTCAGTCCTGATCTCGCTGCCTTCAGTATGGACCTGAGATTCCTGTTTGCAGCCTCAGCTCTGCTCCTGGGGGCCACACTCACCATCTCACTGGCAGAACAAAACTCACAGTGCAAAGTCAAATGGTAATGTAGATCTTATTATTTCGTACATTATTTATAGATTTGAGTAACCTGTGGGGAATCAGACGGTATATGAATGTACTGTGGGTGCATTTAGGGAATCTGTAAGTGAATTCTCTGTATTTAATCTGTTAATTATGAGACAATGGGCCCCAGACATGCAAAAGGCCACTACTTCTCTTCTACATAGGAGCAGGACACACAGACTTCATAGTTCAGCAGCTTTGTATTGTTGTTTTGTGTCTCTTTGTAATCGTTTTGAGTGTCTTTGTAATTGTTTTGAATGTCTTTGTAATTGTTTTGAATGTCTTTGTAATTGTTTTGAATGTCTTTGTAATTGTTTTGAGTCTCTTTGTAATTGTTTTGAATGTCTCTTTGTAATTGTTTTGAGTCTCTTTGTAATTGTTTTGAATGTCTTTGTAGTTGTTTTGAGTCTCATGTAATAGTTTGGTTGATTTTGTAGTTATATCTGGTCTGTGGTTGTTTTTCCTTCTTAAGTAGTTGCTTTGTGTCTCTTAAAATCTCTTTGTAATTGCTTTTCCCCTTTTCACAGTTGTGAATCTCTTTGCAGCTGTTTTGTATTTCTTTGTTTTGGTCTCTTTCTAGTCTTTTTTGTAGTTGTATGTTTCTTCATGTGAGTCTCTTCCTGGTCGTTACGTGTCACTTTGAGAGACATTTTGTAGGTGAAGGCCAGGGGGGCCCCTGACACCTTAGGGCCCTGGGCCTGTGCCCTGTCGGCCCGTTCAGTAATCCATCCATGTCCACACTGCAGCTGTTAATTTTCACAGAGTAGATGCTGCATCATGTGACCAGCTAGACAGATAATGCTTTATGATGTTGTTGAGGTTGCGTGAGACTCACTGTGTAAAAGGGTCTCATGCATGTTAGACAAGGTGCTTAGGAATTCACAGTTCTGTCCAGCCTGATTTCTCACACATTTTATCTTTGATATGGGGAGACAGGACTCACGAGACTCACATTAATCATGTTTGTACAGAGATGTAGAACGTTTTGCTGATCAACAGAATCTAAATCTCATTCTGCTTTGAACACCTTCAACACTCTCTGCTCTGCAGGTTGTTTGGCATCTCGTGCGAAGATGTCACTGGAAAGCTAGTGAGCCAGATTAAAGCCTGGCAGATCGGGAAAAGCTGTCAATATGAAGGAGAGAAGTGCTCGTACGAGGTCAGAAACATCTCAGTCAGCTCATGTGTTGTTGAAGTATAATAAATAAGTTTCTGTGAAAAGAATCCACATGTTCAGCATTCATTAAAATGACAGTCAGAACGCAGGGAGCCAGCAGATAGATGTAAACATTTTAGAATCTCCTCACATGAAACACAATGAACATTATTCTTCATTTAAAGGTTTTACATAGAGTATAATGCCACTTGCTTGCAGTAGCGTCATTAGAAATGCAATGTAGCAACTAAAATGGAATATATTTATACTTTCATATCTTGTGAGTCTAAGTAACACTGGGTACTTTAACCCCACTATTTAGCATTTAAAGTAATGTATGAACACTTAATAAATGGTTTATAATAGTTGTAAGCAGATACAAGTGTTTTTTAATGTGTGCACCCATATGTGCATAATCACATAATGAATACAGTGAAATACAGCTGTCATAAAATAAATTGTAATTGTTGACTAATGTTGTACATTAATAAACACATACAACTGCATATATCTGTGCACAATGCCATTGTAGTGGCTGCTTGGCATTATGATTGTTGCAGCTGCTGCACAGTGTAGAAAATATCCTGGACTTGACTGAATGTGAAATGCTCTGCAGCTGGTGTCGACAGCTCCTTACCTGATCAAAGCCACACACACGTCTCCAGAAACCAAAAAAGTCACAGACCTCGAGTTTCTTCTGGAGCAGTCCACCGTTTGCAGACTGACTGTAAGTGTGCTTATTTTCTGAATCAGTAACCAGGCTAATGCAGCTCAAGTATTAAATGAAAGAGTTTAGAAGTTTAAGCTTCAGCCGCTGGCGTTGCTCTTTGATGTGTGTGACGTGCAGGGAGACGCTGTATCTGAGTTCTCCAAAGATGCAGCTGATGACAGCACAAACTACTGCAGCCTGCAGAACCTGATGAACGGTAAATATTTCATCTGATACCAGTAAAGTCGATCTTTTCGTAGTCACTGAATGACTCGTTAATCTTGATCAGTGTTTGCTGACGTGATGTGTTTGTCTGTTCAGGGAGTGACCTGGTCAGTGCTGAGGGATACAAACAGTTCAGCAACAAGTGGATCTGTCCCGGCTTCGATACCGCCAACTGCACCTTACCTGATGCCCCTCAATAGTGTTTCATATTGTATGAATTACATGTTTTGACCATAAATGATTTGAATAAATCTAAACACACAGCTTTTCTGTGAGCTTCTCATGACAGCTTCTCTGAAACAAGTTAGAAACAAAATGCAACAATAATTATTTGAGAGAATGATATGTGTTTGAATAAATCACAGTGAAGGTGAGTATAAATGGGAGAATTTGCAAATCTGTAAAGAAATGATGCATTTTTGTGAATGTGAACTCTGACTTTTAGAAAATGGTCATAAGTAATTCAAGCTGCAGTTGGTAACTTTATTAAAAATAAGTCATACGTCATATTGAAACTGTCATTTTTAATTTTACAGCTAAACAGTACACGGAAATATGTCTCTGAAAAAATTCGAGGCGAGAAATAGGCAACGCTGTAACAGAGTCCTGATTCATATTGGATCAGCGCTGCACATGTTGACAGTTTGATCAGAGTTCACCAGCAGTGACTGTGTGAGAGACTCCTCGGCTCTGAATAGTTGCTTTCATTCGGGCTCTTTGAAATCTTTCAAATGCCATTAGGAGCACTAGGGGGAGGCAGAGGAACAGGATTTTATTTACAGATGATCTGTCTCATGCACTACTGTCAGGATGTAGTGACAGTTTCAAACATTTCCATGTTTTTCAAATTTCCAAACGGGTCTAGGGGCTTTATAAATACTGTGAAATTATCAAAATCAGCTCGTATTCAGAAACTGTGCCTTTAAACGAGCCGTCACAACTATACATACATAAGTATAAAGTGTCGCTACACTCCCTTACTGTAATTCCCCGACTGCTGTGAAAGTGCAGAGACGCAGAAAGACCCGGAAATTCTTAAAGAGACGGACGCTAAGACGGAGCGTTTAGGACAGAGGGGGATACAGGTACATTCAGACAGATAGTATGAGACAAAAAGTATTTTTGAACATTAAAGAATGTAAACATGTTCTGGTAAAAACACAAATATGAACCTGAAAATTAGCACAATGCGTATTCCTTTAAAAAAACAGATGCAGTTAAATCACAACACAGAAGTGCACGTGTTACAGTTCAGAGAAGAGACTGCAGTGCAACAGGCTCTTCATACATACTGTAAACCATGACACACGCATGATTAATGCGTGTTAACTTCATTAATAGTCAAAATACATTCTTGACAGAAATACAGTCAGGGTGATAATATAAAGTTGTGTTCATATGTAATCAGCCATTTAAAGTGAAAGACTAATAACACGGCTAAAAAATACAAATGTGAGCTCCATATTTCTGTTATAGTTTTACCAACTCCTCATAGAAGATATTTCTTTCTCACTAATGAAACGTTTATTGCATTTTTCAGAAGAAAGCAACAGTTTCTTTAAGTGCCTGCTCCTTCGTGGTGAGTCATTTGAGATGTCAGGCCTGTTTGTAACCTGACCTGAGAGTATTCCTCACAGTTGTTGCAGGCCTGTGGTTCGGCGCTCGGTCCATGCAAGGCTTTGCTTTTCTGCGTTCGGGGAGTAATGAACGTCAGCATATGGACAGGACCAAGGCCTCCGGCAGAAAGCCAGAGAATGAGCGATGGGTTGTCTGCAGCTCACTGCGTCTTATCGTCGGCTTGTGGTTCTGCCTCAGTGTCAAACTCAGTCAGGCAGCAGTAGAGCAGCATCTGGGCGTTTCTGGTGGCAAAGGCTGGAGGATGCAAAGAGGTGAGGAGGGAAGATGTGGAGGTCAGTTACAGCTGACTGATAATCCAAGATGATTAATGCTGTATTTTAAAGTGATTTAAAACCATGTGGGTCAGATGACCAACTGAGTGAAGGGTGTATGATTGTGTAATGATAAACTTAATATATAAAAATATTCATGTGCAGGAAATGTCTTCCTTTCGTCACCTCCTCTTCAACCATAGTGTTAAAGAAATGCATTATTACAGGTCATTTAGCAGACGCTCTTATCCAGAGCGACTTACATTGAACTAACTACAGGGACAGTCTCCCTGGAGCAACTCAGGGTTAAGTACCTTGCTCAGGGGTACAATGGTGGCAGCCTGGTATTGAACTCCTGACCTTCTAGTGTTTTGTTTGGAAGGCGTACCACTAGGCCATCACCACGCCATGTATACTGTATATAGCGTACGATTCTAAGTATGACGTCAAATTGAGTATGCAGTGCATTGCGACTGCATAGCATGTAGATTTTGTAGAACGCCTGGATGTTCACATTAACATCAATTTCTGAGTAGGCAGCGCGTGCTTACCGGACATACTCAACTGCCCCATAATGCATTGCGTCTGGGGGGCCTTGAGACCGGCTGCAGTCATGTGAGATTTTAGGCCAAGCTAAAAGCCTTTGCTGCACCGTTTTCTTATACTGTATGTGTTGGAGCCGCTGGCGGGTTGAGACCAGCCGTCAGTCATGTGACGCAGTCTTGCTTGAGTATACTTCAGTGTGAACAGTCTATAATATCATACTTAATTGTTCATTTAGTATGCAGTATGCAGTACATACTGATTGAGTATGTAGTATGCAGTATGTAAGGTCAACCTCGATTTGCGCAACTCTAGCGAGAGGAGAGACATTGACCTCAAATGTTTAAGGGTTAGGATAGCTCGTCTGTGTAATAGAACATGTGTCAATTTGATCATAAATGTATATATAGAGATATTACGGTTAGTTGTTGTGTCTTTCTAGGTAGCTACCACGGTGCTGACGTAGCAGCAAGGTGGCTAACGCTAACAAGCTGTGGCCCTGCTCAGCTCGTGATTGGATCGGGCGGGTGTGTTAGCGGGACCCCGATACTCCTGTTCCAACCCCCCGATCACTACTGCATAGACAAGTTACATCCGAAGCTCAATATGGCATCTCCCGTAGCCGAGATAGTTTGAATTCATTGTTGTATAGTAGGCGGAGGTGGAGATGCGTCGTCCATCTACATTTACAGTCTGGTCCATGGTTTGATGATGGCTCAACAAACACAGGACGGTAAGAAACACACATCCTGCTGTACTCAGAAATATTACATTTTCTGCACGCGGACATTTGAGCCTTCGACTTACCGTTTAACGTGCGTATGAATTTGGGCCTCCTCTCGTCAGGCAGGTAAATGGCCACATAGTAGACCGGCACCCCAGACAGTGCAATCCCAATTCCTATAAGAGAATTGATGGTGTCCGCATACAGAGGGACGATGACTAAGAACAGGCTACACAGACAGTAGATGAAGGGGAAGAACAAGGACAGCTGTGGAGAGAAAGAGAAAGATGCGGTGAGTTTGTAAACTGAGGTCTGAGAATCGTGTTTGTCTACATGCAGAGCAATGATTCACACCAATATGTTAACTATGGAAACTCTATTATCAGCACTTCAGAAGCACAACATGACCCATTAAGCTTTCTACTCAGTGCCTTAGTCATGATTCTTTGTTCATTTAACACAAAAGGTCACTGAGTTTGGGCTGTAACAAGCTAAGAGGAGGATAAAGAAAAGGCTTCCTCCTCTGGTTTGTATATCCTCGTCTTTGTGTAGCACGTTGTGAATCTCATGCACTGCCCCGCACATTGCGTCACAACTTTGACCTACTGTACTTTAAAACATTTTACATACTGAAAAATTGTACAGCCCACCTACACACTTGGCAAACACTCTAACGTAATACTTACTCTGCATATATCTCTCTTTCTATTTCTTAGTTGAACTCTTATTCTATTTATTAATCCTTCGTGCACAGCCTTAAGAGTATTCCACTGCATTGCATGAGCATGTAAGAAATACAAAACAAAAACTGAGAGGAGGAAGATTCTTTTTTTTGCATTTTGCATTTTGAGAATGAAGTTGAAATGTCGAGGATAATTCAAACTTTCAGTATTTGTGGCAGACATAAGGACAAATTCAAGCTTTTGAGAATCAATCAAACTACTGACGTTAGCGCATATACTAAATGTTCCTCTTCATTCTCAAAATACAAAATAAATATAATCTTCTTCCTCTCATTTTCTAACCTTTAGCCCAAACACTCTTATGCATATGCATGTAACTATATTCATTATGGTCTGAACAATGAAAAGGCAGCACCTTCAGAGGCCTGTGTCTGTCTGGCTGAGTGATGCGCAGGTAGATGAGGCCGGCCACAGACAGACCCACAAAGAACCAGTAACTGAAGCTGAAATAATTGATGAGCTGGAACACGTCCTCCACACACAGGAAGATCAGACCCATTAACCCCTGCACAACACAGATACATATATTTATGTTCCAGTTGGGAAATATAAAAAAAAATGTGTTTGTTAAATCGGCACGTATGCATTTAAGGAATCTGATGTCTGTTTTGTATTTCAGTAAGATGATTGGTCCTCACATTGAACAGCAGTGCAGGAATGGGTGTGTAGCGCTGCAGGTGTATCAGACTCAGACTGTTGGGGAGGTGGCCCTCTCTGGCTCCTACGAAAAACAACCTGCATGATCAACAAAGAGGGAGAGTTATTGGCTGAACACTCGATATGAGCCTGGTCAGTGCCAGTTCAGAACTCCCTGATTACCGTGAGGCAGCAATGATAGAAGCATTGAGTCCCCCGTAGCAGGACATGGCCACTGAAACAGGGATGATCCACCTGAACGGCCCCAGGACTGCATTCCCAAATGTCTGTGGGGTCAGATTAATATGGTTTATTACACTTTCTGAAGTCGTCCGGGCTCAGCGTGACTATATTTAGCAGCAGAGTGACTCATCTCTCTCAGGGGACTGTTTGTGTCTCACCACAGCGACGGCGTCACTGGCCAGCAGAGACGGCATGTCCAGTATCACGTAATACGCCACGTTGGTCAGCAGGTAGATGATGGTCACGATGGGCATGGAGATGGCAATGGCCAGGGGCAGATTCCTACAAGAAGTAAACACACAGCGTGTTCTGACTGAAAAGCTGCAGTAAACAGATTACAGGGAGATTATGTGATGACAATATAATTTTACCCAAGTTGCATTAGAGTGATGCAGTGATGAATCCTGTAACCGGGAAATGAGTCAGCATTTTTGCACTTCTACTTTTGGTCAGATGCCTGAAATAAGGTCTATGGTTTACACAAGTCTAAGAGATCTTCACGTTTTGTTAAAATACGTCATTAAATAACCCATTCTTGAACTTTTCAATGTATAAATGTGTAAATGGTCTACACATATATCGCGCTTTTCCAGTCTTTCCACTCAACCATTCACACAGTCAGTGGCCACCACACAAGGTGCACATCAGCTCGTCAGGAGTGATAACCATTCTCTCTCTCTCTCTCTCTCTCTCTCTCTCTCTCACCGACCCTCCGACCGGTGGACGACCACTGTACCTCCTGAGCCACAGCGGTCCCTAACAAGTGACGAAATGAGAGAGTGTGTCGGGACGTTAAACGTCTTCACGCTGAACACGTGGAAACTCATCGACTTAGTGGTGGTGATGTGGTGTAGTTCGTTTTTTTACTTCTGGTGATTGTGTTTACGTTTCAAGAATCATAAAAGTGATGTTCATTTGAGAAGATAATCTCACTGAACAAACGTGTAAGTATCATAAACCTTTTTTTGCCAAAGAGCTTATTTTCTGCAATAACACAAACCAGGTTGATGCTCACTTCCGGGGTTGGCCTACAAAAAAACAAAGTAAAACATCATCCTTGCAGCAGAAATCTATTTCAACCTCTTCAGCCCATTTCCCTTTGTTCAGTAATGATTTTACAAGTCTCATTTATCCAGTCGAATGTTATCTACTTCAACAACACATGCATTTTCATTACAAACATACTTTTCAATGCACTTCTGCAAAAACAGACCCACACTAGCGCAGGAGCGCGACTCTTCTGTGTGAGTCCCAAGTGTTTGAAATAGTAAAGTTTGTGAAGTAGTGAGCACAGACTGGATAGATGAGACTCTGATTATACTGCAGAGGTGTGTGAGAGTTTGTAAACAGATGTTTTAGAATAGTTGTGCTGTTGTTGAACGCAGCCCCATTTACTTCAATTCATCAAGAAGTGTCTCTGTTTTTTGATTTTGTTCAGCCTGTGAGAAAAACAAAGTGTTGTACAAGAATTCAAGGTAACTCTGGGTGAATGATTTATTTTGTGCTCCACTATCTGCTGTTTGGTGCTGGGCAGGAAGTGTATAGTTGGGTATCTACTGTCTTTTGACAGTTAAACAAATGACGGACTGTTAACTTAATTTGGGACAAATACATACCACAGAGTAAGATCCAAAAACATTTGTATTATTCCCACTGGTTCATTTCCACCACCTGAACTACCTTATTGAACCAGAGCATTGTTAGCCTCCAACTGTTACCGTTTGCTCTTACTGTCCACAAAGAAGCAACGTGTCTCCATGACTCTAAGTGAGCGTGCCTCTTCGTGTGTCTGTGAACGTGTGCTTTACCTCTCTGGATTCTGAATCTCCTCAGTGACAAAGTTGAGTGTATCCCATCCGGAGTAGGAGAACAGAGCTGAGTAGAGGGCCAAAGCTATGGCTCCAGGGTCTGTGGAGGAGCCCTCAAAGGAACTTTCGAAGCTCTTTGTCTCTCCTGCACAAAGAGCGGTCACAGTTTAAAGCACGTGTTTGTCTTGTTGCCCCTGATGCATTCAAACCTTTATGTAATCTTACCGACAGATATTTTCATTATTCCTATAACGATGATGAGGAAGAGCGACATGAGTTTGGCGTAAGTGAAAATGTCCTGGACCAGAGTCCCCCACTTCACACAGGCACAGTTAATGAAGATGAGCATACCTGGAAACAAACAGAAGAACAAGGCAATGATAGAACTTTCTCCTGCATGACAGACATTCGTTTATACACCAAGGCCCAACACAGCTTCTGGTGCAACTTCTGCTTTATGTTAGTTGAAATCATGAAACAAGGCTAAACAATGTGGTTTCTGAAACTTAATATGTAATACTTTGAATTTCAACAGCTGTACTAGATCTCTCATCCCCGTCACCGCCGAACATCTCCTCTGTGTCACAAGGGCCACAGTCTGTATGGAAACAGAAACTCACTTCTTAGTAGGACAGCTCATTGTGTTGCTGCTCTCTCACCTAAATACCACTTCTGCTAACTATATTCTTCACAGCACAAAGCTGTACACCACTCTGGTATTTTTACAGAAGTGGCAGCATCTATGGCAGATGAGAGCTCCACACAGAGTAACAGAGTCTGGTACCTGGATGAATGAGATGTTAGAGCCACTCCACCACTTGTTATTGCCAATACAATCGTTAAGAGGTCAAACTAAAGCTATTTTCATCTTCTTGAAACTTGTAATAATAGAGAAAAAATGTCAACATTTCCAGAGTGAACGTCAAACTTTTGAGAATAAATCTAACTTTAATCAAATCAAGCGCATTTATTGAAAGTTCAACTTTATTCTTAACTTTTTGGATTTTTGCTAAATTAAAATAAACCTGCCTCCTCTCATTATTCTCTAATACTCTTCTGTACATATACACTGTGTACCGTATTCATGTAATTATGTTCATTACTTCACAGGCCTGAGTCGAACAGGATATCCAGCCGGAGCGACTCCACCGGTTGCAGAGAAAGTCAGATTGTATAGAAGTCTACGAGAAAATGACCCTAATCACTTGTTTTTATATTTTCCTAATGAGTTTATGGTCTCAATCGCTAGTTTCAAGTCTTCTTCAACAACAACATGATAGTGTATCATTTAGAGTGAAATAGGAAGCAGGGTGGACTTTAGGCCCTGAAGCGTGGATCCTATTATAATACTTTAAAAGCTTGACTGACTTTAGTAAACGGACCTTTGTCTTATTGAAAATTATCTTTGTATCTTTTAAGATTTGTATCTAGTACCCTTGCTTTTGTGCGGGGCTACCTTGTACCTTTTCCCCCTTATAGCCGGCCCTATTACTGCGTAGTTAGAAGTGTGAGGCTGATACGAATTACATAACACTTTAAAGAGTAAAGCTGGTCTTACATGCTGCATCGTTTCCCGTGAATCCCTCTTGTGTACGTTGGCAATTTAAAACCAGCTTGGGAATGTCTCCGCCACTAACTATAGAGAGGTAATTACTGAATGAAAATAAATCAAATGGCTATTGTTTAACAAATGCAGACAATAAATAGTATTAAAAAACAGTTTTTGACTCAATGAAAATCTTAAGGATTGTAACGTTAGGCCTTTTCCTATCTGGAGCACAACAGTGATAGAGGTTGAGCTGACGTCAGGAACTGGGGGAGGCCAAAGTGGGCATCAGAATTTCAAACACTAGATGGCAGTAAACAGTATTATTTTACAGATGTCTATGTTTCATGGTAGAAGACGCACATTTCTAAGTCTAGTTCTTGCTGTTGTTGTGGGGGAACTATAGACCGACACAGGAGAGCTTCTTACAGAGGCAGGCTGCAGCGATAAGCCGGACAGCATCGTACGGTGGACGGCAGGTGGGGTAGAAAGACTCCACCAGGTAGTTGGCGAAGGTCAGTGAAATCACAGCCTGGTTGGCCGGTTCGACCAGCAGGATGGACGTCCACAGACGGATGAAAGCAAGGAAGCCTCCGAACGACTCCATGATGTAGGCGTAGCTGGCTCCGGACTTGGTGATGGTGGTGCCGAGCTCTGCGTAGCACAAAGCACCAAACACCGAGAAGATGCCTCCAACAGCCCAAATCACCAACGACAGCCCGTAAGAGCAAGTGTGTATCAGTACACCCTTCGGCGAGATGAAGATCCCGGAACCGATCATGTTCCCAACAATGAGGCAGATTCCATTCATGAGGGAGATTTCTCTCTTCATCTGCATTTTCTCTTCTTTCACATTATTCTGGGCCTTTAAGTCCGAGTCAGATGAAGCCCGTAAACTCGGGCATATTGTCTGTGACATGACCCCCATCTTCTGCCTCAGATCCTCCATTAGTCCAGTGCTGCTGAGGAGATGACAGGGCAAGAATTAAGGCAAGACACTGCAGGTGAATAGAAACATTTCACTGAAAGATGTCACAAGGACATTTCACCAGTTGATAACTTACATTAAAACAGTATTATTTTGGTTTATAAGTTCTCTGAAATGTTATGTTTAAATATGCAGATGAGGTGTTATTTAATATGTGCTCATTTGAATATATTTTAAACAGAAATCTGGACATTGGATAATGACAGGCTTAAAATGATTATTTCCTTCTGTTGACATGTTACAGTTAAAGTGTTTTATTGGGGGAATTTGGGATATGTCTTTGTATCACTCCATAAATCAGAAAATATATGAAAGAAAAAATAATTTTCACCATGTTTTTAGGAATATAATGTGATATAAATCACCCCTCTGGAAAAAACCTTCAGAAGGTAGATGTAAAGCCTGAAACTGAGAAGCTATGTCCAGTATACAAGAAAAGGTCAAGCCTATGGCCAAATCTCCCAGTGAGGATCTCTCACACAAACATGTTTCTCCATAGTGTACTAAACATCCAGACCTGAACATAGCATACTTAAGGTGTCTTCATTTATGCCATAAAAGGCAAATGTGTAAAAAGGACACAAAGTGAACTTACTTGATTCTCTTACTTATAGAAGATCAACTTGTTCCTCTGGACATGTAGAGTCTCCCTGCTGCTCCTCTGAAGCGGGCAGTGAGACATTTGTGACGTCACATCTGAGTGGTAGCAACAGGACGGTGCCGATGTTGCAATCCCTGCAGCCCAGCACATCCACAACGAATGTTTTTCCAATACAAGGCGAACCGCACTCTCGTGTTCCCCTCTTGTGCTATTTTCAGAGACAAGCAGACCTCGTCCCTTCCCCCTAGCAGCCCTCAGCGAACACAGAGGGAGCCAAGCTGTTTCTAGAACAGGATGCGCTCTGAAGATTGTATGATTCAGAACATATTATGTGTTTGGTCATTAAAGGGATAGTTGAGAGGTTTTGTTGTGGGGTTGTACGGGGTACTTCTCCAGAGTCAGTGTATTACTGCAGTAGGATGTGGTCTGCACGTCCCCAGTTTGGAGAAGCAGACAGGAGTGACCGCATGGGATCAAAGCAATGTATGTCTGTGGACGGGGGCAGCAGCAAAATTGTTATTCATTAGACACCACATATTTATGACTCCTAAAAGAATGGTCCACCTAAAAAAAGTTTAAGGGTACGCTATATTGAGAATATCTTTACCACTTTTCCTCGCCGTCAGACAGCTGTGCAGTCTGTTTCTGTCATCTATGCTTTCGCTAGAGCCACCAGACTCATTTCAGTTGCTACCTTGATCGATTAGTTTGTTTGCAGTATTGTTTGATTTCTGTGAATTCGAAAGTCACACAATAACACAAACAGCGCTTAGGCAGATGTAACAGCTCCACAGTCCCTGTTGGGAAGGGCAGTCTGACAACAAGCGGTGAAACTATTCTAATTAAAGCCTACACTTGTTTTGTGTCTCTTTATAGTTGTTTGGCATCACCTGGTGGTTTGAGTCTCTTTCAGTGACATCTAGCCGGTGAAGCCGCCTGCTGCTCAGACCCTGGTCTGGTAGTGTTGGGGAGCAATGAACTACATGTTGCTGTATTGTTGATAGTTCTACTACATACTACATTCATATTGGCATATTGATAATTACATCATTCTTTGCCATTTTTGTGTTTTTAATGACTACAAACAATCTTGGACCATAAAAGGGAAGGAAGATTCTTTAAATGTATTTAACCGTCTAGTCTGACTGAACGTCCAGCTGAGCAGGCGTGCAGCATCGCCACCTGTGTAGACTGTTTCAATGGAATTGTATTGCTAGGCAACTGCTTGGGTCCATGTGTACTTCCTGTCAGCTGATGTCATTAGCATACACTGCAACAGGAAATAAACCGGGACACAAATACAACGTTTACAAGTGGGAAGTGGTCTCTACAGAACCAAAACTGCAATAATATTGTTGTTATAATGTTGTATCAAATACACTTTATCAGGTTATTTTGAACTCATTCTTCTGGCTTTAGTTAAACAAATTGTATTTCTCCCTAGGGTCATTGGTTGCTCTCAAAGTAGATTCCCCAACACTGGCGTGAGGAGCGTTCAGTATGTCTGGCTGTACGTTAACCCTCAAGGCGTCGCAACCAGCAGCTCTTTACACAGGAAAACATTATGAGTTAGTAAGTGTGCTAAAAGAGAAAATACTGCCGTTGGTTTAATGTTACATACAAATAAATGAAGAAGAAAGCAGGCAGTACAAACAGAGAATCATTTAATGAAGCGTGTGATACAATATAGGGAAAATTCTAGTTTCTGTTGAAACCAGGGTTAAACATCAACTGAGCGTTATTATTGTCGACACTGATAATGAGATGGGCACTGAATGAGGAATATCGAATCATCACTTAACAAAAACAATGAGCTTTTAACAAGAGACCACAAATGGAAATATATATATTATATATATAAAAAAGATGAAAATCATCTACAGTAAAAAAATATGTGACAACATATTGAAGCTATCAAATGTGTAGCATTTTTACACGTTTTTCTTGATGTGCGTGTAAAAGGTTTGTGCACGTTGCTATAGTTTTATAGTTATAGTTTAAGCACAATATGAGGCACATTTAACAAAGACAAGGAAACAAGTCCTACGTTTTGGAAACGTATCGACTTTGCTCGACCTTCCTGTTGTGTATTAAATGAGTCTCAAAAAGAACCTGCTGTCTTTATTCAACTGCAATTTACTAGTTTGGAACTCATTTTGACAAACAAAGGTTCATTTGTGGAGTTACAGAGAGTAATGACACAGATACAATACTGCAAGTTAAGCACCCGTTCTGAGGGAAGTGAAGGCAGTGATGAAGAGGCTTAATGAGATGCACACGACACACACATAGCTGAACAACAATCAGATGATAAATGGATTCTTCAAACAGGAAATTAATCTGCAATTACTTTAATAATATAGAAATGAATTAATAATAATTATTAGCAAAAATACCAACAATTCTCTGGTCCCAGCTTCCTAAAGTCTTCAATGACAGTAAACTAAATAAACGACTTTGGCTTTTGGACATCATTTAGAGATGCCACCGTGGGCTCTGGGAAACAGTAAACTGCATGTTCAACCTTTTTATAGACCAAACGATTATAAATCGGCAATATTGATAATGAAAATGCTCGGTCCTGTTACACACACACACATATGCAAACATGGCTATGAGGAAGTAACAACTGTGTCATGGAAACAGAAATAATGGCTTTCTTAACTCCGGTGTATTTTGGCACAAAGAATTATACGTAGTGAATGAAGCAACAACAAAAGTGTATTACTCAGTATTACTTATACAGACAAACGGGGGCAACCGTCTTTGAAAACATTACTGTTGTATTGAGCGGATTAGGAAGCGCGGCTACAGGAGACAGTGGTGACTGCTCAGACTGCACTAAAGCTGGTGAACGAAGCGGGTTTGATCTTCTCTGTTCATGTGTTGCAGCTCTTCTGCGGAGCAGCTCAGCACATAGATCAACTAACTCTGGAAGAATCTAGAGGAGTCACACGTGTCTACATTATTCAGAATACTGAGAGGTGAGGCCACGACTGAGAAGGCCAAAAGAAATCAGATCACTTTGGTCCACTTTTTATCCAGACATGCAGACACACACGCATCCCTCTCATTCTGAGTGTTATATTACAATACGCTTAACTTAACGACTCTCTTTCGCTCAGTGCTCATTTCAAATAAAAAGGGAAGAGAAAGAGCCCATGTTGGGAGAAACACTTTCCATACAGTCACAGTCTACCAAGTTCAGTCCAACACTTCAGTTACGTGAAGCCGTTAACGTTCAAGAACTCCAGAGTTAGTTACCATTAGCTCTGAAGTCGTGTAGCACAACACTTGACTGCATTTTACACATATTTAATGTAGCTTTCTTCAATACAAAGACACAGTGAGGGCAAAATACTCACTCACTTCACTCAGGTGTTAAACATCATGTTACTTTATGATTGCTTTCAGTTCGTTTTCCAGCATGTTAACAGTCTTCCTGTCACTCAGATCAAATGAACACACACACACACTCACACTCTCTCTCACACACACACACACACACACACACACACACACACACAATAAATAAATCACCTGTTTAAATCCATGACATTGTTAAATTAAAATCACTGATTCTGACTAAATCTTTTGATTCTGATTGTACGGAAGATAACCTTCCGTCTCTCGTGAATATTCTTCAAAGCCAGGAAACTTAGTTTAGTACCTGCGGCTCTTTTTGCTCGCCCAGCCCTCAGCGTCTTTGACGGGAACCATGGTGACCATCTTTGACGACAGCGGACCCAGTAAGAGTTAAGTGTAGTGTAAAGTTTGCACAGACTGTAATCTGGATAGTTTCCATTGTTTGGCTGTGACGGCTGCTACATGTTCCTGGGGATGTTGTAGGATGTGGAGAGGGGCGGTGCGCTGGGGTAGAGAGTAGGAGACCCGATTTCAGGCGGGTACGGCTGCAGGCCCATTTGCTTGTTGTCACGCAGCTTGCGGACGACGATGCGGCAGAAGTCTTCGTTGTGCCGGTGGCAGTTGTCCAGGAGCTGGCGGACCTTAGCGGTGCGCGTGGTCTGGGTCACCACCAGCTCGTAATCCTCCCGCATCAGCATTTTTTGGGCCAGCAGGGCATCCAAGCTCTGGTTCAGACAGGCCTGCGTCATCTGGCAGACGATCTCCTCACGCCGGGACTCGATCCACCGGGCGATTGGGCCTTCTGAGGGGGAGGAGTGCCGCAACGGAGGAGAGTAATCTCCTGCAAGCGAGGAGAGAGGGGTGACTCAGATTTTGGTTGTACATTTTGGTAAAACAATAAAAACACTTATCATTATCACACATTTCATCCATTAAAGTAAAGACATAACATGCAACATTTCAGCATTAAAATGTCTAAAAATAAATAGACATATGTTGAATGAGTTATCTAATCAGAATCTAATCATTTTAATCACGTAACGGTCCGTTTCATTTGCTCGTCTGTAATGGCGACTAATCCACTTTGTCCATGTTATGGTCGTCTGCAAGAAGCTGTCATAACTTGACTTTTTAACGATACACTTTTTAGATCTTCGTCGTTTTTAACTATATATTTTAGGATTTTAGTCTGGATCTTAGGTTATTAGAGAAACACTGATTTTTATCATGAAACTGCTTTATTCAGTGTTTTTCCCCGTTTTTAAATCAGCGAGTACGTTTGTTTTGGAGAGGAGGAGACCTCTGCGGATCATTCTGCTCCCGGTGAAAACCTCCTCAACACTGAACAGTTAAGGAATCCTAACCGGGAGAAGCTGCAATGACGGCAATGGACAACTAACTGCTTGTACCTTGTTGCTGAGGCTGAGGATTGAGGGTGAGGTTATCCAGCTGTGTCTCATACTCAGTGATGGGCGGGCCTGGTTTGACGGGTATGTTCATATAATTCATGGGCCTGGCACTCTGGTAGCTGTTCAGATTGTTGTCTGTGCAGTCGTCCTTCAAATACTCAGGCTCCAGAGTATGAGCTTCAAATGACGACGGAAGCCCCTCTACATCAGAACGAGTGGAAGAAGAGGTGTGACAAAGTTTATATTGTATACAGATTTCTACATGAAAGCTGCTGTGTGGTGCTGTGAGCTTGTCCTGTGATGGCGATACATGAAACGCTCAGAGTCTGTAATTACCTCTAGAAGGTGCAGCATTGCTGCTGGTGAGGGGGCATGGTAGAGATATGTCTGTGTCCTGAGAGGAGCAAGAGCCCGAGCCTGAGGTGGAGGTGAGGCTCTCCTGTGGCAGAACATCATTTACATTTCCACACAATAAAGTACCAAGTTTATTATTAGACTTTATCCTGATATCTCCTCAGACATTTGAGCTACTGACCGGCCAGGGGCTGGGCCTGTCCTTCAGTATGTTCAGGGACCCCTCGTCACTCTTCTTCTCACTCACTGACTGGGCTGAACAACAGCCTGACCCCCGCCTCAGCTGTGGAGGAACAAGGGAGAGGAACGGATGAATCACACAATCACATGTTAAGAATGTTCCATCAAATACACGTGACCCAGAGAACCCTTCATACAAACAGCTTGTGGAGCAGAAGTGTATCATGCATCTGAACACAGTTAAATATGAACCTCTTTAGTTCCTGGTGGAAGTTTGGCAGTGTTGCTCGTACTGCACATCTGAATATAAAAGCTGGACACCAAATACTACCCGTTTAGTATCGCAGTTCTTATCAATTAAAAGTAATAAATAGTGACTATTTATTAGTAGCAACATCATTTAAAACACAAGACTAGAATGTGCTCTTACTCCCAAAATGATTCACAGGTATTTTAATACATTGCCGTAGGGACATATTAGCACTAGGGCGGGGAAACGATTCATCTAACAATGATTTGTAAAAAACTTTTGTTTTTTTTACAATAGAGGCTAGATATTGTTGCTGATGGACAGTAATCCTACACACAAAGTCAAAGATACCAGTTTTTCATGTTATTTATGTACAATTTACTTTTGAAATTGGCAAGTTTCTGAGAAATTAAAAAGGCAACTATTTTACTTATAGAACAAGCAGAATTTACCAGATAAACACCCCCCCCCCCACCCCCACAACCCCACACACACACACACAAAGAGGAAGGAAACGTTAAAGGGGAAATGATGAAGTACATGTTTCGTCCGCTCTTGGTCATAGCACAATTGAAACTCTACCAAATTAGCCACAGCCCCGTTTTTTGTGTGCTGTTAGCTAACTTTGTATTCCACAACAGGGGGATTCCTTCATCTATCTACTGTCACACTACTTTTACTAACCACATTTAAAACTTTTACTTTACAGTCGCATCGCCGTCATGATGAATCACTGAATTGACGTGGAACCTGTAACAGTGAGTTGGTCACAAGTCGTCATTCACCAAGAAGAAAACACCAGATATTCGCTGGTTACAGCATTTATCAACATACTGTCCGTCTATAACTTCACTTTAAGTTCTGGTTACTTGTGATGAGCACTTGCCATTATTTATTTATGAATTAATTCATTAAAACTAATAGTGAAAACAATTCTATTTGACTTTAGCACTCAGACTCCCCCCCCCCCCCCCATTTAAAATGACAGTCTGTGGAGTATGAAACCTGCCCCTCTGAGCACCACGATACGTTACCGGTGTCCCTTAGGTTTACCTTAAATGCTCATAACATTTAGAACTAGCACCTCACGGTTGTTTGCCTCCACCAACCAGTCAAGTAGCAGTTTACATCCGTGTCTGTGCAAAACGTCATGACTTCCTTATTGTATGAAATTGTCATAATTAGAGTATGGATTTTTGAGTGATGGCCAATAATGTGCTTTGTGAAGTCACAGTGACCTTGACCTTTCTTTGACCACCAAAATCTAATGAGTTCATCCTTGAGTCCAAGTGAACGTTTGGGCCCAATTTGAAGAAATTGCCCCAAGATGTTCCTGAGAATGGGACAGACGCACGGACAACCTCCGGCCACGGCTGTAGAACTGTGAGAAGGCTGCTGACTAACCTTTGACCTCTTAATCTCCAACACAGCCTCCAGGAAATCTATTTCGTCAAACTTCCTCACCATGGGCTCCAGCTCAATCACACACTCTGAAATGACAAACAGCACATCTTTACTGTCTGATCTTTACAGTTTGCAGGACTAAACTAGTTGAACTGAGATGGTACTCCACCAGTAGCTCGGGGTGTGGTCTGATTCAGAAACTTACCAATGTTATCTGGAGGTTTAAGTGCACGTTTGGTTGTTTAGGCCAGTGGTTCCCAAATGGTGTGCCATTTGTGAGACCAATGCCGGTGTGCCATGGGATTTTGAAACAATTAGGCCTATTGCATTTAACTGTACACAAGGTTATGAATGATTTTTATTTACTTCAGTGTTTCCCCTAGGTATACTGCTCTGCGGGGTGCTGCCTGGGCTGGATCAGGTCCGTGCGTGGCGCAGATTTTTTAAGTTCTCTCCTTAGCTTTCCTCCGCTCCGTCTCTGACACTGTACTTTATGGGTACTTTGTCCTATACACTTATTTCACAATATAGAAACAATAGGTCTTATATGCTTTGGCCTAAAAAGAAATCTGTCAAAGTGAACCTCTGCGAACTGTGATAACAGTGACACTATGTGTTAGAGAGGGGATTTTGCCCAGATATGAACACTTGGTCTTTGGTGTGGCTTGGCCACAGAAAGTTTGGGAACCCCTGGAGTAGGGTACTTTCATGTACAGATGAAAGGAAGAAGTTAGCGCCAATTGTTTTACGGTGACCACAAGAAAATGTTGACAGAAAAACCTAAACTTTCATTTCTTCCAACGATGTGGAAAATACACTGTGTAATGTGACTCTGCAGTCAGGGAGAGAAAGAAGACTATTGTCCAAACACACGTCGGTGAGCAGTTAGTTTCTATGTTTTGGAAAAAGACACTAAGTTCATAAATCTGCTCTGTTCTGATGATCAAAAAGGGGCTTTGATCATTTCAGTTTTGGCCGTAAAGAGAAGTTATGACACGCAGCTCACTAAAGAGAACCGGATTATTTTCACTCTGTATTTGTATTATACTATAGTTTTATTTTGTCTGAAATACAAACAGCATTTGTCAAGGACTGTTTCAATTATTGTTCTCATTTTAAAAATAAAACATTTGTGGGTCTATTTCCTTAAAGATATTAGTTTCAGCCCACTATGCTGAGCAGTACATGAGCGATGGACTTGATATGCATAGAAATCTGTCAAAACTGGCCAAAAATGAAGTAAAAAAAAATTCCTTTTAAAAACACACATAGGCATTATGTCCATGACACGCGTCCTGACTGGAGTTCACGGCGGACTCGTCAGTCAGACGCACTGTTTCTATCTATTCTTGTCGCTTGATTTCACTACACAAACCTAAATAAGGTGTCAGCTGGCTGAAGGTTTCCTACCTGCTGTTGGATTATTGGATGTGGTTTAAAAAGTACAAACGTCGGAAGATAACAAATACTACTCGCCCATCTTTCAAGTGGTTACGTCTCCAGTCTGATCTCGAGCGCAATTTATTTACAATTAAAACATTAATTTAAAATATTTATATATTTGAATAATCTTTTTATTAATTTTTTTATACAAAATAATTTAACAATCGAATATATATTCAAATTGAGACCATGCCCTAATGCAAAGTGCTTACATGCGCTGTGGACCCGGACAGGTTTCATTTCCAGACCGGAAGCTGATACTTAGTCACTGCTTTGTCAGGGTAAACTGTAGCGCTGACTAATTGGATATGTCTGTTACTCAATGTGAAAAGACCAAACTGTTAAAAAGGTTAACCTGGTACGAGAGAGTGCAACCCTTCGAGAGGGTGGAATATGTCATGTTCCTGCCGTTCAGTTATTTGTGTGCGCTTACTGAGGAAGGAAGGTCGTTCATCAGGGTTGGTGGTCCAGCCGCAGGTCATTAAACTGATGAGGGTCTCTCTGCTGGGGATGTCAGCAGGCAGGCTCTCCAGACCCGTGTCAGGACGCATCCCACGGAGCACACTGAACATGATCTGCATGGGGTTGGTCACCTCTGATCACACAAACACAGATCAGCAATTAGTCAGCTAGCACCATGAAAGTTCACTCGAGTAGCAACTGAACAGAATGAGAGAATGACAAATCAAACTTGGATATACATTTAATAACAGACGAACCGGAGAGTGATAAAAACAAAATGTGTTACCTTCAAATGGAATATGCCTGGACAGCACTTCCCACATAATGATGGCATAGCTTCGATGTAAACATGAAAGAGAGAAACAGTTAAGAGAAGTTAGAGTTACATCATCCTTTTGGAGCGGTCTTCCCCTTCAGAGCTGAGGGACTTTACGACTAAAGAGAGGCTGCTTAGAGGAAGGGCCCCGGCTGCTTGACCCGCTGCTGCAATCCAAACCTATTGCACAAATGCTTAAACTTCCCCTACAGACACTTTTTAAAGTATGTAAACGTACTCTGCTATGATTAATATTTTCCTCAACGTGGGCTTATCACATAAAATAAACCTTTTTTTCCCTCATTGAGAAATTCTGGATCTTTGAGTAGTCTGTCGTGAACTGAATTTGGCGACTAGCAGATGCATCAGGATGTTAAGTAGAGTTAGCATCTTTTATTTGTTCACCTTGTTTGTTAGCTTGTCACTACCAGTGGCTGACACATCGTTAGTGGTTGTGAAACATAAACATATATATAGTGGGATATTTTGGTAGAAGGAAGGTCAAGGGTGCGGTTTACATCCAAAAACTGCACGCTCGACATGTTAGCTGTCACAACTTTTACTATGCTAATGCTAACTCTTGTTCTCTGTCTTGATAAGTCCGTGTCTGAGTATTAGACAGCGATTGGCTTTTGAATTTGTGACATACCAAATAGGTCTGCCATGATAATTAAGTTATCGATTTATCATACGATACTTAGACATGAGCTCGATGTTGCTTGTTGTGGTTACAGGTTTGTTTGTTGACGTGAGAATGTCACTAACTAATTCATTAAATCATTTACAAGAATTGTGTGATGAATGTGGTTTCCCGGCAGGAGTGTTGTTAAGTACGGCACAGATACTAAACTAGGCAGGAATTTATACTATTTTAATTCTGCTATTTTTATAATGGTACGTCAGACTCATTTACATCTACACTGTGATTATTGTCCTGTAGATGCTCTTATTCTGCCCTTGTACTAATTGTTATGTTTTTGCTGTGAAGCAGTTTGGGCTGAAATTCTTGTATGAAAGGTGCTATACAAATAAAGCTTATTATTAGTATATTATTACTAACATTAGAGCCGACATGATGTCAGAATAAACAGCAGTTTTCCCTTCCACTATAAGACCAAGACATTGCACATTTTTGTTAACAAACCCCGAGAGCCCATTTTATTAATTGTTTTGGTTCTGTGGTTTTATTTAATTTATTCTGGATATTTTTAAATCACATTCCAATTCTAATGTCAGAATATTAAGAATTAAGACTTTAAAGTTCACTGCTCTTTGGGTGAAAGGGTGTACTTGCATTATTAAGCTATTATATTGTCATTATATCAGTGGCATAAAATGGTCATAAAAAGACAATAATATTGTTTTATCGCAATTACTTCTGGGACATTATATCGTACAACAAGAGCAGTTATCCTGACAGGCCTTGTACCTAATCTAGCTTGGCCGGGGTACATTTGAATCCCAGATTTTAGGGAAGTGCACAGACATATCCCCTACAGCACCTCTCTAGTGACACACTTTGCACAGATACAAGTCACACATTTAGGACGTACAGTAAACATAAGAAAAACACATTTTGGAGAGGAGGGGATCGTTCAGAGACTGCATCAGCTGCAGGCCAGGAAAGATTCATATGCAGCCACAGAGGAAAGTGGAGTTCTTGTTTTGTTTCTTTACTTCTTTGGTAATAGTCACCACTCCCTCTTTCTGACACAGATTCCTGAAATCATCTCCCCGACGTGATTGTCAGGTTTACTGTTCTGTACTGGTATGCTAACAATCCAACCCCATGCCGGCACATTGTCACACCTTGGCAGTCAGGAGAGCCTTATTTCCCTGATCTGCTGAACAAATATGTATTCTATCAGATGAAGTCATAGAGTTAATCTATTCATAAATTCTGCTCAATAACTAGACCACTAACCAATTGAACATCATATACATAAATCATATTTAAATTAAACTCATGAAATGAATAATGGAGAACACACTCTTTGGTTATTTCTAACGGCTAGTTATTGAGGTTTGATGTGTCACCTGTACATGTCGTGTTTCACATCGGCCCGACGGCTCTTGGATGGTTCGTACTTCTCGGGGGGCATGTAGATCACCGTGCCCCCCATCTCAGTGGACTTGGACCCCGAGCCTTTACTGACGGACAGCTGGCGCCACTTTGAAAGGCCGAAGTCTGCGATCTGGACAGAACAATAGCACAACATTAGACTATTCCATAATACTATATACATGTTTTGTTTTTCTTGGATCATGTTTTTCTGATTAGAACATTAGCTCTGTCGTGGGAGAATGTCCCATTAATTATAGTGGGAGCGACGATGACACACACACATGACAGTTTCTGAGCATGAAGCAGCTCATTTTCAATTATTCAAAGAAAATAATAATTAGCTGCAACTAACCTTTACTTTCATTATCGATGAATTTGCTTATTATTTTCTGTGACAATGTGCGCGAGTGTGTGAATGACAACTACAGATGAAAACAAGGTAGAGAAACAACATTTGGATTTTAGGAATGTTTAAATGTTTTACCCAGGATTCTTCCTGGACGGTGGTAAAAGGCCTGCTCCAACATCAGACACATCTCTACCGAGTGCACTTTTCCACTTGTGTTTAAAGCCGGTATTTGTGCACAGTTGCAGATAAAGATTAGACTTCACTCGTATTATACTATTTTTAGAATCAGATGCAAGTGGCGGCTGCATAGGATTGTTTTTCCCACATCCCAAACTTTTCCAATAACTCTAGTCTAAACCAGTCTTTCTCAAAGAGAGGTCCGTGAGAACATTGGTCACATTTAAAGTGTTTCTCAAAGTGTTTAAAAATTACTAGTATAGACTAGAGCGTTGTATAGTCCAAAAGTCAAATTGTATTGACAAAGGATCGATGGTATAATTTCTAAAATTCTGCTTCAATCCATATTTGTTGCCGTTCAGCGTTTCAAATCTCAAAGACTGCCTTCTTTCATCTACGTAACATTGCAAAAATAAGACACATCCTGTCTCAAAATGATGCAGAAAAACTAGTCCATGCATTTGTTACTTCAAGGCTGGATTACTGCAACTCATTGTTATCAGGTTGTCCCAAAAAGTCGCTTAAGACTCTTCAGTTGATCCAAAATGCAGCGGCACGTGTATTGACTAGAACAAGGAAACGGGATCATATTACTCCTGTATTAGTTGCTCTGCACTGGCTCCCAGTAAAATACAGAATAGAATTCAAAATCCTTCTCCTGATTTACAAATCAATTAAAGGTCAGGCTCCAGCATATCTTAAAGATTTCATAGTACCTTATAAACCAACTAGAGCATTACGCTCCCAGACTGCAGGGTTACTTGTAGTTCCTAGAGTCTCTAAGAGCACAATGGGAGCCAGAGCCTTCAGCTATCAAGCTCCTCTCCAGTGGAACCAGCTTCCAGTTTGTGTTCGGGAGGCAGACACACTCTCCACATTTAAGAGTAGGCTAAAGACTTTCCTTTTTGATAAAGCTTATAGTTAGGGCTGGCTCAGGTTTGCCCTGGATCAGCCCCTAGTTATGCTGCTATAGGCTTAGACTGCCGGGGGACACCTCCCTGCTCTCTTCCTTCTCTTCCTCTCTCCTCCCCTCCCTCTCTTCTTCTCCCTCTCTATCTGTATGCATTTATGTAAATGTATGTTACTAACTCACCATCCGGGGTATCACCCCCGGAGTGTCTGTCTCTCATGTGGCAGGTTGCCACTGATAAAGTTTACATCAGGATCATGAATCGTGACAGCGCCTGCTGCCCTGGTCCTGCTGGACACCGGGAAGCCTTATTGACATTTTCCTGGATTCATCCAAACTTTCTATTTCTTTTTTTTCCAACACAACATAATTTCTGTCAAATGTTGTATTTGTACTGTGTTGTTTATCCTGTACACACGACATCTATTGCACGTCTGTCCGTCCTGGGAGAGAGATCCCTCCTCAGTTGCTCTCCCTGAGGTTTCTTCCATGTTTCCCCCTTTAATTATGGGGTTTCTTTTAGGAAGTTTTTCCTTGTGCGATGCGAGGGTCTAAGGACAGAGGGGGTCGTAACCTGTACAGTCTGTAAAGCACACTGAGACAAATGTATCATTTGTGAGATTGGGCTATACAAATAAATTTGATTTGATTTGATTTGAAAAACGTTGATATAAATGACATTTATATAACCAGACTGACTCATTTAATCTCATTAATTACTAATCTTTTTTTTAGGACATTGGCGTAATAAAATATGACTCGATAACCTCAATATTCTTTTGTAAAGAAATGACATTCGGCACAGCCCTACGAAACCATGTGAAAGATATCCAGTAGAATTACCCAGAGCCTCTTCAGACTTCTTATTTTATCAGAGCAACAGTCCAAATCCCTCACATATTCAATTTACTATCATAACTGACAAAGTAAAGCAAATCCTCACAGTTCACATTTCAACACCTTAAAAACACAGAATTTCTAAAAGCTTGCTTGAAAAATGACTGAAAAAATTAAATAAATGAAAATAGTTGTGTGCCCTAATGTATGGTTTCTGTGGGTAAACATGGGAATCCATTGAATATGTGATAACTGTACACATGATTATAAAAGTAAGTAGACAACCGCACTCAGCTCATACCGTTACTAATTATTGCCGCAGCACAAACCTTAACATGAAATTCTCCATCCAACAGTATGTTCTGTGTCTTCAGGTCATGATGTAAGAGAGGTGGGTTCATGTTGTGAAGGAAGTTAACCCCCAGGGCAATCTCATACAGGATCCTCAGTCGTAAAGGCCAGGCAAGCCCGGGGTACATGTCCTTCTGTGGGCAGAGACAACAGACAACTACAAGGATCAGTCACACTTGTGTTTAGGCAGGTGCAGGATACCGTGTGTGGGGGGGTGGGGGGGGGGGGGCGCTGCGACACACACACACACACACACACACACACACACACACACACACACACACAGTCATAGACAGAGCGGAGGATAGGAGACGAGTGAACTAAAAACATCCCCGCCACGCTATATGTTAGAATTCTCATTCCTTTACGGGTCTGATAACTGATAATAATAATAATAATAATAATAATAATAATAATAATAATAATAATAACCATATATCTTGATATTTTTGGACCAGGCCTAATTTCCACTACAAAACAAAGCAATGCAATGAGCACAAACTGACGTGTTACTACACCAAGACAAACTATAACCGTCAGATTTTATTTGGAGCATGAGATGCTAGACATATTTCCGTGAGCACAGACAATTACGTCTTATCTTATCTGCTTGTTTTAAAGTTTCACAAGAGACTGTGAATACTTCCAAGTTTCACTTGTGCCTGCTGTCCCACGGGTATAAATTAAATGGTACATGATGAGTGAGGTGTGAGACAGAGCTACAGATGGAGCACTTTGCCAAAAACAACAAAGAGACTCTTTCACTGCAGACGTCTGCAAACAAAAGTGCAGAAATAAGAACTGCAGCACGTTTAGATGTTCTACATTTGAGACTGTCATTTGATTTGAATACAAAATACTTTCAACACATTTCTGTTCATATTAGTTCTCCTTTCCTGAGTGAAGACAATATAAATGCCTTATAGCCAAGGAAAGCTGCTGTCTTTTTAATCCATATGAATTCTTTAGGATTGAGCCTTGAATTCTGATGTTAGGACTGGATCAGTTTCTGAATAAATAACTAAGTGTTATGAAATGATTCTATGACATATAGCTACCTCATGGAGCAACAGGTCCAGAGAGCCATTGCTCATAAACTCGGTGACTATGCAGAAGAACTCGGGCTCGTTGCAGATGCCAAAGATCTGGATGATGTAGTTGAACCTGGCTTTGTGGAGCACCTCTGCCTCCTTCAGCAGGCAGTTCCTCTCTCTGAAACACAGCCAGTGACACAGATTCAGTCTTTACTCTCACACAGAGTGATACAAATGCAAAAACAGTGATGACATTTGCGGTGTTGTGGGTGTATACAGCGTTACGGGAAGTATGAATCCTCAAAGATGATCGTCTCAGGTAGGAATCCTTATATCAATTTGAGCCAAATCACGGGTCAAATGATCAATGGTGACCTGTGTCCTACTTTTATGTGTCAGGAAGCCAAACTATTTTTATGTGTCAAACAAAACACTTATTATATAATAGTTTTTGGGAAAAGGTTACTGAGAATCATTCATTTGAAGTTCCATAAATGATAGTATTGAGCAGACTCCTGTCATCACATCATTACACAGGCGAGTAAGGGGTTCACTAAGATAAAAAGAGATTGTGCAGCTCAGCTTTAAATGTGTTTATAAGTACGTTTCTCTTAAACCTCAACTGCAGGAAGGCAGAGTGATTGAGCACCAGAGAGCACTGAGTGGCAACTGACAATTATTTCACAACCACATTTAAGGAATCAGTATCAATAATTATTATTATCATATTTTTAAACTCTCAAGAATCACTTCAAAAAAATCAGTATCAGGGAGCTTATTTTTGCTTTACAAAAAGTTATGGGAGGCGTGTCAAAGGGGACAGCTATTCTGTCATTACACAGACCACTAAGGGAGTCACAGTTAGGCTGCACCTGACAATTCTTTTCACTATTGATTAATCTGTAGATTATTTTCTAGATTTATCGTTTGGTCTATGAAATGTCAGAAAATAGTAAAAATGTCCATCCAAGTTTCTCAAAGTCCAAGGGGATCTGTTTAAATGTCTAGTTTTGTAAGCTCAAAACCAAAATATATTCACTGATGATACAAAACAGAGCGAAGCAGAATGAATTAATGAATTAAAACGATTAATCGTTTATCAAAATAGATGGTGATGGTTTTTCGGTCGATTGACTAAATCGATTAGTCGACTAAGCGTTGCATTCTAGTCACAGTCCTCTCAGAATGTATCCTAAAATAACTTTAAATATAATATAAATATAAATATAAATATATTTGAGAAATGTGTGCAGACTTCTCTACCTGAGCTGCACGAAGGCTGAGTGCTATGTTATCCAGAGACAGACAGTGCAGCTGCTCCATAGACAGGGCACTGGAACAAGCCTGGCACACTATGGACACACATGATTGAAATGTGCCCGCAACACTCACACTTTCAAATTCAAATGTCGCCACTTCAAGTCTTGATACTCTCATTTCCACCGTAGACAGTTTTCTGTGACTGCACAGTCAGCAGGTGCTAAATGTTCTGTAAACGTCACTGGAATAATACAATACAAGTTTCTGAATAATTTCTCTTTACAGCCGTTGAAAATCCCTTCCAAACAGTGCAGCTTATTTGGCCTAAATTGTTAGATAAGGCGGTCACAGCAACACAGGGTACCTTTCTCCAACGGGACAGTCGAGTTTCAGGCACTTGATGGCCACAGTGGTTCTCCAGTCGGAGTGCTGCGCCTTGAACACGGTGCCGAAGCCCCCTCTGCTCAGGTAGTACAGGTCTGTCAGCTTCTGGTAGGGGATCACCGGCAAGGTGCTGGTCAGACTGCCAATGTTCACACAGCCCATAGCCGGGTTTGGCTCCATAGCAGTTTGTGAGCCTTTTACGGGAAGTCACTGAGGATTTATCATCCACTAGGTCAGCCACTGAAAGCAGAACTGCCCCTTTATGGTAATTGCAATGAGGAAGCGCTCTTCCATTCACACGCATGTCATAATGTCGCTGACTGCTAGCAAGCTAAGCTATTGTAGCGGAGGAGGACTGCTGACAGAGAGCAACCGATAACTGTTTCAGCCGTTTGCAGACAAAAAACGCCGAGCACACAACGACTATACTTAAATGTAGGCTCTTTCACCTGCCCGTTTATTCATGGTAGGCTGCCAGGCTGCCTCTAACCAGCTGTCACACAGGCTGAGTCAAAGAGGAACAACAACAGCGAGCTGCAGAGCGCCGCCAGGTGGGTTTGTTGTTGCTAATGACGACACGCTTCCGGGTTTTTGCGAGATGCGTTCAGGCACATGCGTTTCGAGACATTCAGACAGATGACCTGATTGTATTTTTATTGTGGGGCTGATTTTCCAAGCTGCTCTCTGAGCACACACAACATTTCAAAGAGGAATTAAAGCTAGGGACACGCACAAATGATGTAATGTTTATAGCTCGACTTCAAGTCAAATGCATTTTTGTTTCACTTTCGTTGGAACTAAAAACACCTCCTCTGAGCTTGAATACAATGTCTCATGTCGGTTTGTTTTTTTGCTGGTGGAATTTCCCAAACGTGGGGATTTCCTACTTAACTGTGATGTGACAACATATTAAAGTAAAACATTGAACAATTTTCGTTTTTGATTTTATTCAAAAACCTCATGAACTATTTTGTATAAAATGTTGCTTAAAACTAGATTTATTTATCATCTACTAATGATTTTCATACCTCAAATAAGTCTTGATAGAAAAACATTGACAAGTTGGAGACATCAGTTTGTCCTTTGGAGGAAAGAGAGGAATCATAGTGAAATTTCAGATGTCTCCCCTACTTTTAGCAATAGGAAAATAAACAGTTTGAAAATGTTTGACTTAGTGTGTATTATTTTAGACATCCTGTTGTAAGTAGAACTTTAGAAGACCATAGACAAAAGGCAGACAAAGTTAATTATGTACAAAAGTCTATTCCCATACTCCTAAAATAAAATAGATAGATAGATAGATCGATATAATTAAATATTTAAGTAAATCAAAGAATACTGAGTGTAATAATAATAATAATAATAATAATAATAATAATAATAATAATAATAAGCTTTATTTGTATAGCACCTTTCATACAAGAATTTCAGCCCAAAGTGCTTCACAGCAAAAACATAACAATTAGTACAAGGACAGAATAAGAGCATCTACAGGACAATAATCACAGTGTAGATGTAAATGAGTCTGAAGTACCATTATAAAAATAGACAAATTAAAATAGTATAAAATAACATTGGCACACCATTCTTGTAAATGTTTTAAACTATCAGAGCCATATTTTGAAAGTATGAGATCAACAATGGGCCCCTGTGGCCCTTCAACTGGTTTACTCCCTTTGCTACACATTCCTGGTAGTCTTTGGCAGACTCTTTATTGACCCTTGTATTTACGTTTACGGCGTCAACCTCTTTATTGACCTTTTAACGTATAAAACACAGTAATGCAGAAATTAACATTGGTTTTACCAAAATTATAAATCCTAATCAAAACATCATACTAATTCTGTGGGATAATAAAGTCACATCGTAAAAGTTTATGATTTATCAGAAAGAAAGTCCCTGCCTGTCTATGGGACTGAAGCACGTGTTTGCCTGGAGCCACTGCTAAACCCTTGTGAAGTAGAGGGCGTCAACAAATCAGTAACCACGGTGTAAGTGCTGCTTACGTGGCTCTCACACAAGAATTTTTGATGAACCAACAAGATTATCAACAAGACAGTACCTGCACAGTTTAGAAAAGAATTGAATAGAGAACTCAGACTGACTCAAAATTGTGTGATCCATTGTATTTATAGGTTAAACCTTGATGGACACTAGTGGGGTGATGAACGGTTGTGTGAATTAAAAACACATTGACTTTATCTGACGATGTATGTGATGTCACACACACATCATATGACTTCCTCTTTAAAAAGAGCTTACATAACGTGTGTGTGCACAATACTGTGAATATCAGTCACACAGTGTGAGCATCTCAGAGCATTTTGCAACAGCAGCTGCACTTAAAATCCCCAATTTTCCGAGGATGTGGCTTTATGTTTAGTTTAAGTTAAGTTTCCTAATGCTTAATTGTAGCTTAATATATCCATATTTTCCTGTTGTAGTATTGTATGAGCAAACACTTTCATCACATCCATCAACACACTTTCTCTTCTTCAGAAACGATATGTTAGAGTTGTTACTTTTTCTAGCTTCATCTGCTTCATTGTTTTGTAAACTGAATTGTATTTAACATCAACAGGATGCAAATTTGTTTAAAAAGATTGAAAGCTTGCCTTCAACTCAGATCTTAGCAGAGCCGACCTTCACATTCCTCTTGTTAAACCCGCCTCAGCCAACTTTGTGTATCGGACCCATATTGAACAATGTTAATCAGCTCCCAGGTCCCTGTCAGTGTCTAAAAGCATCACACATTGTTTAGATAATCCTAGAAGTGCAGTTTAGTTAGGCTTTAGTCTTAGTTCTTTTTTTGGAGTGAGTTGTTTATTCTATTTTGATCATTTAGTTTCACATTACTTTTTTTTGTTACCGTGTTATGACTTTTGAGTGTTTTGATCAAAAGTGATCAAAATAATTTATATTGTTTTGTTTTTATCTGCTTATGAATAAATAAGTCAATAAATAAAATCAATGTTCTATTAGTGTGTGTGTGTGTGTGTGTGTGTGTGTGTGTGTGTTTGTGTGTGTGTGCGTGTGTGTGTGTGTTTGTGTGTGTGTGTGTGTGTGTGTGTGTGTGTGTGTGTGTGTGCGCGTGTGTGTGTGTGTGTGTGTGTGTGTGTGTGTGTGTGTGTGCGCGTGTGTGTGTGTGTGTGTGTGTGTGTGTGTGTGTGTGTGAAATATTGTCTTGAGATGGACGGGAGCAAATGATAAATACATTGATGTTTTTCACTACATGAGAGAAAACACATCATTAGGCTGCATCCATTTCTCAATAAAATGTGTCCACAACATGGAGCAATATGTTAATAAGTTTATTTCTGTCGTCACTGGAACTGAGTGTTTTTAAGACTTTTGACAACATAAAAGATTTGCAACTAGACACCAATTACTTGTGACTTCACTTAAACTTGAGTCTATTGACTTAAAATAACTCCTCATGACCAAATATGAAAGATTATGAGGTAAAAAGTGTGAATGACATCTGGACTGTCTGCAGCTACTTTTACATTATGGACTTGCCGTGTGATATACGGACATGATCGATGTTGCTCGTTGTGTTTACAGGTCTGTTTGTTGACATGAGAATGTCACTAACATTATAGCCGACATGATGTCAGAATAAACAGCAGGGTTTTCCCTTCTACTATAAGACCAAGACATTGCACATTTGTGTGTCCATTCTTTTTTAGGATATTTAGATTTGTTTTTTTCACATTTCATTTGAATGTCTGAATATTCTTAAGACTTTAAAGTTCATTGCTCTTTGAAAGGGTGCACTTGCATTATTATGCTATTATATAATCATTATACAAGTGGCTTAAAATGACAATAATATCGCAATTATTTGAAGGACATCAGGGTGTGAAATGACAAACCATGGAATTCCCAGAGTAGCTTGTTAATGGAGATACTGTAGACCATATAATCCTGCTCTAAACTCTTTGTTCAGGGACAGATCTGCAGGATTATACAGTCGGCCGCCTCCAAACATCTTTGTAGCTTTTTCCTGTTTGCTAACCCATGTTCATTGCTTTGCTGCAGCTTAAAGAGCTGTTTCCCTGCTCCAGTCTGGCGCTGCCACCTGAGTGCTGGCACAGAAACAACTACAGTGGTGAGTTTCTAGAGAAGAGGCAGACGTTTCTGCAGAACCTGTTGTTACACAAAGACATCATCAGCAGGTGTGTTGTGGCGATAGGATGTCTTACTTCTTTCAACACTTCTTCAGATATCAGCCTGGTTTGATTTGGAGGTTTTAATTTATTGCATCTCAGTGAAGCTGTCAGACTCTTTCTGTGTTTGGTTGTTCCGCCGAGTCCATTTGACAGCCTGGAGGAAAGTGAGGTCACTTTCTTCACATAAATATTGGCTCAAGGGCTTAAGGTCAAGGATGTTGGCTGTAACTATTGGCTGTTGTTCTGAGAACAGGTGTTTTGTGAGACTCTGGAGAAGACTAACCATCGTCTTCAGAGAGAATTCTCGGAAAATCAGAAAAAAGAACCTGGAGGAGAAGGAAAACCACATCAGCCTCGTTGTGAAGAAAGCCAAGTAAAGATATGTCTTTTGCACTGAAACATTAGAGGTATCACATGTGCTGTACACTGTATTGAAATGATTTCCTATCACACAGATCCCTGCCACTTTCTTCGGAGGGCTTCAGGGTCCTCGCCAGCTAACAGCAACGTTAGCCACAGACACACACAGAGAAGGAGACACAGGTGTGAATGGATTTAAGCAGAAACACATGGAGGGAAACAAAGACAGGGATTAGTACAGAGGATACTTCTTCAAAGCATAATGCATGGAACAAAGCAAACAACCCTCTAGTCCTCCAATATATATTCTGTCTGTCCTTATCTCTTCGCTGATTTAGAGAGTAAAAGAGAATAAAGTCGAAATGTCCAGATCAAATACTTTTTTTTGAGAATAAAGTCGAAATATCGAGAATTAGGTCCAACTTTTAATATTATTGCCAGCCAAAAAATAAATATAAAATCAGAGGAAGAAGTTTGTTTGTTTGTTTTTCTTCGCATTTTGAAGATAATGTTGAAATGTTGAGGATAAATGTCGAACTTTTGAGAATAAATCCAACTGCTAGCGTTCGCGCATATAATGAAAATGTTACTCTTTATTCATGCCAATTTGACTTTAATCTTGAAATGCCAATTTTTTTTTTTTTAAATATATTTGTATTTGCCACTATGTGTGTACCATAGCTTGTATACAATATGCATATATATATATATATATATATATATATATATATATATATATATATATATATATATACATACATATAGATATATATAGATACATATATCTATATATCTATAGATATATATAGATAGATATATTTCTATGTCTATATCTATATATATCTATATATCTATATATAAATATATAGATATATAGATATATATGTGTGTGGAATAAAGCTTATTATCATTATTATTATATATATATATATATATATATATCTATATATATATATATAGATATATATGTGTGTGGAATAAAGCTTATTATTATATATATATATATATATATATATATATATATATATATATATATAATAATGATAATAAGCTTTATTCCACACACATATATATCTCTATATATATATATATCTCTCTCTCTCTATATATATATATATATATATATATATATATATATATATATATATATATA
Organism: Cottoperca gobio; assembly: GCF_900634415.1. NCBI lineage: Eukaryota > Metazoa > Chordata > Actinopteri > Perciformes > Bovichtidae > Cottoperca > Cottoperca gobio. Next base: position 21,187,052 of record NC_041371.1, read on the forward strand.
TATATATATATAGATATATATATATATATCTATATCTATATATAGATATATAGATATATATAGATATATAGATATATAGATATATAGATATATACATATAGCTATATATGTGTGTAGAATAAAGCTTATTATCAAACTCACGTTAGATACCTGTGTATTATGTTGCTTTGATAACGGAATGTTATGCTCCTTCCCTGTAATGTGAATAATGACACTTGTTATTAATAATGTGTTGAAGCGCTGTGTTGTGATGCTAAACACACACGTGACCAGAAGGGGGCAATGTTTGAACAGTTTCCAAAGACAGAGCCGCTGCACCTGATTGAGAGGGATGCTGGGAACTTGATGTTCTGTTCTCATCCCACTCAAGGACTTCTCTCTAACCCTTGAACACAGTTCTCCTTGGTAATGGGTTTCCAGGTGAATCAATGAACAATATGTGTGTGTGTCACAGCCTCATTCATACGAACCTCATCATCAAAGTGAAGAGATGCTTCATTCATTCTATTAGTGTCACAGAACGAATGATTCAGAGGTCAGGGCACAGGCTGCATTCGTACTGCCAAACTGAATGCATTTAAAAGTGCTCCCACTGCCTGACCAGGACATGAACAGTAATGAACAATAACTACAAAAGCAAGAATAATAATACACACGCAATCAAAAGAACATATATATAATACATTTTGGGTTTCAAAGACATTTTCTGAAAAGCTGTAATTGGCTGATAAACGATCTTTGGCCTCACTTAAGACTCATACTAACCAGTGAAATACTGTCTTGAGATGGACGGGAGCCACTGATGTATACATTGATGTATTTAATCACATGTGTTATCATGAGAGAAAACACATAATTATAAAGAATTGTTGACTGTCATAAAATGCATCCACATCATGGAGCAGTAGGTAAGTTGTTAGTGACTCAAATGAAAAGCAACTGGAGTGTTTTTAGGCCTTTTGACAACAAAAAAGACTTTTAATCACCCAAGACTCGTGACTCCATTTGAACTTGAGCCCTTTTGACTTGGAACAACTCCCCATGGCCAAAGATGAAACAGTGTGTTGTACAGAGTGTGCAGTGATCCTCTTGGCAACAGGCGATCATTTAAATCAATGCCACAGCAGACAATGGCATCGCACGAGCAGGAAGGCAAGGGTGCAGACCAGCAGGCAGACAAATAACTACTTATTTATAACTTAAAACACAACATTTTACCTGCAAAACAAAGACAGGGCGAAAACAAAACTGACTGCATTAAAAAACGAATAAACAAAAAAACTGAGATTTTGATGTGGACGCATTTATTAAAGCGCATGTAAATACATTTGGGAGTGACAGACGGATCCTGTTGATTGTGATGGTTTAACATCTGGATCACACATTGTGCCTGCACTCAAATTGTAAACAGACCTGCATGTATTGATAGTTAGAAGTGACAACCCTGGAGAAGCATGTTCTGCTGTGAAGTGGATCCCGTACTCTCTAAGGGCCAGACCGTCAGAAGCTCAGTTAACTGCCAGCTACGAGTCAGTGTCAAAATAATAGAAGACATAACAAATACAATGTGGATTTTCATATTTCAGCCCAAACCGCAAATCCATCCCCTACGTTGTCCCTTGGAACCAGCATTTTTGCACTCCACAGTAAAAACAACAAAGCAAGGAAAAGAAACACGGACCACAAATACAAATTACAAGTTGGCCGGGAGACATATTCATCGCTCCCATAAATTAGGTCGAAAAAGTGTCAAAACCTGAAAGCAAAACAACTGAAGAAAAACGCCATTGGAACATCCTCCTTACAAATTACTCAGGGTTACAGTGTTCATAATCAATTGCAGATTTTACAACAAATACTATCCTTAATAATTTATGAACAAGTCAAAACATCAAAGACTTCCTAAAATATCAAGACAGACTCGTACTTTATTCAGTTTCATGTTTCCAAAAGAGGCAGAAATATTAAAAATGTTGTTTCGCTCAGAAGTTGAAATTCAACATGGAGGGGACTCATGATAGAGAATTGTTTCGTTTTAGTCTTGAGGTTATTGTTGTGTGGCAGAATACCTTGTCAAGCTTTTGAGTCCACTAATACAACATCCAGAATACAAGAATACAAAAGCCTTCACATGAATGAAGGCTTCCAGGATATTGATGCACATGATTTTGATTATGGAGGTGAGGATGTTGAGCTCAGTCTGTATGCTGGATTAACCCGGTTGAGGGGCCTTGGGGCACGATTGTTATGTTCTTCCCACATTCTTTGCAATGTGAGAGTATGGTGTTGCCTACACCACCATGAACTCATGCAGTGCACACAGCGTATACATGCCACATCATTATATTTTGCCTTAAACCCCAATAAACAGACAAGTACTAATATTCTGGAACACTATCATTGTTGTTTTTAATTTAAAGGTTTGTGGTCATTTGATTAAAAATACATGGATTTAGGAATATGTTATGTATTTACAAATAATAAAGATATTAAAATGATCTTATGTTAAGAGGTGGACAGCATATATATATATATATATATATATATATATATATATATATATATATATATATCACAGTGCGGACATACTCTGTGACCAGTAAAAGTATTGCATTCAAAGTATTAGCATCAATATGTGCTGAAAATACCAGAAATAAAAGCACTCATTCTGTACAACCATTTTTATCTCATAATTATATATATTATCTTATTGAATTATAATTATTGTGATCATCACTTTAATGTTGTAGAAGTAAAGAAAGTTGTCAAATATATGGAGTGCAGTAATAAGAACAACATTTACTTGGTTACTCCGCACACTTCTTATCATTTCAGTGTATACCCTGCTGCACCTTCTCGAACAAATTTGCAATAGATCAGTAAGGATTATTAGGAAGAGCACAGATTCAAACGCAGAGAGGGCATGACCTATGATGATGATGATGTAGAAGTATCTTAATATGATAGCATATTCCAGAAGCTCACATCCACCCAGGACACATTTTCCTCCCCACGCTTAAAGGGCACTCAGTCCGCCGGCTGTTTGGTGAAGAGCTGCAGACTGGGACTGCTGCTTGTGGAGATTTATGATTAATGGCCAGAAGCAGCACACCAGGCAGCCTTACGGGAGAGATTGAGGTTTTATAGTGGCTGTTTCTATTATTGTACCACTAATCTGATTCTTTCTCTGTGCCTTTACTGCTCCGTCCACATGACTTGCAATTAGATTTATTTTATTAGCGCTTGTCAAACATTGATCTTGAGTGGCTTTTAAAAACATTCATCAGCAGTCTTAAGGGTTTGCCAGGACACAGAACATTAACCACAGAACCTTCCACCAACATTAACATAAACTTGACTTATTTTCTAAAATAAATGTCAAGTTCTCCTTTGGTATACAAGAAGCCGTCTCCCTAAGCGAAGTCCTGAAACCTGTCCTGACTGGATTTATGTAAAGTAATTCTAAATTCCTAATGGATATACCAGAACGACTGCTTTGTGAATCACCACAAATCCATCTTCCAGCAGAATAATCTTACACAACTATACTAAAGCATTGCAGCTGGGCTGTCTCCGAGTATTTACTGAGATCTTCCATGAAATGAAGAAGTGATTCTTGCATTAAAGTGAGTTAAACCAAATATGGGATCATCATTGATCATCTTTTTTTCCCAAAAGGATCATTCAACCTTTCATTTAGGTCTTCAAACTAAATCTGACCAAGGTTCTGTTACATAAGAAGTGGATTGAACTTGTCCCTGCTATTTATCCTTATTTTTGACATCTCCTGTCAGCAGGCGAGTTATCAGTAAAAATACCAAGTTTTCTTGGACTCTTCAAATTCCATACAATAATCTTAACCTTTGGTTGGACATGCAATATCTTAACGTTGTGCTAATATAAACCTCACCTCCCTTTACATCAACATCAGAGAACAACTGTGAAGAAAGGAAAATAAAGTACAGATCCAACCAAAACTATTCAGGAGCCCATATCATTGCACCATTCTCTCGCTGTCATTTGTCCTGTATGAGGAGCTGTCAAACAAGTATTTGAAACTCGCACAAGCTACATTAAATATGAACGATATACCGTCAGTACTATGGCTTATTGTACTTAGTTGTGTTCCAAGGCTGTAACCAAGGTTCCTGTTTAGTGTTGAACACGGTCAATTGTACAGGCTTACAATACAAAAACAAATCAACTTAAATTAGATCTAGATTAGTACATTTACTCAAGTACTGTTATTAAGTACTCATTTTCAGGTACTTGTACTTTACTTGAGCATTTCCATTTCCTGCTGCTTTATACTTCTACTCCACAAATACTGTACCTTTTACTCCACTACATTTATTTAATAACTTAAGTTACTCTGGAGATTCAAATTCAGATAAATAATACAAAATATAGTCGACAAGTAATTTTGATGTATTCTTTTTTAAAGCTCCTCCTTCACCATCTGCAACAATTAAGTGATTAACACATTAATGCATCATTAATTATAATATAAAAAATACATAAATTATTGTTAAATTAGCCATTCTGCAGAATACTCATCATATTTTGATGAGTATGTTGTCCACCTCTGCTTATTAGTCATGCATTGTTTAATGATTGTATATTTTCTTTGTGCTTAATTACAGTAAACACATACATGAAACCTTTACTCACATTATAACTCATTCTTCTTTGAGTCCATTATTCTAGTATTTACAATTTTTTTAAGTTATCTTATTCGAATGCTAGCATGTAGTTTATAGTAAACGTAGAATAATAGGGTTAGTATTAGTTGATTCAGTATAAAATTAAGTCTAATAAAGTGTTTTTGACTTGATGCATATGGGTTTGACATCACACCTTATGGGTTTGACATCACACCTTTTTAACAGCAGTCATTTGGCAAAGTACAGATGTTACTAATAACAGTAACGATAAGTCTGTTTTATTTAAAGCCATGATGTGACTGTAAAACAGCATGCACAATACCGGGACCCTTGAACCAGCTATTATTCATTTTATCATTTACACCTGTGCGTTTCATCCAAACAGGTGTATTCACTTGCCTGATTAGAACAAGTTTAACAAACTGTGCAGAGACGTAAGTGAAAGGTGACCTCACGTAAATCAGACATAGCACCACCCAATGTTACCATGAGCAGAAGTCTAATCAGCCTGGATAAGTGAAAACACCTGTGTGTTGCAGGAACATTCACTGCGGGCCTAATGCAGCGTTCCAGACTCCTCTGAACACGAACATATCCGACCTACTACAAAAAGTACAATGGAGCGACACGCAAAGTCGGAGTTCCTACTTGTAAACTCGAGCAAATCCTTCTATTCTACACCGAGCTCATGAAGAAGCCGCTGTCTGACGTCACACAACAAAGGGAGCTCACATTGTAAATGGTAAACCATCAATTAAAAGTCAAAGTATGTTCGTATTTAATTACATGGATACATACCATCATAAAGTAAAACCTGCTTTGCATGTATATTGATTTTAAAGGCCTCCGTACGACCATAACAGGCTTATGAGCTGCTTACGAGCCTGTCGTCAAACACAGGCATATAAATAGTATGAAATTAAGATGACGTTAATATTGGCCTTTTTTCTGGATATTGCATATTGTGTACATGTCCTTATCACTCTTCTTTTGTACATTTAGGTGTACATCTGCAAACTGTACAATTATGGAAGCAATTGAAGAGCTGCTGCCAAGAAAAGGATGTCATGCAGGAACTCAATGAATATGAGGGACATGGTGCAAACATAACCTGCACAACAGATCACCCAGGATTCAAATCAAAGTGTCTGGATGTTTGGGTGTTGCAGACAGCCTACCAAAGGTATTCGAAGAGGGACAGACAACAAGCAGGTGATCAGCCACGTAATGAGGAAGTTACTTGTGTGCACAAATGTGTAGAGCTCAGAAACTTTGATGTATTTTTGGGAAGTCGAATGGTCACTCTGGCACAGTTGCAGAATAAATAGATAAAAAAGGTTGAAGCGATTACCATTGACATGTATTATCTTGTGTGTTACAGAATGTATCACTATGTGGCATACAGCTGGTGAGATGTTGCTGGTTCAAGTATCAGCACTTTATTAGAGTCAATAACAAAACACAATGTCAGTTCAGTGATTGAATCTGCTTCTATACAGCACAACAGCATCCCTCTTGTTTGGTTCTTCCACCGACTGCTGAGTGGAGCTGGGACTTCAAAAGGTTCCTCATCAACATTGTCTTGGCACAAAGCATTGAGTCTCGGTCAAGAGTTCAGTAACATACTCTACAAAAAAGATGTTTTATAATCAAGCATTATCTATCGATCTCTCATTACTAATAAATCTTTCAAACTAGCTTGAAATTGTATTGTACGTTTATACATGTCTGCGTAAAGAAAATATCTAATAAAAGATGTGGTTGAATTGATTGAGACAGCAATAATATCAAACAATTAAATATATGAATTATGTACATGCATGTGGTGATGCTATACATTGTATTTTTAACACGTCATGTGCAGGTCTACTGGTACTACAACTGTAATGTACAGTCTGTATACTTACTGGTGTACACACAGCTTCCTCCCCAGTGTGGATGTCCAATAGACAATTCAACTAAAATTCTAAAAGGTCCAGTTAGAGAACATTTCCACAAGCAAAGGTCCGGAGCATCATAATGTCTAACTTGCGTTATGAATTAGTGTGAGATATTGAAGTCTAGTAGCTGTATCAACGTCTGCATGTCATCAACAGCTGACTGTCAAATCTAATAAAGAAAGTACAATTTAAAAACATTTGACAATATTTATTGTCACTTAACATTGAACTATACAGATATATATAATACTGTAGATATGTATAATGTTCTTCTTGGGCTGCATTTAAAAATAAAATTGAGAAAATAAATAAAATAGCTTTTGAAAAATTGTGCATCTTAAAATAAAGTGCTTAATCTTAGAAACATAAAATAAAGTGTAGCAGCAGCTTGAGTTTCCCTTTTTCTTTAACTGTTTCACATCTTGATTTAACTCTCAACCAGTGAATAAATCAACACATTTTAACAATTGAACAGTTTAACCCAGACTAGCACATCCTGGGTTAAACTGCTCTCTGTGGCTGATGATGCTGACAGGTGGACTATCTGCTTTATTTTGTCACAAATCAAAATCATATTGGGCTCTGAGTGCTTATTTTCTGTGCCCTCAGTTCAGACTTGAGAGGGTTTGTTTGGTCAAAGACGTTGTGCTTTGTCTCATAGTGGCGTTTCACATCACCACTGTTAATGAGCACCACGGTCTCTGAGCATATGAGACGCTGGTGTTGTGCTCCAGTGGGAAGGATGAACATGAATGAGTCCATTCTGGGTTGAAAGCTCTGTTGACTTTTCTCTTCTTGGAGAGCGCCATGAGTAGTTATGTTTCTCCCCCTGTCTGCCGCTCACTCGTCTCTTCGTCTGTGGTTCTCTCCCTTTCTCCGTCTTCTCTTCCTGTATCGCTAACT